>NC_090922.1:856829625-857134254 GCF_040938575.1 Ambystoma mexicanum | reverse complement strand
TGTGTTTTTTTGATTGCTAAGAAGAACCGTGTATAATTGGAGTTAATATATCCAACAACAAGTCTAATTGTTCATTTGTTTAAGGAATCAGTGTTAAAAACCTGTAGATCACAGGTCAAGACCTGTACATAACCTGAAGGTAACATGTTCCACACCCAATAACATGTTCCAGTGGCTTTAGGCATCAGTTTCTCCAACAAATGCAGGCATACAGGTGTTGGTTACAATCCCACCAATGGCTTCTGTCATGTTCTGATCTTTTTTATTTACTGAAACACTCATAATGTGCTTCACATCTTTCACACATTTATGAAAATCTTTGAAAATTCAGCAAACTCTGAATAACTTTAGAATGTGTGTACTTGAAAGTTTGTTCAGATTGAGTTGGCATGGTTTACCCCTCTCCCTTGTTATTTTAGTGAAGTTAAGTATATGTCGTGGAGGCTATTGGGTATGGATATGATGGATAGGGTGATGAGGCAGGTACCAGACTTTTGCTTATTCCCTCAGACGGGCTCTTCTACAAGTAAAGGGGGCTGTGGTGAAGTCCCCTGATTTGGGTCCAGTGCCTCTGCAAGTAAGCAGATGATGGGTTTGAGGGCTGGATGACAAAGATCGCCTGATCACCACCAATACTTTTTAATCTCAGGACAGGGGACAGTCACATGCTGCCAAATATTGATGAGGTGCCTTAAAAGGGTGCTTTAGCTTTCTCTATAGCTGGTAGCTGGGGACCCTTAATTTACTATCACTTTAAAAAAAAAGTAGAATACAACCTTCCAAGAACATTTACATAGCACAGACAACATTCAGCTTTGCAACAAAGAAACCATCAAACAGTCACTGTTACTTTTGCTGAGAGCCCCTTGAC
This sequence comes from Ambystoma mexicanum, assembly GCF_040938575.1. Taxonomy (NCBI): domain Eukaryota; kingdom Metazoa; phylum Chordata; class Amphibia; order Caudata; family Ambystomatidae; genus Ambystoma; species Ambystoma mexicanum. Next base: position 857,133,383 of record NC_090922.1, on the reverse strand, counting down.
AGGAATAAACCTCATTTCAAAGACCCAGAGAAATGTTCCTGCATGAGATACAATGTTGCCAATCCATTGTTTCCTGTCAGCATTTCCACTCACAAGTGACACAAAGTTGCACTCTGAGGAGACATAAGGAGGACCTGAGTTGTCAAGACTAGGAGGGAAGGGGAGAGGTCTGCCCACTCAGAGAGGAAGGAGGAGATCTGACCAGGTGACTGATAGATGGTAGCCACAGTAAGGAAATGGCCAGGAGAGAGAGACCCTGCAGACGAGGCATTCGAAAGAGGAGTAGGCCTGTGTAGGAATGACAGAGGCAGGAATCCACTCCGGGAAGATCAGGGCTACACCCCCTCCAGTACGGTTGGATCTGGGCACGGAGAGGATCTTGTATCTATCAGGGAGGAGAGTGTCAAAGCTTGCAACAGAGCTGGCCGTGAACCATGTCTCGTTGAGACCTAGGACATCGAGGCCAAGTTCTTCCAGGAGGCTGCAGATGTCAGAGGAGTGTTTGACAGCTGAGCCAGAGTTGAGAGTGGCAATATGGAGAAGGTTGCCATCCTTGAAAGACTTCCAGGGAGGGGTACAAATCAGAGGTACGCCCTGCCGAGGTGTAGAAGAAGCCCGAGGGGGGGGGGCAGAAGAGAAAGGAAGGGAGGGCAAGGTAGCCAATGGGGAGAGAGCAGGGGGAGGCAAGGTAGCCACGGAGGGAAGAAAGGGGACATCAGCAGAAGAAAGGGAGTTGATGAGATGTGGGAAGCATCTATCAAAGAGGAGACCGTTGGCCTGAGGGCTTTGGACCAAGACGGTACCATTCAGGTAAACATTAATGATGACCTTAGTAACGGGAGAAGAAGAGAAAGGAGAAAGCACAGAAATTATATGAAGAGTCCATAGGTCTGTCAAGGGAACGACTAAGAGGATGTCAGTAAGGGAGGAAACACTGGTAAAGGTGTCAGTGATAGGGAGGCCTGGGTTGGAGACCAGGATATCCTTTTTAAACTTCTTCCTACCAGATTTAGTGAGGAGAGCAGGATAGTCGATAGAGAAGCAGTTAGAAAAGATAGGAGAAACAGAGAGGACCATAGACTAGGTAGGAAGAGAAGGGAAGAAGAAAAGGGGGGCAGGAGGTGGGGAGGAGAGGAGGCACTAGTGAAGGACACAGGGGGGTGCAAGCAGATGAGACAAAGAGGGACAAGACAATAGTAGACAATTGAACAATACGCCAGGAGCTCAGACAATAGTAGAACAGTTTGCCGAATGCACGATTGGCTAAGAAGACAAAACCAGGAACAACAAGGACAAAGTAGTTGGCAAATGAGAACCTGGAGGAAGGAGGCGTGCAACGGAACACACAGCAGTACAATATAGGACAGGGCAGTGTAAGCAAAACAGCGAAAGTGGACAGAGAAGAGGGTGGAATTTAAATAGAAATAAAAGCAGTGTCAGCAAACAGGGAAGTCAAGGAGGAAGAAACACATAAGCAAAGAAGAGTAATGACCTAAGCAGGCAAGGTTAAGGCACACACAGAACAGTAGGACAGCAGGGATCAGGGCAGTCCAGGCATAACAGAGGGTGTGTGGAAGCAGGGAGTTTGAAAAGGGGGCACCATGAAGTGCTCAGAACACATGGTGAAGGAGCGCGAGGGAGTTGCAAGGACACGCGAAAAGGGGGTTGCGAGGAACCAAGCAGTCAAGGATAGAGAGGGAACACACGTGCAAGAGTGAGGCAGGGAATCTGAGGAAGTGCAAGGATACGCTTTAAGGGAATTGTGAGGAACCATGCAATCGAGGATTGCGAAGGGACCACACGGGCTAGGGCACAGGTCAGGCGTCGGGTGCGTGGTCAGGGGATTTTTGATGAAAGTGAGGACACGTGCTCAAGGAGTTTCGAGGAATCACGCAATCAAGGATTGCAAGGAACTGCATCGGCTGGGAGCGAGGAAAGCGCCAATCAAATGTTCAGGGGCACGCAGAGGACGCATGATCAAGGAGTTGTGAGGAGCCATGCAATCAAGGATTGCGAGTGAGCAGTCAGCTAAAGCGCTCACTGGGAGGCAACGGGAGACGCAGAGGGGGAGTGCGAGAGGCCACGCAGGTGAGAGGGTGAGAATGCATGTGAAGCAAGGATGGAGAGGGCGGGTGGAGGGCAAAGAAGTGAAGAGCAGCAAGCATTTTCCCAACTTCTTTCCTGGCGGCTGCAGACATGAGGATGAATCATCCACTCACAGTCTGTGCCGCAGACCTCTTCATCGCAAAACACCTGCGTCGCTCAACACCGCGGCCTTGTCCTACTATTTTGTGATTTGCTACAGGTTGCCAGAGAAAAATCTGAAGTGGACAGAAGACTGTGCAATCTCTGACTATGTTAGCTCAGACATATGAAACATGTATCCATGTGCTATGGAACATGAGGTATGGAGTCTTTTGTGACACAGAAGTGGCAGTTGATTTGGACACAATGAGATGATGCAGAGGAAAGAATACAATTAGCAAGATTGATGCTACAATATTTTCAGGGGCCAAGAGAATTAGTGTAATGTTAGGACACATTTGGTGGGGCAAAGAGCAAGCTGGTTGGCAGCAATGGACTGCAGATGGTTAACAGAAAGACAGATCAGCAAGAATGTTTGAATGTGTATGCCCGGTTGCTCAACTGCAAAGGAAAGGTACACTGCTGGGCAAATACTCACAAACTAAAAAGAAAAACCATAGGGAACCCATCTTGGGAGCGGATTGCATTTTAACTTCACAGAATTCCTCGGTCATAACTGAGAAGATAGAACTGAAAGACAAGGTGGGTCCAAGAACTGTGTGGAGCATGAAGGGAGAGAGGAAGAGAGATGACGCTTGCATTGGGGCACAGGGAGTGAACAGAGGTGATCAACTAAAGGGATACATATAGGTCAAAAATCTTCCCCTTCGATAAGAGAAATAAAGAATTCAAAAGATAAATCAATACACAGGGGAGAAGCAGTGAAGATAGATGTAAATACACAGGTTGGACAGAAAGAGGCTCCTGCTCAATTATACAGGTTACACATTTCTAAGTCTTTAGAGGAAAAGATCCAGAAAATAGAAACAGCAATAATAAGGGGGTGCCTTTTGTATCAGCAATGAGAGGTGGTAGTGACAAATTCACATCTATGTGGGCCGACATTGTGGGACTGTCACTGGCTTGAATTTATAGAAAGCAAGCCTGAAGGCACAGGGTACAAGTATACAGTATACACAAGCTTCAGGTTACATTTCTGAAGCCCAGAAAGAGATCAGTCTGACAGAATTAAAAAAGATAAAGGCTGCTGTCTGGAGTAGCAGAACGTAGTCTGGGAACCCAAAGTAAGGGAGTCTCGTGCACTCTCATCTCCTCTGACTCATTGTAGAAGGACCAATCGGCGTGTGGTGACATGGCAAGCAGGTAAGAGAAGGTTGCACCTTTTGCTATGACCGGTATGCACCTGCTGCCATTATTAGGATGGGAAAATGTATATGTCTCATATTATTGCTGTTATTATTATTATTATTATTATTATTATTATTATTATTATTATTATTATTATTATTATTATTATTATAAGGATATTTATTGAGTGCAGACCTAGCTTTGGAACTCAATGAAGTGATGTACAAGTCATAGGGGGAAGTGCACAGTGTGGGAAGCACATTGCCAGAGATAATTATAAGGGAGCAGTGAGCTAAAATCCAGGAAGGGGGAAGGGAAGGCGATTTGGCAGAAAGTAGTCTGTAAGCAACCAGGGGAGAAAACATGGGGGTCAGATCACCGAGTCACATGTTAGGTGGGATGTGGAGAAGGTATGGACTTAGGTGTTAAGGAGGAGTAATTTCTTACAAAGGAGGATAGTGAGGTATTTCCTGAAATGTAGAAGTGAGCGGGCAAGTCTGGATTTGAGAGGGAGGAGGTTCCAGAATCTGGGGGAATAGAGAGAGAAGGCATATCTTCTGGTTCTTTCCTTTCTTTCCTTCCCTGATCTACAGAGTTCAAGTCTGCAAATGTCCTGGCTTCTGGTATATTATAGGTAGCTTGGGGACTTGAGGATGACAGTCTTGTAAATACAACAGCACCTACACCCGAACGATTGCTTCAAAAACAACATTAACCCCAACTCATTAAGGGTGGTTAACTACAAGTAATGTTAGGCAGAAGACCTAAGGTCATGGACGGGCCATGATATGGTACCCTGCCAATAATGTCCCAGTGTTGAGATAGGTAACAAGTGGATACTATGGAAAATCCCATCTGCATGTTGCTTACTAAAGCTCATTTGTGGCCTATAGGGAATTCATTGCAAAGGTTATTAACCTGATACATGAAGCGTTTGTTCAGAAATGAAATTAACCTAGCATAAAAAAAATCATGCAAGCACACAACAACAGGTTCATTGTGCATTTGCTCATGAAACTCACATTACACTGCCAGAATTCCATTACATTAGGCAACTATTGGTTAGCAGGCAGCAGGTAGCATACTCCTTGATAAGACAACATATGTTCATTCTTTATGCAACAAGAGCCATCACTGACCACTTTGACTCTTATCACCCTCAACTTCTTGTTATCACAGAAACCTAAATTTCCCCTACTGACTCTTCTACACTGGCAGCTCTCTGCACTGACTCTGCGCCCTCCTCCCACCCTCCCAGACAGTGCATAGTGCCTTATCAATAAGCGCTCAACATTGTCCCTATAGCTACCCCGACTTCAACGCTTCCTCTTTTGAATATGCCACTAACCAACTCCTGCCTCCTACTCTTCTCACTGTTCTGGTTCTCTATCGACCCATGGTCCCCTCAAATCCTTCTTCCCATATCTGACCCTTATCCTTGAGTCACTTTCTACCGTCATCACCATTGTCATGCTGGAGGACTTTCACCTTCCCAGCTCTCTGCAGCCAAGTTCCTTGATCTTAACTCCATTCCATTCTATCTGACCAATACCTCTACTTTCAAAGTGTCTTGGGAAGTGTTCTGTTGAGCTTCAGTTGAGCTTCTGTTGCTGTTCCTGTTGGTTGCGTTCTGCTTCCTGGAGACTGTGCCGTGCATGCACCTTTAAGGATTCAAGGATATAAACACTCTGATTACGCAAAGTCTTTCACAAAGTGTCTTGGGAAGTGTGCTGCTGTGTTTCGGTGTGCTTAGGGTGCCAGGCGAGATATCACTGCTTCATTAACACAGTTAAACACAGGTAAGTGTTCCTGAGCCATCATCATTTGTATAACATTTCTAATTCATAACGGGTGTACGGGATGAAGAGGATATCCTCATTTCTTTTCTTGCTAACTGAACAGTATTCAGCAACTAAGATCTCAGAAGTGCCACTCGATTTTGGATTTTATCGACTACCTTTTCGGCAAGCGAGGTGTGTTTTTCCTCGTGCCAGGGGAGTCACTGCAGGCTTGTCCTTTGAGCTCCCCTGTGGATATTTCTGTGGATATTTTTGACTTGCACGTCCAAACTTATGCGAGTGAGCAGGTTCTTCAAGCAGAGATTTGGAAGTAGATCTCTTTCCTCAGCAGGCACATCCCTCTGGAACAGCCTCCCTGTCACACTCTGTCTTGAGCTTGATATTCTTAAGTTCTAGAAACTCCTCAAGACCTTCCTTGTCTCCTCTTCCTTCTCTCTCCCCCTGCTAACCTAGATCTATGATATTCCCTCTCCCCCTCCTTTCCATACATCTCATTGACTAGCTGCCTGGTGTACCCCAGAGTCTCACAGGTCCCAGGCACCCCTGCCAGTCCTTCTGCACTTGCCTCAGGGCCCTGCACCCCACCCACTTACTGCACTTGCTTCTCTCTCCGCACTTCCCCAGTCTCGACCGACTGGGTGCACTTGGTCCCCTGTCCCTCACTTGCACTACAGCTCTGCGTGTAGATCGTTCTGTCCTTCCTTGTCTCACCCCTTAATGTGCACTTGAAAAAACAGCAGAATCGCCGTCAGGCCTATTTGTTGTAGCTTAACTGTTAAATGTACAATATTCACTTAATCTGCCTGTGCAGACTGTTATCGCTTCAGAAATTCAAGTGACTGTTGTTTTTTCCCCCTGTGCCCACACTCCTTCAGCACCTTGAAACACTTCTCTGTGTATACGTGCTTTATAAATACAAATACCATACCATACCACCTGTGGTTAACGCAATGCAGCGTGGCCAGCAACTACAGGGAATCTAATAGGGGAGTGACTGTGAGTGTCATCCTTTGAGCTCCCAACTTTGGAACTTAACCCTGTTGCCAATCTTTCCACATATATTTTGTTTTCTAGTGAGCTTCTCACTATAGCAAACATTCTATAGCAGGCACTAAAAGGGGAGTGACTGCGGGCTTGTCCTCTGAGGTCCCCTGTAATTAGTAAAATACCACCTGACTATTTCTTTCTGTGGGCTTTGCAGGCTAACATTGACTACTCTCCCTGATACGCTTGGCCTGGAAGATATAGTGTTGGACCTGCCTCCTTTGCAGGAGACCTGCTGAAAACACTCTTTAGTTGACTTTTGACTTTGTCCTTCTCATGTGAAACATACCAAGTGCAACCTTAACCCAGATCACTGTTATCAAATTCTGTACAATAACTTTTAAGGAGTTTTTGTGGGAAGCCTCTTATATCTGTCAGTCAGTTCTAAGTGAGCCAGGTTTTATGCAGTTATACGCAGCTCACATTTTATTTGAATCTGTATTTCCGTGATAATTTAACTGTTAGTGTAATCCTTAAACCGTTATGTTGTATTTGGAATAAGAGACTTTCTGATACGGTTATTTCTCAAGTATTAGGATTTGGAATCATCATGATTTTACAAAAAACAAACACTTAAATGAAATTATGAGAAGCTGTGATTTTTTGTATTCTTCCCTTTACTATTTATTGAACCTGAATTTTAATCATTTTACTTGGAATTTAAATGTATGAATTCAACTATTTATTTGGCATTGTTATTTTTTAAATTTAAATAGTTGGAATTGGATTTTATTAGTCCTAAAGGAACCCCCAGATTTCAGATTGATTCATTCAAAATTAGAAAATTCATTTGCTTACCTTTTGGATCTTAAACCTATACATTTACGATATTCTACTGAGTCAGTGATGTTTCTTGGTCAGTAGACTGTCCTTGCACCTTCTTTAATAGTTTAATTGTGTGGGGCCTATCCTTTTACCGTTCTAATACTCTGTTATAATGCCATGAAAGGGACTTTGGAGTCAATTGAATATGGATGACACAATTGAAGGAAAAAATGATATGGTAGTAAATGAAGATTTTAACTGTGTTTTGCCTTTGGGGAAAAATCCCCTTGAAAATGTTCAAATGGTAGCTGTAAATTCTGCCGCTGATGTTATTTGCCCCAGGCATCAAGAAGACTGTATAGTAACAGTCCAAATTCATAAGGTTGGGCCTAGTGATATCACCCTTACTATCCCAGGTGAACACGTACAGACTACTGATCTTCACCTGGAGGCCTTGGTCCTCCCTGAGGCGGATGCCTAATTGATAGGAGCAATGCCTCCAAATGGTAAGAGAAACCTCTATCGACCACCAAGGGGATCGATTGGTGGAGGTGCTTACCCATAATTTGGATGTAGAAGCTCCTAATAGGGTTGGAGCCGCCGTGCAAGAGGAGTATGATATTGTCCAGGGTATCCCCGCCATAATATAGGATCATATTTTATTGAAGGAGAAGATCCCAATTAAAAAAATGAAACTAACACTCTTTAATGGTTCCTCAGTGGGCTTGACTAGGGGATGTATAGCCGGCACAAGAGGATGTGCATGTAACCCTGAAGGCTCACAGGGTGGGGAAAAAACAAAATTTGAAGATTTCTATCCCTTTCTCCCCTATTACGGGACAGAGAATTATGAATTATTTAGGGGAAAAAAACTGTATCATCACTGAAATTAAATCCTTAATTCCTGTGAGGGGGATTGCTAGATTGTATCATTCTTTGATGGACGATGCAGTAGGGAAGTGTGGAGACAACAAACTCAATGACCTTAGCATCATAGAATTTCCTGACTTCGCTATGTAGGAGAATCGAAATTAAAATGTGGACTCCCTCTAACATGACGTGGTGCAGCAGATGTGTGATGCTTCTTATGCTTGGTCCCTCACAGAACTGACCAATTTTATAGATGAATACTCAAAAAAACAGAATTGGCTGAGAGAAAGGTGGCTCCTTTCTGATGTTAATGATGAAAATTCTCAAAATGCTCCACTATATCATACCTTGAGTTAAGCGGACGATAGAATCCCCTAACGCAACCCACTGTATCTGCTTTAAATCTGGTTCTTAGCTCTTTTGTAAACCTCTATGATAATATTTGGGCTGAAGTTAGAGCACATACTGAACTTGTGGCAGAATTTATAATAGGTTGGAGGGAATTGAAAAAATTGTGGTTTGTCACTAAAAAAAGGTATATCCACCGAGACTGAATATGCAGTGAGGGATGGACCATCGACGATTGATAAAAGAATAGAAGGGGTTGTAAAATCGTGTCACCCAATAGTGACTCAACCGGACGTAGGAGTCATGGCTGCTGGCGTTTGTGGTTTGGGGGATTTACTTAATGAATATGGTGAATGTCATGTCGGTACCTGAGCAAGGTGGCCGAAAGGTTAAACCAGATACCATAGACTTAACAATAGAAGAACCCAATACTCGCGTCAGACCTGCTGTACTGTTGTGAATGTCTCAACCTAGGGGTCTTTGTGGTGATCATGACACCCCCACATATTCCTAAATTTCATTTCTCCATCAACACCTGACACAAACATCTGCTTATCTGTTTGAAACACAATGTTTGATCATCCATTCTTGAGGTCGAGTTAGCCCTGAAAAGGTCATTTCTGTTGGCCACTAATGCACAGTTAATGGGGAGACCTGACCTTAAAAGTTATTTCTGATGGCTGTGTTATCTAGATCTCCCACAATTTGGATCTAATTCTCTGTTATTTCTTTGTATTTCTAACTGAACCCGGCCTGCATTTCCTGGGGGGCCCAGCCCAGGTCTTGATTTCAAATTTTCAAAGGCACAGACCTTTCAGTTCAGTGGAAAACACCAGCTGCATCCATATTTCAGATAAATACAGCTTTAAATCGACAAGATGTGCTTACATGTAATATTTAATATTATATCTGGGCGTGTTGTTTATCATACAATCTTTCTTTACATCCGGTTTGGACAGATACAAGTACACTTTACGCATTTTCACACATAGACCACAGTTACATAGAAAATCCAACAAGTGGGCCTTTCCATTTGAATGTCAGTTTATTTGTGAAAAGTAAGTGTCTTGCTATGAAATATGCCACATGGAAAATTTGGAACAGCCTGTAAGCTTTTTTTGGAGGAAGATCTTGTGATTGCCCAAAACGTTCCGATAGCGGTTATCTGATATGAGCTGGGGCTGACATCCATGTGTGCCAGCATGCTCTGGAAATCATTATCTCTATATAGGAAATGTACATTGGATCTAAATTGTAACCCCAACTCTGGTTTTATAGAAGAGAACAAACTTCTACACCAATGGAGGGGAAAGTTGGCTTAGTGCTGATAGACGCTTTGGGTACTTCCCTGGAAAACATTTGATTGAATCCAGAGAAAGTCAAAAAACCTTTGAAAGAAGATTACTGGATTGAGACTCAAAGGGATAGAGGATCATACCTTTGCCAAATTCACATGAAAACTGTAATTAAGACGTATGACTCTATCCCTTAATACTTAAAAAACTCTCCATTTGACTGGTACGGATCACAGTTTATGAAATTTCGCTTTAACATCTTTCCATCAAGACACATTCGGAAACTATATGGACAAGTCCCATATTCCAGATGCAGATTCTCCAATTGACAGGAAAATATGGAAACATTGAAACGCATTGGGCCTCATTACGAGGTGGGGGGGTAAGGGATTACCAGCACCGGTGCCGGTAATCCCTTACCGCCCTACTACGAGTTCCCTTTGCGGGTCCTCCCTTAACGCCTGGGACCCGCAAAGGGACTCTGGAGCTAATAACGGTACCGCAATTTGTGGTACCGTTATTGGCGCCTTCCCCATTCCCATTGAGCCCTATGGGGGCTCAAATGGGAATGGGGAATGGCTCTGGTGAATGGGGAATTACCGGTCCCGCCAACCTTGGAATAGACCGGTAATTGCTCCATTAACCAGGGCGGAGTCGGAACGAGTTTGGAGGCAGCCATGGTGCTAATAGCGCCATGGCTACCTCCAACCTCGTAATGAGGCCCATTGTCTTGTTTTGCCCAGGATTAACAGAGACCCGTACGAGACACATGGTATATTGATTGAAGGAAGATGCATGGGAGATGCTGAAGCTATCTGGATTTGGATTTCAGCGGGTGATTCTTACCCATTGTTAATTGCAACCATCCAGTTATTAAAGGACATTTTGGGGGGAAATAAGGAAAGATAATCCCTGGGATGGGAGAATGGAAAAATAGAGATGGGTGAACGGTATGCTGAATTTTGTGAGATTAACTCATGGAATGTTCTATATGGGAAACGCTGGACTCGATGAGCCATTGGGTGTATTGTGTGGGAGTGAGGGGTCGTTTAGGCCCCCCTCACACATTCAGCACAATGTAGACCACTTTTGTTTATTTTATTTTTTTTGTTTTTGTTTTTGTTTATTTATTTGTTTGGTAATGCACACCAGGCCCTAGGGTAGACGGGCGCAACAGAAACAAGAAATCTTAAAACATAGTTACAGAGCAAAGGTAGCAATACATAGAGCAGTGATTGCGATAAGAACAAGGTACAAGGTACAAGATACATTAAATGCAAAGCGATGGTCTGAGTAAGTCAGGAAGCATTATCAAGAGTATCAGTATATGCACAGTATATGCACAGTTACTACGCTACAGTGTAGTTAGGTGGAAACAGAGGGCCGTGTGAGGGATGGAATGGTAGAAATGTAGTTCGTCGGTTAGGTGTCGTTAGTGTGCAGCCAATTGAGTATCTTATGTCTGAATTTAGGGTAGGGTTGTATTAGTCTGAGGTCAATTGGTAGTTTGTTCCAACATTGTGCAGCTTTAACAGGGAAACTGGTTCCACCTGCTGTCGAGCGTTTGAACCTAGGAGTCTCTAGCATAAATGAGTTGGCAGATCTCGTAGGGCGGGTAGCTGTTCTCCTAGTAATATCATCCATTAGGTCTGGAGGTGCTAAGTTATTCAGGCATTTGGAGGTGAAGAATGCTGTTTTGAGGAGAATTCTGTCCGTTATTTTCAGCCAGTTAAACTCTTTCCTGAATTTGGTAATATGCTCTCTGCAGGGGATAGGCAATGCTGCCCTCAGGGTGTTGTTCTGCAGTCTTTGAATTTTGTCTGTAATATATTTGTTGGCTCCTGAGTACAGGGCATTACAGTAATCTAATCTTGACATGATAAGAGCATTGGCTAGTGTGGTGCAACTTGCTCTCAAGAGGTATGGTCTGGAGGCTCTAATGAGTTTGCAAGTGTACGTTGTGGATGAGGCAAGGGAGTTGACTTGCTTTTTGAGAGTGAGAGAGGAGTCCAGGTAGATTCCTGAAGTTTTAACTACAGACATCACCTTGATAGGGTTGTTATCAATGTTGAAGGATGTGTAGTTTGGGCTGAGTTTTTGGATATTGGTTTCAAAGCCTAAGATTAGTAACTCCGTTTTTCTGTCATTCAGGCAGAGGCCATGGGATGCCATCCATGCCTGAATGAGGGTGTATATTTTGTTCACCAGGGCTGAGTCCGCCTCAAAGTTGCCCGAAAGGGGTATGAGGATCTGAGTGTCATCTGCATAATTAGTGTAGGTGACACCAAGTCTATCCAACTTGTCAAACAAAGGCTTGGTGAAGATATTATACATGGTAGGGGATATGCAGGAGCTTGTGGGACCCCACAGGTTATTTTGATAGGGTCGGCACAGGCTGAAGTAGAGAAGACTCTCATGGTCCGGTTAGCTAAGAAGGATTGGACCCAAGCTGTTGCATAATTGGTGAAGTTGGCGGCAGATTGTAGGTGATTGAATAACACTACATAGGCCACCAGGTCGAATGCTGCCGACAAGTCCAGTAGGAGAAGCAAAGCTATTTTTCCATTGTCCATTAATTCTTCAATTTGTGTCTTAAGGTCTAGCAACGCTGTTTCAGTGCCATGGAGAGGGAGGAAGCCCGATTGTCGTGAGCCCAGTAGATGGTTGTCTTACAGGTAGTCCTGGATTTGTATGTAGGCAGCATATCTAAAATTTTGAGAAGAAATGGCACAGTGGTGATGGATCTGTAATTAGTGGGGATGGTGGGGTCCAGAATTAGTTTTTTTAGTAATGGTAGAACCCAAGATTCTTTAAGGTTGGCTGGTACTGTATTAGTTTTAAATGATGTGTTTATCAACTTAGAGATAAAAGGGGCTAGGTCTCTAGCTGCATCCTTTATTATCTGTGCTGGGCACGTGTCGCCTTTACAGTTTGAGGGTTTGAGGGAAGGATTTATTTTTTCTGTTTCAGTTATGGAAATAGTCTTGAATCTAAAAGGTGTAGTTGTCCTAGTCACCGAAGGTCGACTGGTTTGTTGGTCAGTGAGAGGTAATGAGGCCTTTTTGTTTAGCAATTTTACATTGTAGGGACAAAATCTTATTCGATAGAGCATTTTATATGTTAGTACACCATGCTTTATACTTTGGGGCATTGTCTACCGGTTGGATTGCGAATTCTAGTTCACAGAGGATGGAGAACAATTCTTTAGTGTTAGATTTGGCTTTCTCAATCCTATCATTGACGGTGTTTTTTTTGGCTTTAGTTATTTCTTTTTTGTACATTTTTGCAAATTCCGTTAGGGTTTTTTTTGTTGATGTCAGAGGGGGAGTGGCGCCAAGTAGATTGGAGTTTCCTTTTTGAGATCTTAAAGATTTGAGTTGGGGGGTGAACCAGGCATTTAGGTGCGCTACTTGCCTAGCTTTGCGCAGTTTGACCGGAGCAATCGTGTCCAGTGCCTTCGTCATAGCATTGTTGAAGGTATTTACCAATGCGTCAGGGTAGTTATTTTCCATTCCAGATATGGCAGGGAGGAGGAGAGGGATACGTTTTTCAGCAGTAATATCCTTCTTACTTCTGGTGGGGAGAGGTGGTGCCATGTTATTAGGTTTAGGGCTAAGGGGGTCTAGTGTGGCAGAGAAGTTTATTAAGTGCTGATCTGTCCAAGATTGTGGGACAATATCGGTAATGCTGATATTGCAGTTTAGTTCAGTTACCCAGTTATGGGTCCTTCCTTTGATATGCATTGGTGAGAGGACTTTTTGCGTAAAACCATGGTCATTTAGTAAGGTTGCAATAGATTCAGCATGTTTGTTGTCAGTATCATTAAAGCCAAGATTGAAGTCTCCCAACAGTAGTGTTTGAGAGTGATCTTTGGTGTTGTCGGCTAGAAGGCTAGTTAGGTCATCTTCGAAGGTGCCTAGAGGCCCAGGGGGTCTATATATCAAGTGGATCGTTAGAGTACGGTTGTTAGAGAGGGGCAATTTGGCAGTGAGTACTTCACAAGATGTGAAGGGAGTTGAGGTGGTGAGTCTAATGGGGTAGGTTGTTTTGAAGATAATGGGTAGGCCACCACCTCTGGCATTAGGCCGGTCTATTCTAATGATTTGGTAGTTGTTGGGTACTGCTAACATGAGCGTTGGTCCTGCGGCCTCATGTAGCCAAGTCTCAGTTATGGCCAGTAAATCGACGTTGTCATTGTTTAAGATATCTGCAATTTCAGTAGCATGGGCTACCATTGATCTAGAGTTTATGAGGGACCCTGTTAGCATTAGAGTACTGTCAGGGTTGGCAGTTGGCAAAGTTTTGTGAGAAAGGGTATCTCGGGGGGGTGATTTTTGGGGTGAGTTTGGTCAGTAGTATTGGTAGTTTGCATTAATATGGGCGAGAGGTTCTTAGACCGGGTCATAGTTCGATTATTGGCGTTGTTAGGTAAGTTTCTATGGGGTTCATAGATAGGAGACAATCTAGACCTAAGTCTCAAATTTCTATCCTTTGGAGGGTTTGTTATGATGGCAGTGGCCATAATGGTAATAATAGCACAGGTAAGTAGTGCCGTTTGTGCTAGTTTAGTTAAGTAGGCTAAGGTCATTGTCAAACTATGCTAAGGTCATACTAACATCTAAGTGATTAAGTCAGTGTAGATGAAGGAGGGGGGATTACTGTACTGTAGCTAACAGTTGCTAGCTGTGGTTAGATTGCATTTAGACTAGTCAATGCAAAACACAGCCAGGCTAAATGTAATTGTGGGTGTAGGGCACAACTGGCGAGTCAATGTGGATCACAGATAGGCTAAATGCAGTTGTGGGCGGGTCAATGCAGATCACAGATAGGCTAAATGCAATTGTGGGCAAGTCAATGCAAATCAGCGATAGGCTAAATGCAGTTGTAGGCATAGGGCACAATTAGACTAGTCAATGCAAAACACAGCCAGGCTAAATGCAATTGTGGGTGTAGGGCACAACTGGCGAGTCAATGCAAATCACAGTTAGGCTAAATGCAATTGTAGGCGTAGGGCACAACTAGGCTAGTCGATGCAAATCACAGATAGGCTAAATGCAGTTGTAGGCGTAGGGCACACCAGGGTAGCATTAGAGATTACACAGTTTAGCTAAGATGCAATAGCGTACCTCTTTAATTTGAGAGAGCACAGTTGGGTAACGTGTAATGAGTAGCACCTAGATTCGAAATTATACATTTGGGTGAAATGCAGTGATGCAGCGATTGAGTATGGTAGGACACATTAGGTGGAATACATAGTATAATAATGCTGCTGAGCAGTGGGCACTAACTAGCGCAGTAAGTCAAGATAAACCAGGTGCTTAACCTAGTTTAGCAGTGAAACAATGACGCATCGCCAGGGTTCAGGTGGCGCAGTTAGGTTAGGGTGCCATGGGCAATAGTGGAGACAATATGGGAGCAGTAAACTCGGGTACAAAGGGCAGGAATTAGATTTGCCCAGAGTTGATTAGGTGATGGGATATACAGGGCTGGAGACATGGTCAGAGCAGTCAGGCGGCATAGACATAGACAGGACCATCAGTTGTTGTGAGAAAGTTCTTGTGAGAAGTGGTCACACATACGTGCAATGAGGCAATGTTAGGCTACTGTGGCAGTGCAGCGGCTGAGGAGGGATGGAAGTGTACCTTGTATGAAGAGGGCCAGGGGGTCTGGCAGACAGCAGTCACAGCACCAAACAGGCACAGAACAGTTGTTGGCCTTGCCTCCAGTGGGCCTTGGAGGGAGAGGGCCGGCTTTGCCTGCCGGCGGCCAATGGGGCAAGAGATAGGCCCGGTAGCCAATTAGCTGGCTCCTGGTGGCCTAGTTTTGGCATATGTGGCTGCTGCAATCAAAGGGCGGCCATCTTGCAGTGGCAAAGAGCCTTGTGTGCTTTAATGGCAGCAAGGGCTCTGTTGTAGATTTTCCGATGCAGGGCAATGTGGATGAAGCCTCCACATACAAAATATTAATTGTATGCTCACTATCAAGGGAGCACGGGCGAAATGCACAATAGCGGGGATGCCTCCATTGCCTGCTTCTTAAGCGGGGCCTGTTGTGTGGGGACACTTGGCGTCCATTTTGTGTGCCCTCGGCTCCATATTTGGACTAGGCCTCACTGCGATAATACGAAAAGGCTTCTCTCCTCTCTGCAGCGCTGCGCACTATGCACTCATATCCCCCACCTTTTCTCACTCTGCCTGAAAGCTTCACAGCTCCCTTTCTCACGGATACGACGGGGACAATTGAAACAAATATACTAATGCAACATCTTCACTCTTCCTCTGAGATCACTGTCCTGTGTGTGAATCGGCCCCAACCATGACTTGTAGCCCGTCCATCTCCACAAACCTGCCAGTGCCCTCTTACCCCCGCTATTGGAAAATTACTGCCACTATAACCCTGTGCCTCTTACGGTATTCCCTTGATGTACCAGCGGTGTGACCCCATTGTGAATCCCACCCCAGTTTGCCCCCTACTAAAAGTAGACCTCTGTCACAGTATATTGCACCTTAGAACTAACAAATGTCAGAATGCCCCATAGTTGCTTTGATGCGCTCAGACCCACCCCATGATCGATGTTATCACACCGACCAAGACCCCTAAGCCTGGTAACTCCATATAAGTCATAATGAATGATGCTCTGATTTTATGCATGCAATTTATAGGTTCAAAGAAGATTTACTTAAGCTTATACTGATGGTCATTGTTTATTATATGTCTAGTGGGAGTTTTTTATGCTAGCTTAGTTAGTGTCTTCCCTGCCTCACCGAGACCTGACCCTCACCCCTCCCAGACACTGGCAACCGAACGACGTGATGCTCACCCTCCCGCCAATGGAGCAACCAATCTGGATGAAGCAGCACCCGTAGCCGTATATGTGTCAATGTTATTCACCCAAACCCAAGCATTTGTAGTCCCATATAGTGTGATGTCAGTGATGACGCTTTTCCCCTTCATAAGTCAATATCTTTGTATTGTTTGCCAGAGCGCTCCAGAGGCAGCAGAATTCTCTGGATGCAATTCTTTATAAAGAAAACGTAACTTTTGCAACCTGTTCTCTTAGTCTCATTCCCCATTGGGGTGTTTCATATTCATTTGTATTTGCATGTGTAAGACGGGGAGTGAGCCTTCAGTATTCTCTTTGTTTTTTTCTTAATTTGACTAGGTTTGAAAATGGATTGAAAAATAAAGGTTTAAATATTTGAAGCATACATCTTAATTAAAAAAAACGAAATATTTCACTTGAATTCACTTTTTAAATGTAAGCCACAATTCAACCTTGGTATTTTTCATATGCCTATCATTTCAATGTATATTTTACCATGTGTACTTCTGCAGTTTTGAATCTGTCAAAAGGGTGCCTTTTCCCAGTTTACAGGAAGTCTGCATCTGCAGCACCACATGTTATTTCTTATTCATTGGGCATATCCATCAGTTTTAAGCTCTCGGGTAGATTCCCTTTCACTTGCACACCTGTCCATTTGAGTCGAGTTCACCAGGCCCATTTCTTTCCATTTCACTAGGCCTTATGTCGGAAATCACTGTTTTGTACTGGCTTTTATATTTCAATGGAACTCCACATTAGGCAGCTTCACTCTCACAATAGGTGCCTAGGATGGCCTCTCCATCTCTGTCACTCTGGAACTGTATTTGCACCTGACAACGTGATGGTGAATTAAGACATGGATTTGATAAATACACACGTAGCAACACAATGTTTAAGGTGTTGCTGTTAATAAGAGCACAAGACTTCCCTAAGGAGTGACACATGCTATCAGGCCCAGTGTCTTGGTAACTTAACACATATGTCCCCTACTCCCTTTGAAATCGCCAGTCCACCTTACAGGTGCATTAGACAATGCATTAGATAATGCTCCCAGAAGTCTTATTGTATTCCATGCAATGACATCTGTCCACTCATCATTTTCATAACAGGTGTAAAACAGGCACTATATGATAGTTCCGCATATTGAAGACTGAACACAAAAAAGGCAGATTTTTTTGACCGATTTTGTGCGCACCTAACTATGTGGAAATATGACACTATATTACTGCTGCAACCTCCTTCACCCCTGAATCAGATGTCCTGCCTGCCCACATCCCTCTAGTGCTGGTGATAATAGGGGAGTTTCATCCCCCGAATCCCTCTTTCCTCCACCGCCACCTCCCTTCCACGCACAATGCATTCCTCCAGTATCCCCACCACAGACACGCTAACAGTCACCCAAACATGCACACACACACAAACACACACACGCATTTAGCCACTCCCTGCCCCCTCCCTTCCCCACCACAGACATTACTCAGACACAGACACACAGGCACAAAAACACACAAAAACATTTACCTTGCCCACCAGCAACTTTCCTCTTCCAGCCTCGCCGTGCCTGTCAAGCCCTACACACCCTTCTGTGTGTCGCTGGTGCTGACAATTCGATTTAGAAAGACCACTCAGAGTGCTCTATCTAAATCAGTCATTTTCTAAAACGATTTAAACAAAATCGTTTTATTCACTTAGTACCGGATAACATGCACTGCTCTTGAGAGTCACAGCACCTCTCCTAGTCTTTGATCTTGCATCTCTGCACCCACATAGTGGGTTGTATGTCACTTTGCTGAAATCCATCTTCAAGAGTGTCATGTGGGACATGCATGACTTGACCTTTCATCCTACAGTAATCAATAAACACAGTCAGCTGATCTTAACCTGCTTGGTCTTTACACTACTCATAATACTGTAAATCACCAGATTTTACTCTACAACATTGCCCTGGGTCATGGGCATCACACTCCTCACTAACCACATGTAAAAATACAGGATAGGATTTCCAGGACGACTAGAGTCATACTGCACATGACAGTTCTATCTACAGAT
Organism: Ambystoma mexicanum; assembly: GCF_040938575.1. Taxonomy (NCBI): domain Eukaryota; kingdom Metazoa; phylum Chordata; class Amphibia; order Caudata; family Ambystomatidae; genus Ambystoma; species Ambystoma mexicanum. The sequence goes on along the minus strand of NC_090922.1, from coordinate 857,114,997 downwards.
ACAGGTGTCTCTTCCCAGTCAACAGGGTTCATTGAAGAGGGGGCATCATGGTTGCACATGCTTGCTTTCTGACGTTTTGAGCTGAAAGTAGGTTAATATGCGTTTGGACACAGGCCATTGTCAGAATATTGGTAGACCTGAGGTTATAGCTCATGTATGGCAAATGTGCAGCTGTAGGAACTGGGGCTAGCCCCCACCAGTCCTTTTGTTGTATTCATTTCACTTTGTCAAATATTAAGCATTACAAATATTAGATGTTAGTGCAATTTAAATAGCTCGTTAAGTGTTCCTTCATATTGGGAGTTGTGGTTCTGCATTAATTATAAGGAAATCAGAGGTACTACAGTATTTGTTGCTGGACAAGCATTTCCAGAGCAGGTTGGGACGCGGTGTTTAGTGTCACTGCAAGTTGTAAGGTGATGGGGGTTGTTCTGTTGGCTGCCGCACAGTCCCACCAAGACGCCTGTGAATATATTTCTGTCTTTACCTGTGCTACCGGCTCAGGCACTGTGTGTGGGTCTTCTTTGAGGTTGTTTGTGATGAGAGCACCTGAGGCATCTATGTTCTGAAGGTAGCCCTGTGTCCTTGTGGTGCATTGGGAGTGTGATATATTAGATGGTTGAAGAGATGTAGCTTTCTGCTGTTTGATGGCTGTTGAGATGGATGCAGAAATGCTTTATGCTTGGCTTAGGTGGTACGCATATTCTGTGATGTCATTTAGAATGTGTGTGTGTTAGTGTGGTGAGTGGTCAGCAGAGATCTCATTTGGCATTTATGGCAGCCATCTCTTGTGGTCTTATAGATGTCCTGGTAGTGGTGCGCCCCCAGTTAGGAAATGGTAAGTGGAAGACCTGAGACAACCTAGAGAGGGCTGGTATTCCTGGCAATGGGCAGTATGCAATGGTGATGGACGGGCAAGGCAGTAGGGAGCAGAAAGCAGGCTGCAGTGGGTACAAGTTCAACAGCATAGAGGAACCACTCCAGGAAAACATCAGAGAAGGAACACTTATGAGGAAATGGCAGTGGTACACATGCGAGAATGCACTCTTGCTACCCCTGCCCACGCCACACCATGGGGGCCCTTTTAAGAGTATTTTACAGTACAGTGTAGGCAGCAGTTAATCCTTTGTCTGAGGGTCCCACTGTCGGGCAGTCCCCTGCTGCCATCACCTCACCCCACCACAGTATATCTTTCCAAGGCTCAGGATGCAACCCCGAGCAAACGAATAACCAGCTGCCATCTGAAATCTTAGTGTTACAGTCTAATCACTGCACACACTCTGTAATTCCCAAAGAAATAAAAAGACTGAAATTATCTGACTTCCTTATAGATTAATTCTAAATCATTCTAAACGGAACCCACTGGGTTCAACGCGTGTCTTGCAGCAGCGGCCAGTGCATTGCTCAAGCTCAACCTCTCTTTGTTAATCATCCATGAATGTCTGGCACGCAAGGAAGCATCCAATCATTACCAAGCAACTGAAAACCACACCCAATGGTCGCCTAGTGTCGGCCATTTCAACCGGAACTGTTCCCACACGCTAAATGCAGAGCTTGATCCTAGCTGTTTGTAATGTGAAAATAAACGGGGACATGTGAGCTTGGTCATGAAGTACAGACCCCCGGAGGAGCAGGTTTGTGGGGCCACTGACCCCAACACAAAAGCCACAACCCTCCAGCGTTGCCTCTTGCAGAGGATGGGGTGATGCATTTTGCTATGCTTACACGCGGTTAATGCTTATGTTAGGTCCTGGCAATGTGTACAAGGCTGCATAAGGAAAAGCCCTGGAGCAAGAACAGCTGGTGTTGTTTTTGCCTCACAGAGGTATAGGAGCCTGCGAAGCAGTTTGTTTATGCACACCCCAAGCACAGGATTTCTTAAAATACATATTATGGTGTGTACATGTGTCTTCCTAGCTGAACACCTGCCCTGCCGTGCATTCCATGCAGCTTTAGGAAATGAGGAAAAACGGCATAATTAAACTTTTGAATCTATATTTCTATACCGCACAAAGTGAAAACAAACAGCTCCCGTTTAAGGCATAATACGTGTTATGTGATCTGAGCGAGGTTTTACCCCTGTTTCGGAAGTTAGTGAAGTGCATTGATATAGAGCATTTTTTTTTAAACTTTTGGGTCGTGTTCAGAAAGGAAGCTTCTAGAACGTATAGCGTTTCCCTGCATGGCGATTTCCTTCTTTATGCAGGTGCATAACAAAAACAACTCAGCTAGAACTCTTCCTGCCAATGTTGGGGTACTGCGACCACCGTCTGTGGTGAGCGGCTGTGTGTGCCCTTAGGTGACCTGTGGCTGGTGTTCAAGGGTTGTGTTGAGGAGTCTTCCATACTGTGTCTCTGCCCTGAAACCCTGGTCAGATACGGCATATCACGCCCCTCTCCTTGCATAATTTTGAGAACATTACATCCTCTGTTTGAGTCGTTCAAATACAGGCATGTATGTTCTCCTAACACAAAGTGCGCTGTGTAGTTCTTTGGTGAGATAGTACTGCCACCTCCATGCATCTGCTGGGAGGGTTTGCTATTCAATCCCATCTTGCAGCGCACCACCACTGTTGACAAAACATACATCAGTGGCATTTTTAGACCTGGTGCTGGCATGCTTCTATGTGCTTAGGCATGACAATCTGAAAAACATGCTTACTTGTATACTCCCTGAACGTCATGAACTATAGGAAGTGCCAGTTAACCATAAATAATGTCAGATATGCAATAATCTTTCCTGCACCTTTCTCTGAATATAGTCTGACCCTCCTTGTGTTCATTTCCTCCTTGTCTCCTCCTCTTTCTTCTTTTATCTGTGTTCTCTTTTATTTTTCCCTCTTATTTGCCCCTTACATCTCTACTCTTGCTCAATCCTAGAACTTTCAGGTTAACAACACCTACACATTGTTTAATGTTCTTACCTTCTCTGCTACTAAGACGAATGGTCTTCACTTCTTCCACGTCCCTCTGCCTTTGCTCCACCTTATTTTAAAATCTGCTACTCGCCTTCTATTTTTCTCCATCCCAGTTCTCATTATTGACTTTATTTCCCTGTTCATCTTCGGTTTTGGTTTCTTTCAATGTACTTTCTTATTCCCTTTTTGCGCTCTCCCCTCACCGCACCGACGGCCCTCAAAGGAATGGTCTCCCCCTTCTCACTTTTTCTCAATCAGTCGCTGGTACACCTGCATCGCCCCTCATAGCCAAGTATTAGAATTGGCTTTTATACATGCCTTTAACTTTACTACCCAGCCTTCTCTAGGAAAGCCATCTTGTGGTAACAGACAGACAGACCCTGGAGAGTTAGAGTCAACTGCTCTTGTGTCATTAACTGTGACATACACGCCTGCTGGTGACACATGCAGCTGCTGAAAAAACGTGTTCTCTCAACTCCTTTAAGAGATCACGTTTTGGCAGAGGTAGATGACACTCGCCTTTAATGCATATCAACACAGCCTTCTATGTATTAGTGTGCGAGAAGGCTGGGCCCCCAATTGTAGTATGTTTGACACCGACTCCATACTGTTTCCTATTAAAACCCCATGAACATACCTAACTGCAGTGCCAATCAGACTCCTGAAGGGCCATGACCAATTTGTCCAGAGATGCAGTCAGCTATTGCAATGACTCCGCTAACCATGCAGCACACCTTAACCACGCACATCTTAATCTGGCAGTGGCAGGTTTTGATAAGGGATAGGACACTATATTACTGCTTTGACATTATATTTTTTCATGCAATGCCATTTTGACACCTATCTTATTGAAGCACATTGCTGTTGAAATGTATACCTATACAAATACACACCCATCTAAAGTGTCTCTTTGCACTGCTAATTTCGAATCAATAATGGGCTATGATTTACTGTAACCCAAGAACCGGCAGTGCCACAAGATTAAATCAGTAGCAGATTAATGCATTTCAAGTGGCAGATAGCAGCAAGTATTACTACAACAGCAGATTATATTATGACATTATATGCCAGCCTTTCCTAAAAGTGGCTAGGGGCGGCAGAGTAGGATACCACAGCTGACAACCTTGCTCCATGTCATGATGCCCACCTTTTCCAGTTCTGGCATCCCATTGAACAGCACTTTGCAACATGAAATTGTAGGCCTAAAAATGTTATTGGAAGAGTGAAACAACAAGAGAAAGTTTAAAAAGAGCTGTTGGCTAAAAATAAATCACTATCAGAGATAATCTTGAAGACATGTGGAAAGACTGAACCTTTGGTCCTTCTGATGGCAAAGCAATGACCTCACATATGTGACTGGCATTTCTTCAGCCCCGCCTAGCCTAAGGAAGAATAAACAGGGGCAAAGTCACTTACACATTTTGTGGGATACATTTACCAGCCCTAACAGAAATCCCCTTCACCACAAACGGCATTTCAACATTTAACCCAAAAACGGCTGTGTTGTGTTCTCCTTGTTTTGCTTCAAATCTAGCCCAAGAAAAATGACCTGCATTCAAAACGCCATTGCCATCTATTCCTCCTTTTCATTTTAAATACCACAAAGTTATGTTCCATTAAACACGTTAAGTTCCCTGCTGTGTATTTAATCTGATTGCCTGGAAGTAAGGTAATACCTTACAGAACTGCATTGTTGTCACTGAGAAAAGTACATGCAGAGCAAGAATTCTGTTTTCAGTCAACACGGCTATGATTTCCTTTTGAAATAGACAAGCACACTTAAATTACTGCAAAAGAAAGCAATAGCGGCCTCTCTCTCTTGTCTCATGTTGATTACAAAGGAACTCTTTGTAGCATTTCTTCGTATCCGTGAACGTACATTCTAATGAAAAAGTCCTCCAGAAGGTTAATCAACAAGAAACTGTGTGTGGCAGAAACCGCATTTGTAACTTGACATAAAAGAAAAATTAACCCACTTGTAAAACGGTGCTTTAGCAACTCAGGAAAATGCCGTTTGAAAGTGAAATACAATTACAACCTGTGCGCACACATACATGGGATGGAATATGAGGGGATGAGGATTTTGCTATCAATTGTGTATGATATTTATTTCCCGAAAGACTTGGTTTCTGTTGAAAGAAAGAAAGGAAGAAATAACTTTGAAACCAGCAGAACAGGTTTTGACCCAGGCATTTACTTGAAAGGTGCCGTGCCTCCCATGGGAAACAAATTACCTCCACAAGTGAACCAGCCCCCATGGGCATATGAAAGGCCCAAAGTGTGGAAGTTTGCAGCCTCGTCAGACTGGCCATCATCCCTACAGAAAGGAACTAAGGACCCAAGGGGAACTAGCATTTCACTAAGAGGTGTTATTGCCTTTTACACCCATCCCCAGACCAAACGGCATGGCTTCAAAGGGCGTCATGGAAAGCCTTTGCTCAGGCTGACCCAGGGAAAGACAATTTGGTTCTGCAGGTTGCGGGACCACCCACACAGTGGCTAATCCAGCCCATTGAATTTAAAAGAACTATTGTACATTAAGACATTTATTTCAGAACCCAAATAAGTAATGATTTGATATTATGCCAATATTTATTGTGAACAAGCAAAATGAGACTCAGTGCATGTTGCTAGCACCTGGGAAACTGGAATGGCAGGAAAATTGCATTTCTGGTTGAAGTATAAATGATACAGACAAAAAACCTGGTGAAAATATGCCAAATACTAGTTGGCATATGTGTAGTTAATAACAGAATTTATAATATTATGTTTCTCCTAAAAATGGCAAAAGTCTGCCAAAGGTACATCACGCAGAGTTGGTGAACGGACAGTCCAATTGCCTGTGAAATATGGAATCTGCATATCTGTTTCTTAAGATGGTGACCAGTATAGATTTGAAGTTTTGCTCCATAACTTCTTTTTGTAATAAGTAACTGTGGACAATGAGTAACATAGAATTATGTCATTTCCCCCGAACCAATCACTTCGGGGGGAGGAGGGAACAACAGTAGCCTGGCCTGTCGTAGGATAGGAGTAACTCCATAGTACTTCCCCCCCAGATTGTAAAATTCTATGATGTCACTCTGGCTATATAAGCAGGAGACAGAGAAACACAAGGGATATTCAAAAACCAGATCCAGAGGCAGCTGATTCCATCCAGGCAGAACCACCCATCCAGGTTCAGGCATACCCAATATTCCAGGGGGAAAGGAGGAAAGGCAGCTGATCCCATCAAAGTGAACCCAGCTGTCCACAGTGACCAGATCTTGCACAGCTGATCCCATCTAGGAGAGCCCAGCTGTCCACAGTGACAGACCTTGCCCAGCTGATACCATCCAGGAGAGCCCAGCTGTCCACAGTGACCAGACCTTGCCCAGCTGATCCCATCCAGGGAAGCCCAGCTGTTCCAGTGACCCGATCTCTTGACCCCGCTGTCCCTGTGACCAGATCCTTGGCCCCACTGTCCAGAGACCTCGATGGCTGTCCCAATTCCTGAAATCAAGCTTATCTTGTATGTATCATATCACCCAGTACCCAAAAACTGCATATCCCACTCTTTTACCCTTGCACCCTATTCAAATCCTATTAAAATCCCACCTAAAATCCCAAATTGCCATTATCATCCATCCATTCACTTTTCCTTAGAAGAATATGTGTTAGTCCATATCTGTTAGCGTATTCCTTTTATAAATTATTACAATTATCTGGGTAAGTCCTTTGTACTATTTTGAAATAGATGAATTCCCCCATAAGGAGGTACGCAGTGCGAGCTGGTTAAAATTTGAAATTAACCTCCTGGCACACAGTGTCTTCTATAACAATATAGGGCCTCATTACGAGTTTGGAGGTAAGTCAGTGTCCTTACCGGCATGGAGCAAATAACGTGTCCATGTTGCAAAGAGCCCGCTATTAGAGGGCCATTACGACTTCGCAGGCACAAGCTTTGCGCCATGCAGGTAAGGACCTTACCGCCATGCCGTAAAAGACCCAAAAATCGGCCTTAGCGGCATCGAGAGAAGCGCAGATAGCAACACCGCCATCTATGCCTCCGGCATTAGCGGTGACCGCTATCAACGGAGACCGCAAATAGCGGTGACCGTAAATAATCGGAACCGGAAGTAGCGTCATCGCACAGGAACAGGAAAGAACACGGCGACCATCTTGAAAAATACAATCCATTGCCATCCTCTGCATCCAGGATCCACATCAAAACCACATCTGTCCCAATATAATACAGCAGCATACAAGGATTCCCAAGGCACTTAAAAAAAGAGCTGCGCGCCTGCGCAAGGAGCGCTTCTCGGAAGAAGAGCTCAACATGCTATCGGACACCTTGGCTGAAAATGGGGGTGTAGTTTTTTCTACTGATATGCGTCGACCAGCACTGTTGCACAAAAAAGAGGTCTGGGCGGAGGTAGCGCGGAAATTGAGTACTGTAGGAACCACCCCACACATGGTGAAAGATGTCGGGAGGCGCTGGGACGACCTGTGCCAACGTGTAAGGAACATCCTCGCAGCAAACCGTAACGAGGGAATGGCTACAGGTGGCGGAGGCGGCTCACTCATAAAGATGCATCGCTGGGAGGAGATCTGTGCAACCACCATCGGAATAGAGTCAATGGAGGGAGTGGGGCATATGGAGCAAGGAGCCCCGTCATCGGCTGATGCAGGTAGGAGTCACAAATAAACCACTGTATTGCAAACCATGAAGATGTCCCCCCAAACTCACAGTCAAATGATGCAAAGCAGGGTCTACCAGACACATGTGTGCAACCCTGCCTACAGGCAGTGCACAGCACCATCTTTTCCACATGTCAGTACTCCAACGGCAAATACCTGCCATTCCATAGAAATGCAGCTACCACAATGCATGTCTGATGCGCGTAGACCCATCACTAATGCTCTCCCTCTCTTGGTCCCCCACAGGCACACAATCAGACAGCGATGATGAGGACCCCAGGGAGAAGCCTGCGACACCAATCAAGAAGTCCAGGGGCATGGAGGGGACAAACAGGCCCTCAACATCAAGGGGAAGAGTGACAGCAGGACCACATCACACGGCCAAAACACCCTTGTGCTGTGTTGGTCCACAACCACAGCACCCACACCAACCACCACCACACAGGAGCCAGTGGCTGAAGGCACTGTATCCACTTCCAGCAGTATTGTTGGAGAGTCATCTGCCACGGCAGCCGTGTCTGATGATGAAGAACATACTCCGACACCCGGAACACCTACCGCTACAGGCACCCTGCAGTCACCCCACCTCTCCCCACCCAGCATACACAATACCAGCAGCCATGAGCTGTCTGCTGTGGAGTCATGGCCAGGGTGCTTCAGCCCCACAGGGTGCATACATGAAGCACCAACTATGTCGCATGCCCCTTCGACATCCGCCAGTGTCCGGGACAGGCAAGAGGGGAACACGGTACTACAACAGCGCCAGGGGGAGCTGACTGGGCTGGTGACCCAGCACATCATTGAAACTGGCCAGGCAAGGGAGGAATTCAGGGAATGTGCAGTGTCCCTTAAAGCTGCCATTGAGTCCACATCTAGAGACATATGCAGCGAATTGGCGGCAGTGAGGCAGGTCCTCACCCGCATGGTGGAAGCGTTGGAGGCCCTGCGTCCCCCACAGGTGGTTGAACAACCAGGCACCTCCTCAAATGCCAGCTCCAGACAGACCATCCCCCTGCGTAGGTCTGGCCGGAATGTGCACAGGTCAGACAGGGGTCCACCCGATGCTGGCAGTGGAAAAGGGGTGTAGGTGCAGCCTGCCATTCCGAACTCCTGAAGACTAATGGTGCATGCAAGTGCACACCATGTGTTGGGTAGTTGAGGGGGAGAGGGGAGAGGGAGTGTGGGGTAGTTGAGGGGGGAGGGGAGGGGGAGAGGGAGTGTGGGGTAGTTGAGGGGGAGAGGGGAGAGGGAGTGTGGGGTAGTTGAGGGGGGAGGGGGAGGAGGGAGAGGGTGTGTGGTGTGGAGGGCTTGTGCACATTCTATTTTCTGTATGTTCAATACACCTGTTGTGATATGAGAATTCACATGTCCGGACATTGCTTATTGAGTATGTGTGCTTTATTGGTGAACAGTGTACAGTGTCCATGTCCCTGACACACCCAGTGCCCTGAGTCCCACCTCCATGGCACACTCCACATCCATGTGTGTTAGAAACATTGGTCAATCAAAGTCTGGCGCATGGCATGTCCCTCCTGTGCATCGCTACCCCCCTGATGTGCAGCCCCATCTCCTAACTCCTCATCCCCCTCGTCAGGTGATTGTAGTTCAACGTCAGTGGGCAGAGGCACATTCCGTTTGATGCACATATTGTGTAGCATGACACATGCCATGATGATCTTGCCCACCTTCTCATGCCCGTACAGGAGTGCACCAACGAACTTGCTGAGGCAGCAAAACCGTGCCTTCAAAAGGCCAAATGTCTGCTCGATCACCACACGGGTACGTGCATGCGCACGATTGTAGTCCTCTTCGTGCCTGTTCTGCGGGTTCCGGACAGGGTGTAAGGAGCCACCTCTTCAAGGGATAGCCAGCATCATCTGCATGTGTGCAGCAATGGTAATGTGTAAGTGGTTACATCAAATGGGACCTGTATCAATGACACAATAGCATGCATTTATTTCCTGTTTGCATCCTCATATCCATGCATGAATAGAGTGTGTATCCATCTGATTGACTGTGCCATCGTTTAGTGGGCGCAGGGGTGTCCTATTCCTAATGAGTACTCATGCACTGTGGTTGCCCACGCCGATTGTTCCCATGTTCTAGGTGATGTGTAGTTTATTGTATGCTGTTATCCTGTCACCATTGATGCCAGACTCTACATGATCTCACTTTCCACGCCTGATGTTGCCATGCTGGTATGCCGGACCTCTGTGTTGATGTAGGAGTGGGATCATGTATTTTGACCTCATGTGACGCATTGTACGCACTTATGGACACCTATCCTTCTTGCCGATATAAATAGCTCATGTGCATTGGCCATACTGACAGCATGTCGCTGCATTGTGTTGCAGGGGCTACGGTCTGATTATGTGCAGTGTACATGTTGATGGCTGTGGAATGGTTGCAGCAGTGCCTCGTTTTCATAGTAGTGCAGCTTACATCTTGCATTTAGGTGTCAGGTCCAGTCTGGCCTGCTTTGGGCCATGAGCATGGTCCATCCTCACAGCTACTCTCAGCCAGGTGAAGTATGCATCTCCCCCCACCCTTCTCAGCCAGATGAAGTATGCATCGCTTCCCCCCCCTTCTCAGCCAGGTGAAGTATGCATCTCCCCCCCCTTCTCAGCAAGGTGAAGTATGCATCTCCCCCCCCTTCTCAGCCAGGTGAAGTATGCATCTCTCCCCCCCTTCTCAGCCAGGTAAAGTATGCACCCCCCCCCTCTTCTCAGCCAGGTGAAGTATGCATCTCCCCCCCCTCTCAGCCAGGTGAAGTATGCATCTCTCCCCCCCTCTTCTCAGCCAGATGAAGTATACATCTCTCCTCCCAATCATCTCCCTACATCACAATGCCATGAGCATGACAAGCAACTCACTGAGTAGCCAGGATCGTTGCCCTGCATGTCGCTCCATGTAGCGTGGTATCGTGGAGTTCCGCATGACCATTGAATCATGGGTTGATCCGGGAAATCCGGCACAACAATGTGTGATGATCTTGTTCGAGTCACATACCATTTGCACATTGATGGAGTGATACAAATTACGGTTGCGGTACACTACCTCCATGGCATGTGGGACCACCAATTCCACATGGGTGCAGTCGATGGCACTGATGCAACCTGGAAAGCCTGCCAGTGAATGGAAGCCAACTTTGGTGTTGGAAATCTCTTGGGCAGTCTGTGGTAGGAATATGTGGTCGCCTGTGTGCTTCAGGAGGGCATCGAGCACTTGGTTCAGCGTACGTGAGAATAATCGTTGTGATATGCCATGCATCTGCCCTACTGTGTGTTGGTAGGTGCCTGTGGCCGGGAAGTGGAGCACAGGCACCACCTTCAGTAGACGGGGGATAGCGGTACGGATGTCTATGAGGCTGGCCATGTCGTTAAGCATCATGTCCACAATGGTGGTGATGGTGTCCCGGTCCAGATGGTACATGGTGCGGATCTTCTCAGGGGTTAGGCTGAATGGACTGGCTCTGATTCGAGGGATTGGGGGCTGCCTGTGTGGTACAACTGCCTGCACTGGTGGTGCATGCTGTGCCTGCCTCACCCTCCTTCTCCTCCTGCGTCTCCTCTGTGCTGCCTGTTGTTGTTGTAGTTGTTGCTGGAGTTCCTCTGCAATCATGTCCTCCAGCCCCAATATAGCTACTAGTATTGGTATCATTTTGGTGTGTGACTGGGTGTGGGAAGGGGTGGGGTGTGCTCCTTTTGTACTGGCCCAGTCTACATTGCCTCCACCTGTGCTGATTGTGTGCACCTGTGGCAGTTTGGAACACTGCACATGGCCGTTTACGGGTGATTCACTATGGCGGTATTTACTCCATGCCGGTAAGGTACTTTGCGGCCTTCAGTAGGCCGTTATTTGCATGTCTGCCTGACTTGTGTTCAGCTCCTGTTTACGCCATGCCACTATTGCTGGCATGTAGGGTCGCTTGCCCGCCCCAATGCCGCTATTAGAGGTCCGGTTATTTCTGGTGTTGCTAATAGCGGGTTGGCGGGTCGTAATGGTGCGGAGCAGCAAGCGATGCCGGTAATCCTTTACCGGCATCGTTTTTCCCTTTTCTTCTACCTCATAATGAGGCCCACACTCATTAAAATATAGCCTCATTAGAACCAGTCATTATGCAACAAAAAACAAATTTGCCCAAGTATTTTGCTTTTCACTAAATTCCGATTTGCCTTTTTCTCATACAAAAAAACACAAACATCATCCTATTAAGAATATTCCCTTTCCTTCAGAATCCTGTATAATATGTGTCTTTATTTCTCATTCAAAAACCGATTTCCGATCTGACAACTAAGCCCCTTTTCTTAGCTGCTTGTCATTTTAAAGCCTGTGTAAAATAAGGGTTGCTATTCTGCCGTGTGTGTTTTTCTTCGGCTTTGTTTTCCTCTCAAAATCAATGTTCTTACCTGTGTCACGTTGCTTTCGTGCCCTGTTCAGTAGTCTGTAAGCTTCTGTGTCTCTTAAGTGCAGCCACATGAATTTCTGTCATAGAATATCCTACCATAATTGTAAACTGAGATACAAGTAAAATCAGAATATGCCATTTTGCTCCTTTTGAAGGTTTTCATTTTCGTTTAGTTTCTAGCCTCCTACCTGGGGGTGCTGCGATGAATTTTAAATCTGTTTTTCGTTGTTCTTTCCGACTCGTTGCCATTGCTTTCCATCCACAAAAAATGTAGTCAGCAGGTGTTTGGGGGAAGTGTTGCAGGGGGAGTGCTTAACCTGTATGCTATCTGTTATTTTGAAGAAAAGTAATTTTGTTTCTGCTTCTATTAAAGGTTTATGTATCTTATGTTATAGGTGTGAAGTAACTGTATTATGGGATTTTTGCATGTATACTGCCACACAGTGGTGGCTGCTACCCTAATTTTGATTTGCTTGTTTTTCTTTGAATTCTAAATTTTTTAAAATCTTTCATTGTTCCACACCAGCCTGGTTCATAGTCCATTGCGACACGGGGTATTTGTTAAGGTGGGTGTGAGCCCGGTTGGGTGCCTTCTCAAAGTAGAATCAAGGGAGCAATAGAGGTCAAAAGCATTTTTATTGTCCGCCGCATTTATTGTCAGTGGAAAGAGTCCCTGGATGGAGTGTGCTGTGTTCTAAAATCGTTACAATTTCAATGGTTCCCTTTTTGTTGGTAAGACAACTGTGTTTTTTTGATTGCTAAGAAGAACCGTGTATAATTGGAGTTAATATATCCAACAACAAGTCTAATTGTTCATTTGTTTAAGGAATCAGTGTTAAAAACCTGTAGATCACAGGTCAAGACCTGTACATAACCTGAAGGTAACATGTTCCACACCCAATAACATGTTCCAGTGGCTTTAGGCATCAGTTTCTCCAACAAATGCAGGCATACAGGTGTTGGTTACAATCCCACCAATGGCTTCTGTCATGTTCTGATCTTTTTTATTTACTGAAACACTCATAATGTGCTTCACATCTTTCACACATTTATGAAAATCTTTGAAAATTCAGCAAACTCTGAATAACTTTAGAATGTGTGTACTTGAAAGTTTGTTCAGATTGAGTTGGCATGGTTTACCCCTCTCCCTTGTTATTTTAGTGAAGTTAAGTATATGTCGTGGAGGCTATTGGGTATGGATATGATGGATAGGGTGATGAGGCAGGTACCAGACTTTTGCTTATTCCCTCAGACGGGCTCTTCTACAAGTAAAGGGGGCTGTGGTGAAGTCCCCTGATTTGGGTCCAGTGCCTCTGCAAGTAAGCAGATGATGGGTTTGAGGGCTGGATGACAAAGATCGCCTGATCACCACCAATACTTTTTAATCTCAGGACAGGGGACAGTCACATGCTGCCAAATATTGATGAGGTGCCTTAAAAGGGTGCTTTAGCTTTCTCTATAGCTGGTAGCTGGGGACCCTTAATTTACTATCACTTTAAAAAAAAAGTAGAATACAACCTTCCAAGAACATTTACATAGCACAGACAACATTCAGCTTTGCAACAAAGAAACCATCAAACAGTCACTGTTACTTTTGCTGAGAGCCCCTTGACAGGAATAAACCTCATTTCAAAGACCCAGAGAAATGTTCCTGCATGAGATACAATGTTGCCAATCCATTGTTTCCTGTCAGCATTTCCACTCACAAGTGACACAAAGTTGCACTCTGAGGAGACATAAGGAGGACCTGAGTTGTCAAGACTAGGAGGGAAGGGGAGAGGTCTGCCCACTCAGAGAGGAAGGAGGAGATCTGACCAGGTGACTGATAGATGGTAGCCACAGTAAGGAAATGGCCAGGAGAGAGAGACCCTGCAGACGAGGCATTCGAAAGAGGAGTAGGCCTGTGTAGGAATGACAGAGGCAGGAATCCACTCCGGGAAGATCAGGGCTACACCCCCTCCAGTACGGTTGGATCTGGGCACGGAGAGGATCTTGTATCTATCAGGGAGGAGAGTGTCAAAGCTTGCAACAGAGCTGGCCGTGAACCATGTCTCGTTGAGACCTAGGACATCGAGGCCAAGTTCTTCCAGGAGGCTGCAGATGTCAGAGGAGTGTTTGACAGCTGAGCCAGAGTTGAGAGTGGCAATATGGAGAAGGTTGCCATCCTTGAAAGACTTCCAGGGAGGGGTACAAATCAGAGGTACGCCCTGCCGAGGTGTAGAAGAAGCCCGAGGGGGGGGGGCAGAAGAGAAAGGAAGGGAGGGCAAGGTAGCCAATGGGGAGAGAGCAGGGGGAGGCAAGGTAGCCACGGAGGGAAGAAAGGGGACATCAGCAGAAGAAAGGGAGTTGATGAGATGTGGGAAGCATCTATCAAAGAGGAGACCGTTGGCCTGAGGGCTTTGGACCAAGACGGTACCATTCAGGTAAACATTAATGATGACCTTAGTAACGGGAGAAGAAGAGAAAGGAGAAAGCACAGAAATTATATGAAGAGTCCATAGGTCTGTCAAGGGAACGACTAAGAGGATGTCAGTAAGGGAGGAAACACTGGTAAAGGTGTCAGTGATAGGGAGGCCTGGGTTGGAGACCAGGATATCCTTTTTAAACTTCTTCCTACCAGATTTAGTGAGGAGAGCAGGATAGTCGATAGAGAAGCAGTTAGAAAAGATAGGAGAAACAGAGAGGACCATAGACTAGGTAGGAAGAGAAGGGAAGAAGAAAAGGGGGGCAGGAGGTGGGGAGGAGAGGAGGCACTAGTGAAGGACACAGGGGGGTGCAAGCAGATGAGACAAAGAGGGACAAGACAATAGTAGACAATTGAACAATACGCCAGGAGCTCAGACAATAGTAGAACAGTTTGCCGAATGCACGATTGGCTAAGAAGACAAAACCAGGAACAACAAGGACAAAGTAGTTGGCAAATGAGAACCTGGAGGAAGGAGGCGTGCAACGGAACACACAGCAGTACAATATAGGACAGGGCAGTGTAAGCAAAACAGCGAAAGTGGACAGAGAAGAGGGTGGAATTTAAATAGAAATAAAAGCAGTGTCAGCAAACAGGGAAGTCAAGGAGGAAGAAACACATAAGCAAAGAAGAGTAATGACCTAAGCAGGCAAGGTTAAGGCACACACAGAACAGTAGGACAGCAGGGATCAGGGCAGTCCAGGCATAACAGAGGGTGTGTGGAAGCAGGGAGTTTGAAAAGGGGGCACCATGAAGTGCTCAGAACACATGGTGAAGGAGCGCGAGGGAGTTGCAAGGACACGCGAAAAGGGGGTTGCGAGGAACCAAGCAGTCAAGGATAGAGAGGGAACACACGTGCAAGAGTGAGGCAGGGAATCTGAGGAAGTGCAAGGATACGCTTTAAGGGAATTGTGAGGAACCATGCAATCGAGGATTGCGAAGGGACCACACGGGCTAGGGCACAGGTCAGGCGTCGGGTGCGTGGTCAGGGGATTTTTGATGAAAGTGAGGACACGTGCTCAAGGAGTTTCGAGGAATCACGCAATCAAGGATTGCAAGGAACTGCATCGGCTGGGAGCGAGGAAAGCGCCAATCAAATGTTCAGGGGCACGCAGAGGACGCATGATCAAGGAGTTGTGAGGAGCCATGCAATCAAGGATTGCGAGTGAGCAGTCAGCTAAAGCGCTCACTGGGAGGCAACGGGAGACGCAGAGGGGGAGTGCGAGAGGCCACGCAGGTGAGAGGGTGAGAATGCATGTGAAGCAAGGATGGAGAGGGCGGGTGGAGGGCAAAGAAGTGAAGAGCAGCAAGCATTTTCCCAACTTCTTTCCTGGCGGCTGCAGACATGAGGATGAATCATCCACTCACAGTCTGTGCCGCAGACCTCTTCATCGCAAAACACCTGCGTCGCTCAACACCGCGGCCTTGTCCTACTATTTTGTGATTTGCTACAGGTTGCCAGAGAAAAATCTGAAGTGGACAGAAGACTGTGCAATCTCTGACTATGTTAGCTCAGACATATGAAACATGTATCCATGTGCTATGGAACATGAGGTATGGAGTCTTTTGTGACACAGAAGTGGCAGTTGATTTGGACACAATGAGATGATGCAGAGGAAAGAATACAATTAGCAAGATTGATGCTACAATATTTTCAGGGGCCAAGAGAATTAGTGTAATGTTAGGACACATTTGGTGGGGCAAAGAGCAAGCTGGTTGGCAGCAATGGACTGCAGATGGTTAACAGAAAGACAGATCAGCAAGAATGTTTGAATGTGTATGCCCGGTTGCTCAACTGCAAAGGAAAGGTACACTGCTGGGCAAATACTCACAAACTAAAAAGAAAAACCATAGGGAACCCATCTTGGGAGCGGATTGCATTTTAACTTCACAGAATTCCTCGGTCATAACTGAGAAGATAGAACTGAAAGACAAGGTGGGTCCAAGAACTGTGTGGAGCATGAAGGGAGAGAGGAAGAGAGATGACGCTTGCATTGGGGCACAGGGAGTGAACAGAGGTGATCAACTAAAGGGATACATATAGGTCAAAAATCTTCCCCTTCGATAAGAGAAATAAAGAATTCAAAAGATAAATCAATACACAGGGGAGAAGCAGTGAAGATAGATGTAAATACACAGGTTGGACAGAAAGAGGCTCCTGCTCAATTATACAGGTTACACATTTCTAAGTCTTTAGAGGAAAAGATCCAGAAAATAGAAACAGCAATAATAAGGGGGTGCCTTTTGTATCAGCAATGAGAGGTGGTAGTGACAAATTCACATCTATGTGGGCCGACATTGTGGGACTGTCACTGGCTTGAATTTATAGAAAGCAAGCCTGAAGGCACAGGGTACAAGTATACAGTATACACAAGCTTCAGGTTACATTTCTGAAGCCCAGAAAGAGATCAGTCTGACAGAATTAAAAAAGATAAAGGCTGCTGTCTGGAGTAGCAGAACGTAGTCTGGGAACCCAAAGTAAGGGAGTCTCGTGCACTCTCATCTCCTCTGACTCATTGTAGAAGGACCAATCGGCGTGTGGTGACATGGCAAGCAGGTAAGAGAAGGTTGCACCTTTTGCTATGACCGGTATGCACCTGCTGCCATTATTAGGATGGGAAAATGTATATGTCTCATATTATTGCTGTTATTATTATTATTATTATTATTATTATTATTATTATTATTATTATTATTATTATTATTATTATTATTATTATAAGGATATTTATTGAGTGCAGACCTAGCTTTGGAACTCAATGAAGTGATGTACAAGTCATAGGGGGAAGTGCACAGTGTGGGAAGCACATTGCCAGAGATAATTATAAGGGAGCAGTGAGCTAAAATCCAGGAAGGGGGAAGGGAAGGCGATTTGGCAGAAAGTAGTCTGTAAGCAACCAGGGGAGAAAACATGGGGGTCAGATCACCGAGTCACATGTTAGGTGGGATGTGGAGAAGGTATGGACTTAGGTGTTAAGGAGGAGTAATTTCTTACAAAGGAGGATAGTGAGGTATTTCCTGAAATGTAGAAGTGAGCGGGCAAGTCTGGATTTGAGAGGGAGGAGGTTCCAGAATCTGGGGGAATAGAGAGAGAAGGCATATCTTCTGGTTCTTTCCTTTCTTTCCTTCCCTGATCTACAGAGTTCAAGTCTGCAAATGTCCTGGCTTCTGGTATATTATAGGTAGCTTGGGGACTTGAGGATGACAGTCTTGTAAATACAACAGCACCTACACCCGAACGATTGCTTCAAAAACAACATTAACCCCAACTCATTAAGGGTGGTTAACTACAAGTAATGTTAGGCAGAAGACCTAAGGTCATGGACGGGCCATGATATGGTACCCTGCCAATAATGTCCCAGTGTTGAGATAGGTAACAAGTGGATACTATGGAAAATCCCATCTGCATGTTGCTTACTAAAGCTCATTTGTGGCCTATAGGGAATTCATTGCAAAGGTTATTAACCTGATACATGAAGCGTTTGTTCAGAAATGAAATTAACCTAGCATAAAAAAAATCATGCAAGCACACAACAACAGGTTCATTGTGCATTTGCTCATGAAACTCACATTACACTGCCAGAATTCCATTACATTAGGCAACTATTGGTTAGCAGGCAGCAGGTAGCATACTCCTTGATAAGACAACATATGTTCATTCTTTATGCAACAAGAGCCATCACTGACCACTTTGACTCTTATCACCCTCAACTTCTTGTTATCACAGAAACCTAAATTTCCCCTACTGACTCTTCTACACTGGCAGCTCTCTGCACTGACTCTGCGCCCTCCTCCCACCCTCCCAGACAGTGCATAGTGCCTTATCAATAAGCGCTCAACATTGTCCCTATAGCTACCCCGACTTCAACGCTTCCTCTTTTGAATATGCCACTAACCAACTCCTGCCTCCTACTCTTCTCACTGTTCTGGTTCTCTATCGACCCATGGTCCCCTCAAATCCTTCTTCCCATATCTGACCCTTATCCTTGAGTCACTTTCTACCGTCATCACCATTGTCATGCTGGAGGACTTTCACCTTCCCAGCTCTCTGCAGCCAAGTTCCTTGATCTTAACTCCATTCCATTCTATCTGACCAATACCTCTACTTTCAAAGTGTCTTGGGAAGTGTTCTGTTGAGCTTCAGTTGAGCTTCTGTTGCTGTTCCTGTTGGTTGCGTTCTGCTTCCTGGAGACTGTGCCGTGCATGCACCTTTAAGGATTCAAGGATATAAACACTCTGATTACGCAAAGTCTTTCACAAAGTGTCTTGGGAAGTGTGCTGCTGTGTTTCGGTGTGCTTAGGGTGCCAGGCGAGATATCACTGCTTCATTAACACAGTTAAACACAGGTAAGTGTTCCTGAGCCATCATCATTTGTATAACATTTCTAATTCATAACGGGTGTACGGGATGAAGAGGATATCCTCATTTCTTTTCTTGCTAACTGAACAGTATTCAGCAACTAAGATCTCAGAAGTGCCACTCGATTTTGGATTTTATCGACTACCTTTTCGGCAAGCGAGGTGTGTTTTTCCTCGTGCCAGGGGAGTCACTGCAGGCTTGTCCTTTGAGCTCCCCTGTGGATATTTCTGTGGATATTTTTGACTTGCACGTCCAAACTTATGCGAGTGAGCAGGTTCTTCAAGCAGAGATTTGGAAGTAGATCTCTTTCCTCAGCAGGCACATCCCTCTGGAACAGCCTCCCTGTCACACTCTGTCTTGAGCTTGATATTCTTAAGTTCTAGAAACTCCTCAAGACCTTCCTTGTCTCCTCTTCCTTCTCTCTCCCCCTGCTAACCTAGATCTATGATATTCCCTCTCCCCCTCCTTTCCATACATCTCATTGACTAGCTGCCTGGTGTACCCCAGAGTCTCACAGGTCCCAGGCACCCCTGCCAGTCCTTCTGCACTTGCCTCAGGGCCCTGCACCCCACCCACTTACTGCACTTGCTTCTCTCTCCGCACTTCCCCAGTCTCGACCGACTGGGTGCACTTGGTCCCCTGTCCCTCACTTGCACTACAGCTCTGCGTGTAGATCGTTCTGTCCTTCCTTGTCTCACCCCTTAATGTGCACTTGAAAAAACAGCAGAATCGCCGTCAGGCCTATTTGTTGTAGCTTAACTGTTAAATGTACAATATTCACTTAATCTGCCTGTGCAGACTGTTATCGCTTCAGAAATTCAAGTGACTGTTGTTTTTTCCCCCTGTGCCCACACTCCTTCAGCACCTTGAAACACTTCTCTGTGTATACGTGCTTTATAAATACAAATACCATACCATACCACCTGTGGTTAACGCAATGCAGCGTGGCCAGCAACTACAGGGAATCTAATAGGGGAGTGACTGTGAGTGTCATCCTTTGAGCTCCCAACTTTGGAACTTAACCCTGTTGCCAATCTTTCCACATATATTTTGTTTTCTAGTGAGCTTCTCACTATAGCAAACATTCTATAGCAGGCACTAAAAGGGGAGTGACTGCGGGCTTGTCCTCTGAGGTCCCCTGTAATTAGTAAAATACCACCTGACTATTTCTTTCTGTGGGCTTTGCAGGCTAACATTGACTACTCTCCCTGATACGCTTGGCCTGGAAGATATAGTGTTGGACCTGCCTCCTTTGCAGGAGACCTGCTGAAAACACTCTTTAGTTGACTTTTGACTTTGTCCTTCTCATGTGAAACATACCAAGTGCAACCTTAACCCAGATCACTGTTATCAAATTCTGTACAATAACTTTTAAGGAGTTTTTGTGGGAAGCCTCTTATATCTGTCAGTCAGTTCTAAGTGAGCCAGGTTTTATGCAGTTATACGCAGCTCACATTTTATTTGAATCTGTATTTCCGTGATAATTTAACTGTTAGTGTAATCCTTAAACCGTTATGTTGTATTTGGAATAAGAGACTTTCTGATACGGTTATTTCTCAAGTATTAGGATTTGGAATCATCATGATTTTACAAAAAACAAACACTTAAATGAAATTATGAGAAGCTGTGATTTTTTGTATTCTTCCCTTTACTATTTATTGAACCTGAATTTTAATCATTTTACTTGGAATTTAAATGTATGAATTCAACTATTTATTTGGCATTGTTATTTTTTAAATTTAAATAGTTGGAATTGGATTTTATTAGTCCTAAAGGAACCCCCAGATTTCAGATTGATTCATTCAAAATTAGAAAATTCATTTGCTTACCTTTTGGATCTTAAACCTATACATTTACGATATTCTACTGAGTCAGTGATGTTTCTTGGTCAGTAGACTGTCCTTGCACCTTCTTTAATAGTTTAATTGTGTGGGGCCTATCCTTTTACCGTTCTAATACTCTGTTATAATGCCATGAAAGGGACTTTGGAGTCAATTGAATATGGATGACACAATTGAAGGAAAAAATGATATGGTAGTAAATGAAGATTTTAACTGTGTTTTGCCTTTGGGGAAAAATCCCCTTGAAAATGTTCAAATGGTAGCTGTAAATTCTGCCGCTGATGTTATTTGCCCCAGGCATCAAGAAGACTGTATAGTAACAGTCCAAATTCATAAGGTTGGGCCTAGTGATATCACCCTTACTATCCCAGGTGAACACGTACAGACTACTGATCTTCACCTGGAGGCCTTGGTCCTCCCTGAGGCGGATGCCTAATTGATAGGAGCAATGCCTCCAAATGGTAAGAGAAACCTCTATCGACCACCAAGGGGATCGATTGGTGGAGGTGCTTACCCATAATTTGGATGTAGAAGCTCCTAATAGGGTTGGAGCCGCCGTGCAAGAGGAGTATGATATTGTCCAGGGTATCCCCGCCATAATATAGGATCATATTTTATTGAAGGAGAAGATCCCAATTAAAAAAATGAAACTAACACTCTTTAATGGTTCCTCAGTGGGCTTGACTAGGGGATGTATAGCCGGCACAAGAGGATGTGCATGTAACCCTGAAGGCTCACAGGGTGGGGAAAAAACAAAATTTGAAGATTTCTATCCCTTTCTCCCCTATTACGGGACAGAGAATTATGAATTATTTAGGGGAAAAAAACTGTATCATCACTGAAATTAAATCCTTAATTCCTGTGAGGGGGATTGCTAGATTGTATCATTCTTTGATGGACGATGCAGTAGGGAAGTGTGGAGACAACAAACTCAATGACCTTAGCATCATAGAATTTCCTGACTTCGCTATGTAGGAGAATCGAAATTAAAATGTGGACTCCCTCTAACATGACGTGGTGCAGCAGATGTGTGATGCTTCTTATGCTTGGTCCCTCACAGAACTGACCAATTTTATAGATGAATACTCAAAAAAACAGAATTGGCTGAGAGAAAGGTGGCTCCTTTCTGATGTTAATGATGAAAATTCTCAAAATGCTCCACTATATCATACCTTGAGTTAAGCGGACGATAGAATCCCCTAACGCAACCCACTGTATCTGCTTTAAATCTGGTTCTTAGCTCTTTTGTAAACCTCTATGATAATATTTGGGCTGAAGTTAGAGCACATACTGAACTTGTGGCAGAATTTATAATAGGTTGGAGGGAATTGAAAAAATTGTGGTTTGTCACTAAAAAAAGGTATATCCACCGAGACTGAATATGCAGTGAGGGATGGACCATCGACGATTGATAAAAGAATAGAAGGGGTTGTAAAATCGTGTCACCCAATAGTGACTCAACCGGACGTAGGAGTCATGGCTGCTGGCGTTTGTGGTTTGGGGGATTTACTTAATGAATATGGTGAATGTCATGTCGGTACCTGAGCAAGGTGGCCGAAAGGTTAAACCAGATACCATAGACTTAACAATAGAAGAACCCAATAATAAAGAAGTGGTTTATAATATTAATGAAAAAGGTTACAAGGCTAAGAAATCTAAACATTTCAAAAATATTAAAAAACAGAACATTTCCTCGTAAATATCTCCAGAACCTCACTATACCAGAATCTCTGCTAAATAAAAATAATAGAAGTAAAGGCTTAAAGAACGTGATGACTCCCGTGTTGGAAGAAAGTATTGAGCAGAGCGCCTGCGCTAACAGAGGGTGCTACCTGTTTTGGTGTGATGCAGTCAATTCATATGGGATATGAATCACAGGAAAAAAATGCCGACAGTGGGTTACAATCCATAACAACTGAAATTGGCACCCAAACTGATCCTGTAAGGGACACATGAGCTGAACTTGAAGAGGGTGAGAGGATTGGTTGCGGAATCAATGTGAAAAATATGGAAGCAGGTGGGAATGTTGCTTTGGCTGGCCATGGAATCCAACACGGAGAGATTGACCCTGTAACCAATGTGGAAAATTTGGTAGGAAGTGGGAATATAGTTTTGGCTGCCCGGGGAACCCCACTGGGAGAGATTCCAACATTAGCTATAAGTAATACAATAGCTAAGCACAAACCTTGTAGGAAGGTTGTCACCCGGGTGGGTGAAGGTACAGTACTGACAGAAAGAAAGACAACCAAGCAGCTATGTGACAAACTGTCTCCCCTTTCCCAGTCACACTCCCTGCCTGCACCGATAGTAGAGGAAACCACTTTCTCATCAGTGGTAATATGGGTATATCGGGGCAAGGGTTTTGCACAGTTCCCAGAGCAGGCTAAATTTTGGGGGGAAATGTATGTTCCCCAATACACTGCACCGATAGTAGAAGAAACCACTCTCTCAACAGGTGGTAATATGGGTATATCAGGTATATCGGGCAAGGTTTTTCCACAGTTCCCAGAACAGGCTACATTTTTTAGGAAAATGTATGTTCCTAATGCCTCATATTTTGTGGGTCATGCCCTTCTCACAGACCCCTTTAGCTACTGAAAGAGGTTACCTCAGGGCCCGGGAGTAGTGGGATCCCAGAGAATCCTGAGGGGGGCAAAGGGAAGTGGGGGCCAAACCCAATATATGTTTGGTGAAATAGTGGTACTAAGGGGACATTCAATGATATTAATGAGAACTTTGGGAGAATAACCCAAGTTACACAAATAGTCCTGATGACAAACCTTTTGGGCCCGAACAGGCCAGTCTGTCTTAATCAGGATAATATTCCCAAAATGTTCACAGAAATCCCGAACTTGAGCCTCTTATCTTCCTGTGATCTTAATAGGATCCAGTTTCCAGATCATGATGGATAGGAGAAATGTAATATGTATTTTAACTCTCATTTGGTAATGAATTTTGTTCTGGCTGAAAATGATACTTTAAGACAACTGGGCTTTGAGGTCAAATTAAAGGAGATAGTGCAACAACCACCAAAAGCAATCTTAACTATGGCGGGACTTTGAAAGTTGTGTTCCATCCCAATAGAGTTAGTTCTTGGCAAGGGAGGCAAAAGTATAGTGGTGCTAATAAACAGAACGCAGATTGGGCCAAATAATAGCTGCACTATGGAAATGATAGCCTCCCTTTATCCATAGATCCTAAAGGGTTGGTAGAGGAAGATATTAACCAGAAGTTGTTGTCATGGAAACTAGGGGGAACCTTCATTTGCTATCTAACCCTGATACCATTGACATGTTAAAAGATAGCAATTGTATTCTGTTACAAGGAACATGGCATTCGGTCAATGTTTCTATAGATGGCTATGAGGTATTCTCCCAACTTGCGCAACAAGGACTTTTAACTGCTATTAAAAGGACATTAGGATTCTCATCTAGGGCAGTGCCTGATCTACTGATGGGGATCCTGGCTTTTAAAGTATTTTCCCTGGTGGGGAACCTTGAAATTCTTTTTTATCAATGTCTACTGCCATGAGGGAATACATGAATAAGGGGATGTTTGGGAAATAATCACGAATCTAATTCAGGGCTGGCAGGGGAGGCTCCTAATGATAGAGTAAACTGGAAGATGATCTCAACTCAGACTGCTGTCAGTTAAATGATGACAACGATAGAATTCCACCTCAATAGACTTCCTTGCCATCACCAAGACCTGGCGGAATCAGGCAGCAGGTCCAGCTCTGGCACTAGCTCTCCCTGAGGGTTACACCATCATCAGGTCTGACAGAGACTCTGGGAAAGGAGGGGGAGTAGCTTTCATAGCCAAATCCAACCTTGGCTTTAGAGCTGTGTCCCATGTCGGCCTATCCTCGGCTAAACTCCTATCTGTTAAACTCCCCAACTCAGCAACCTGAACGATCCTACTACATCTAATCTACCGACCCCCAGGTTCCATCTCTTCCTTCGAGGAAGACGTTACAGACCTACTAACTCTAAACACCAAACCAGGATCACAAATCATTCTGCTTGGTGATTTCAAATTAGGCCTGTATAACCCCAACGACTCTAACGCTACCTCAGTGGAAAACTCTATATCCCAGCTGGGCTTCAAACATTGCATCGTTGGGCCTACTCATAGCAAGGGCAGAACTCTGGACTGGCTAGCAGATCTCAACTGCACAACCACCAACCTCCAGAATGAACCCCTGGCATGGTCAGACCACCACTGCATCTCCTTCCCCATTCAGGAGAGTGCATCCTCTCATCCTAGCTCCACCATTGCACCGCAAACACTTTCCAGAAAGAACCGAACATTACGCTCCAGAACCTACAACCCCTTCTACACGCTATCATGGACCCACCTAACTATACTGACCTAGACTCAGTGAAACTGGTTGACCTTTACAACAGCACCCTTGAACTAGCCATAAATAACATCGCCCCCATCAAACTAAAAAAAGCTAAACCGGCAATCCACCTCAATAAATGGTTCACATCTGAACTAAAAAACCTCCGCCATGCCAAAAGAACTGCTGAAGTCACGTGGAGAAAGTTGCTGACCACTCCTAACAAGGTAGTGTTCACTTCTGCTGCTTCTGGCTATAAATCAGCCATCCTCAATACCAAAAAAGAGACTTACAATAACAGAATACTAAATGCAAAGTCAGGCACTAAGGAGCTCTTCAGCATTCTGAGGGAACCAGAGACCCCAGCTCCACCAACGGAAGCATGCGTCAAGGATGCAGCTTGGTGTGTCAAAATACAGAAAGCTTTATCAGACAAAATAACAATGTTACAACCCAAAAGAGAGACTTAAAAATCTATCTTGGCTAATAGATCCAACGCCAATACACCTATGGATCCTCACCCCCTTCTTGCCCGCCTTTCTCCTTCTCTTCAGTTGCCCCGAAAGAAGTGGAAAACATTATCCTAGGCCTAAAACCATCAAGGTGCCAGCATGATATCTGGCCTGCCTCAGTCATCAAGGAAGGAACCAAAGATCTGGCCCCATTCATTGCAGCTGTGATTAACTCCTCTTTTAACACGAGTTCGGTCCCCAACAACCACAAGAAGGCATGGGTCCTGCCACTCCTTAAAAAAACAAACCTAGACCCTAACATACCGACCAATTATAGGCCCATTACAACTGTCCCTTTCCTCTTAAAGATCTTGGACAGAGTGGCCTCTGTCCAAATCCAGAAACATATGGAGGATAATAACTTACTAGGTCTCCGACAATCCGGTTTTAGACCAACCCGGCACAGAAACTGCCTATTGGATTTAAAAATCAAAATGGATAAAGCCAAAGATAAAGGCAATCTGGCCATCCTTCTGCTTTTGGACCTATCTGCAGCGTTTGATCTTGTCGATCACCAGATCCTCAGTGAACATCTGACCACTGCCGCTGCCTTTCCCACAAATGCTTCCAACTGGATCCAATCTTTTCTTTCAAACTGAACAACAAGAGTCTTCGCACCCTTAGGTTCAGCTGATCCAGTCCCCATCTACTGCAGAGTATCTGGGGTTCATGCGTCTCTCCGACGCTCTACAACATTTTCACAAAGCTCCTCTTTGACCATCTTGATAACCTGGATGTCACCTACACGAATTAAGCAGATGATACCCAGGTTCTCATTACATTACTGGTTGCCATGAAAATGACTCCAAACTGATAAATGTTATTTACCTCGAGATCCAGGCGTGGATGGCTGCCCACAACCTGTACTTCAATGGTGACAAGACAGAGCTACTGATCATTGGATCCCAAGCACATCTAAATAAACTTGACTCATGGTACTTGTCCTTTAACATTGACAGGAACACCATCAAAGTTGCAAAGGAGGTCAAAACACTAGGCATCTATCTGGACTCCACTCTTTGACTTAAGCGACAAGTGAATGCCACTGCCTCAACAAGAGACTATACTAATAAAATGACCAATGCCTGCAAACCTTATGTGTCCCCTAATAGCTGCATCACATTAGCTAGGGCACTAGTCCTATCGAAGTTGGACTAATGCAATACTCTCTTCCTAGGCTCTACAGAACGGAATCTTAATGCAGGTTCTCCAGAATAATGCCTTGAGATCGACATTAAACATCCCTGGATCTAACTATATCTCTAGCATCAGATGGGACTCATACTGGCTCCCGGTGTGCGACAGAATCTCACTCCATACTCTAGTTATCACAATCAAATGCTTGCCAAATGCTGCCCCTAAATAGCTGGCTGACAAATTCTCAAGAAACGTACCTGCCAGACCCATAAACTCATTCAACTCTTACTGCCTCACTATCCCAAGGTACAACAGCAAAACGGCGGGAGGAGCTTGTTTCCCAGACATGGCCGCCAAGTTTTGGAACTCTCTCCCACTTACCATCAGAGCTGAACCATCCTTCTGGTCATTTAGGGCTAAAGTAAAAAACTGGCTTGCTGACAAAAAACCCAATTAGCCCTGGCTAATCTTGACTGACCACCACTTACTGCTCTTTTGAAACACAGTTCACTATGTACTATTGTATTTCTTGCATTGTCAGTCATACTGTAACCGCTGGCGACAACACTATGCTCTTATTTGTTTCAATTTGCAAATCGACTACTCGATAACCTTTGTCGATAGGCTTGTCTCTCTTATGAATTCTTTATGTATGTTTGTGTAACTCTGTCATAAGCTCCAGGGCCAAGTTACCTCAGGGCTAGGCGTGCTCTATAAATAATAAACTAAACTAAACCAAATGATCCCTGGGAGTCCTTGCCAGGAATAATTACGGGAAATCATAAGCACTATTGGGGGAGAATTTGGAACCAGTCGCTCGCGTCAATGGGTTTGGTCTGATTGAATGGAAGTCTAGATGCTGCTAACCCTACAATACCAACTTGCCATTGAGGAGATATCTCCTCAACCATAGATTATATCTTCACAGATGTGATCTTCTCTAATCTTAGTGCAGGTGTTAGGATCTCTCCCAATTTGTGGAGTGACCACGGAGTTCTGAAAGTGGACTTTAATATTTTAGTAAATTAGACAGTTAAAGGGGATCTTACCAATATTAGAATAGTAAAACAGGGAAGAACGATTAGATGGACCCCCAGAATCTAGTGACCTTTAATAATGAATTGACCTCCTCATGACTTCTAGTTCTCTGGAATGGAAACTCCATGTTTTCACTCTCAATGAATTTGAAAATTTCCTGGGTTGCTTGATTGATAGGGCTTCCACTAATATGAGGCTAGGTCGTTCTAGTCATAATCACAGGCATATTTTAACCATCAGTTGGCCTGTGAGAAAGCATCTATGCTCCAAAATCAGAGATCGATTAAATGCTTTGGTTGGGATCAAACAGAAAAAGAAAACTAGAATCAAATTGGTGAAACAAAGGTATACAAACTATTGTAGGTCAAGAAAGGCAGATACACTGCAAAAAGATGTCGAAATCATGCTGCACATTTTAGTCAAAAGAGATCTGAGTCCCTTTTGGGCACTCATAAATTACCAAGAACTCACTACTATTGTTAACCAACTGAATGTGGTTTCTGAATCACAATGGGTTGACTTTCTCTCAAATCTATATGGGGATTCCCCTAGGACACTGATTGAGGACCTCAATGACAAACATCAAACTGGTGCCGATGATTGGCAGCCTGGCAGCCTATTATTGAACATGAGATTGTGTTAAAGCTTATTACAATGCTAAATCCTCTCGGGTGGCAGGACCGAATGGCTTGACAAATAACACCTTTAAGGGTCACTGCATTGTTTGGGTGCAGATCCTCAGAATGATTTTTAAGAATATTAAGAAATATGTGGATATCCCGATCTCTATGTGGTTCCAATCTTTAAACGTGGTGAGAGAGATCAGGCCAGAAACTATCATCCCATAGCAGTAATTGATGCTGACTGTAAATAGTTTGCCTCAATTCTGCTATCATATCTGAACGAGTGAATGACCACTACTTCCTGATTAAACAAATTCCAGAGGGGGTTCAGAGTTGGCCACTCTATGAATTTGAAGAGATTAGTTATAAGGGCGTTACAGGAAACTGCAGGGAAAAGTATGGTGGAGAAGTCTATGTGGCTTCAATTGATTTGTCAACAGCTTTTGACCATGTGATTCGGAGCCGCCATTGGTGTAAACTTGCAAATTGGGAGATTCCGGGAGGCTTTCTGAGGCTAATTATGGGCCTCTATGATAATGCAGGAATCCGTGTGAGACTTGATTTGGAGGGGAATCTGTCCTGTAGGTTTGAAACTCGGGTAAACCCAATGCAGGGTTGCTTGCTTGCCCCCTGTCTCTTTCATTTATATGTATCCGATATCAGTGACTATCTGACAGAGGAAGGTTTTATAATCCGGAAACTGTGAGTACTGCGCATTCCCTGAAAAGAACCGAACATTACGCTCCAGAACCTACAACCCCTTCTACACGCTATCATGGACCCACCTAACTATACTGACCTAGACTCAGTGAAACTGGTTGACCTTTACAACAGCACCCTTGAACTAGCCATAAATAACATCGCCCCCATCAAACTAAAAAAAGCTAAACCGGCAATCCACCTCAATAAATGGTTCACATCTGAACTAAAAAACCTCCGCCATGCCAAAAGAACTGCTGAAGTCACGTGGAGAAAGTTGCTGACCACTCCTAACAAGGTAGTGTTCACTTCTGCTGCTTCTGGCTATAAATCAGCCATCCTCAATACCAAAAAAGAGACTTACAATAACAGAATACTAAATGCAAAGTCAGGCACTAAGGAGCTCTTCAGCATTCTGAGGGAACCAGAGACCCCAGCTCCACCAACGGAAGCATGCGTCAAGGATGCAGCTTGGTGTGTCAAAATACAGAAAGCTTTATCAGACAAAATAACAATGTTACAAACCAAAAGAGAGACTTAAAAATCTATCTTGGCTAATAGATCCAACGCCAATACACCTATGGATCCTCACCCCCTTCTTGCCCGCCTTTCTCCTTCTCTTCAGTTGCCCCGAAAGAAGTGGAAAACATTATCCTAGGCCTAAAACCATCAAGGTGCCAGCATGATATCTGGCCTGCCTCAGTCATCAAGGAAGGAACCAAAGATCTGGCCCCATTCATTGCAGCTGTGATTAACTCCTCTTTTAACACGAGTTCGGTCCCCAACAACCACAAGAAGGCATGGGTCCTGCCACTCCTTAAAAAAACAAACCTAGACCCTAACATACCGACCAATTATAGGCCCATTACAACTGTCCCTTTCCTCTTAAAGATCTTGGACAGAGTGGCCTCTGTCCAAATCCAGAAACATATGGAGGATAATAACTTACTAGGTCTCCGACAATCCGGTTTTAGACCAACCCGGCACAGAAACTGCCTATTGGATTTAAAAATCAAAATGGATAAAGCCAAAGATAAAGGCAATCTGGCCATCCTTCTGCTTTTGGACCTATCTGCAGCGTTTGATCTTGTCGATCACCAGATCCTCAGTGAACATCTGACCACTGCCGCTGCCTTTCCCACAAATGCTTCCAACTGGATCCAATCTTTTCTTTCAAACTGAACAACAAGAGTCTTCGCACCCTTAGGTTCAGCTGATCCAGTCCCCATCTACTGCAGAGTATCTGGGGTTCATGCGTCTCTCCGACGCTCTACAACATTTTCACAAAGCTCCTCTTTGACCATCTTGATAACCTGGATGTCACCTACACGAATTACGCAGATGATACCCAGGTTCTCATTACATTACTGGTTGCCATGAAAATGACTCCAAACTGATAAATGTTATTTACCTCGAGATCCAGGCGTGGATGGCTGCCCACAACCTGTACTTCAATGGTGACAAGACAGAGCTACTGATCATTGGATCCCAAGCACATCTAAATAAACTTGACTCATGGTACTTGTCCTTTAACATTGACAGGAACACCATCAAAGTTGCAAAGGAGGTCAAAACACTAGGCATCTATCTGGACTCCACTCTTTGACTTAAGCGACAAGTGAATGCCACTGCCTCAACAAGAGACTATACTAATAAAATGACCAATGCCTGCAAACCTTATGTGTCCCCTAATAGCTGCATCACATTAGCTAGGGCACTAGTCCTATCGAAGTTGGACTAATGCAATACTCTCTTCCTAGGCTCTACAGAACGGAATCTTAATGCAGGTTCTCCAGAATAATGCCTTGAGATCGACATTAAACATCCCTGGATCTAACTATATCTCTAGCATCAGATGGGACTCATACTGGCTCCCGGTGTGCGACAGAATCTCACTCCATACTCTAGTTATCACAATCAAATGCTTGCCAAATGCTGCCCCTAAATAGCTGGCTGACAAATTCTCAAGAAACGTACCTGCCAGACCCATAAACTCATTCAACTCTTACTGCCTCACTATCCCAAGGTACAACAGCAAAACGGCGGGAGGAGCTTGTTTCCCAGACATGGCCGCCAAGTTTTGGAACTCTCTCCCACTTACCATCAGAGCTGAACCATCCTTCTGGTCATTTAGGGCTAAAGTAAAAAACTGGCTTGCTGACAAAAAACCCAATTAGCCCTGGCTAATCTTGACTGACCACCACTTACTGCTCTTTTGAAACACAGTTCACTATGTACTATTGTATTTCTTGCATTGTCAGTCATACTGTAACCGCTGGCGACAACACTATGCTCTTATTTGTTTCAATTTGCAAATCGACTACTCGATAACCTTTGTCGATAGGCTTGTCTCTCTTATGAATTCTTTATGTATGTTTGTGTAACTCTGTCATAAGCTCCAGGGCCAAGTTACCTCAGGGCTAGGCGTGCTCTATAAATAATAAACTAAACTAAACCAAATGATCCCTGGGAGTCCTTGCCAGGAATAATTACGGGAAATCATAAGCACTATTGGGGGAGAATTTGGAACCAGTCGCTCGCGTCAATGGGTTTGGTCTGATTGAATGGAAGTCTAGATGCTGCTAACCCTACAATACCAACTTGCCATTGAGGAGATATCTCCTCAACCATAGATTATATCTTCACAGATGTGATCTTCTCTAATCTTAGTGCAGGTGTTAGGATCTCTCCCAATTTGTGGAGTGACCACGGAGTTCTGAAAGTGGACTTTAATATTTTAGTAAATTAGACAGTTAAAGGGGATCTTACCAATATTAGAATAGTAAAACAGGGAAGAACGATTAGATGGACCCCCAGAATCTAGTGACCTTTAATAATGAATTGACCTCCTCATGACTTCTAGTTCTCTGGAATGGAAACTCCATGTTTTCACTCTCAATGAATTTGAAAATTTCCTGGGTTGCTTGATTGATAGGGCTTCCACTAATATGAGGCTAGGTCGTTCTAGTCATAATCACAGGCATATTTTAACCATCAGTTGGCCTGTGAGAAAGCATCTATGCTCCAAAATCAGAGATCGATTAAATGCTTTGGTTGGGATCAAACAGAAAAAGAAAACTAGAATCAAATTGGTGAAACAAAGGTATACAAACTATTGTAGGTCAAGAAAGGCAGATACACTGCAAAAAGATGTCGAAATCATGCTGCACATTTTAGTCAAAAGAGATCTGAGTCCCTTTTGGGCACTCATAAATTACCAAGAACTCACTACTATTGTTAACCAACTGAATGTGGTTTCTGAATCACAATGGGTTGACTTTCTCTCAAATCTATATGGGGATTCCCCTAGGACACTGATTGAGGACCTCAATGACAAACATCAAACTGGTGCCGATGATTGGCAGCCTGGCAGCCTATTATTGAACATGAGATTGTGTTAAAGCTTATTACAATGCTAAATCCTCTCGGGTGGCAGGACCGAATGGCTTGACAAATAACACCTTTAAGGGTCACTGCATTGTTTGGGTGCAGATCCTCAGAATGATTTTTAAGAATATTAAGAAATATGTGGATATCCCGATCTCTATGTGGTTCCAATCTTTAAACGTGGTGAGAGAGATCAGGCCAGAAACTATCATCCCATAGCAGTAATTGATGCTGACTGTAAATAGTTTGCCTCAATTCTGCTATCATATCTGAACGAGTGAATGACCACTACTTCCTGATTAAACAAATTCCAGAGGGGGTTCAGAGTTGGCCACTCTATGAATTTGAAGAGATTAGTTATAAGGGCGTTACAGGAAACTGCAGGGAAAAGTATGGTGGAGAAGTCTATGTGGCTTCAATTGATTTGTCAACAGCTTTTGACCATGTGATTCGGAGCCGCCATTGGTGTAAACTTGCAAATTGGGAGATTCCGGGAGGCTTTCTGAGGCTAATTATGGGCCTCTATGATAATGCAGGAATCCGTGTGAGACTTGATTTGGAGGGGAATCTGTCCTGTAGGTTTGAAACTCGGGTAAACCCAATGCAGGGTTGCTTGCTTGCCCCCTGTCTCTTTCATTTATATGTATCCGATATCAGTGACTATCTGACAGAGGAAGGTTTTATAATCCGGAAACTGTGAGTACTGCGCATTCCCTGGTTGGCATATGCAGATGACGTTCTGCTCCTCGACTGCACCAAGATCAGCCTACAATGCTTAATTAATAAATTTGAACATTTTCAGAAAATTGATTGACTGTCAATCCTAGGAAGACACGTATTTTGGTGCTGTTGAGGGGATGGAAAAGGAAAAGTCAGAATTGCACTATTCCCGGGGCACCTTTGGAGTGCACATCGCATGTTCTCTACCTGAGATTCCCTCTTATGGCCCAACCTTTGGGATGCAGTCTTCGCTCTTTCCTTAATCAGAAAGCCCTTACTCTGACTAATCAAATGATTAAACAAGACCAGAAAAGTGGCCACTTTTCAATTAAATCGTTGAATGGATTCTATGAAGGCAAAGTTGTGCCTAAATTGATTTATGGGATGGAGCTACATTAAGGTGAACTTGCAAAGTTCTGGGAACTGCTGGAGGGAAGGTTATGGAGACGGGCACTTAAATAACTTAACAATATTCCAATGGCGGCTATCAAGTATGAGCTGGGAATAGCATCCTTGGAGGCCGGGTGAGATGAGATTACTTTCCCTATTTCATAGTGTGGTTGCTCCATTGTTGAATGTGCTATATGTTGATCAGGGCAAAATCGTGCCCATGAGTGATTTGGGAGATGACTCTAGTAAGATCATGGCCGTGACCCGGGATACCTGTGATCAAATATTGTATGACCTGGACATGCATTGAGAGACATTTGTTACTAATCGAGATAGGGTCAAACAATTGTTATATTATAGAGACTGGATTACAACCATAGAAAGATTCCATGCTTATCCCTCTATTAATCATTTCCAGTTGGACCATAAGAAACGTGGGGCTGTATATACGCTTCTCTTACAGTTCCCAAACTGATATTATAGGACGATTCTCTTAAAACTGCACTGGAATATTTTGCCAACCCGGGAAGTGCTACTTTGCAGGAATGTGATAAGGGTGGAAGACTCCTTCTGATGAGTTTGCGAAAAGGAGAGAAATACTGAATCTGTGAAGCACCTACTACTTTCATGCCCGGCTCTTTGTAACAAAAGATCTATCTATATGGCCAAATTTGTCCAATGAGGCATTAAGAGAGATTACAACTATATTTGGTCTCGGTGTATTAACATCTAAAACACCTCAGAGGGTCGGGCATCATTCATTAAATCCCTGAACCTGTATAATGAGTAGGAAACACGATTTGGTTCTCCTACCTCTCCCCATATAACCAGGAATTCTAGGCCATACTGTAGCTGCTTCCGGCTAGGAAACCGATTTGGGGAAGGCAAAAATGGCTAACTGTTGCTACGTCCCCTTTGACATGTATTACTGATGAAACGAGCACAGTTAAACGGTGTAAATATGTGTTCTTGCTATGTATATTGTATGGTATTGATGTATTATGATGTTGTTTTAATCCCCTAAAATAGGTTGAAATATGATGAATTGGGATATATCCCTGTATTGATTTTTTGTAGGTCTTTTATCTAATATTATCTATGAAATTGTCTGTAATTGTTTTAACATTCAGGTTCTATGATTTAAAAGTCTCTTGGTCTCATTGCCGGTCCGGAAATAACGGTACCGGTAAGCTTGCCGCTACCAGTTTCCAGACCAGCAAACTATGAGTTCTGCGAGCGAGTGTCTTTGAGCCCGCCTGGTCTGACCTTGTGGGCAGAACGGCACCTACTTGCAGACCTTGACGGATTCACTGGCAATGTTGCACACAGTGCCGGTGCATTTGTCCTCCCCATTCCCATCGAGTCCAATGGGACTCGATGGGAATGGGGATTTTGTTTTTTCCGGTGCCTGGCCGGAGGGACCGCCAGGGCTGTTGTTCCCCATTCCCAGGCACCGGAAAAAAAATTACTACGGCGGCAGCCGGGCCGGTATTTACCATCACGGCTACCGGCAGAGTCATAATGAGGCCCTCTGTATTCTTTTTATGAATGTTTATGATATATGTAAATCACTCACTATTCAACAGTTTGACAAGACTAGGATTTTCCTATCCTGTGAAGTGATGTAATAATGTCAATTTCTTTTTTTTCTCGAGTCTGTGTAATGTATTAAATATTAATGTTGTAAAGGTTTCTTTGTAAACCATATACAATACAAAAATAAAAACATAAACAAATACCTCTACTCACTCCATAACCAGGCTTGTCGGAAATCTCTTGCCATTGTTTTTTCTCTCTAATTCACTCCCCTCCTCTGACCACTAAATTGACCCCTCTCCCTCTCATCACTTCATTGTTCAATTTAACATCACAGTCCCTCCACCTTCTAATATTCATCTCCTCTCTTCAATGACTAAGAGGAAATTCAGGCATGACTCTCTTGCCCCTTACCTTGATGATGTGAGGACCTCTCTCCTCTCTCTTTCCGCTACTCATGCCTCTTCCATTGACTGTGCGTTCTATGACTTTCACTATGCATTTATGACTCCATTTGATCAACACTATCCTGTCTGCATATTCACACATCCCCTCCCTGTCCCCGTGCTCAGCCTTTGGTCACATCTAAGATTCAGACCCTGAAAACAAACATGCACAAAGACCTATGACACTGGTGCAAATTAGGGACACCTTCCTTAGATTAAAACTCCCTTGCTGCCCTAATGTCTGTACTAAACTCTTCCAAATCCTACTAATTCACAAACCTAATCTCCACCATTTCCAACAACCCGCAAACTTTCATCTACCCTCCAATTTCTGCTCACACCTCCCAAACCATTGTCCATAGCCTCCTCCCTTTCTGCTAGTGACTTTGCTCAGTAAATTCCCTCTAAATTATCTAGAATTAATGACACTCTAACAGCCCACCTCTCTCTCCCTCCCCAACTCTCCTTCTGTACCCGCCTAACTCCTACCTCTTCTACACTCAACCACTTATCCCCTAACTATCCGATTGAATTAGCATCCATCCTTCACAGTGCAAACCCATCTTGTGCTACTATCAAACCTTTTGCTTCTGAAATGTAAAAGACTTCAAATCTGTCACTGCCTTATCCCTATTGAAGAAACCCTCCTCTGACCCAAATGTCCCAGCAAACTATTGCACAGTTTCCCTCCTTCCTCATTGTTTAAAAAGTCTTTGAGTGGGTCGTTTTCTATCGGATCACTAAGTACCTTGAGGATAATGGCCTTGGAGATCCGCCTTAATCTGGCTTATGATGTAAACACTCTACAGAGACTGAACTCATGCATGTCTCCAACTTTCTCTCTCATGCTCACCACTAAAAACTCTCTTCTATACTCATCCTTGTGGACCTTTCTGCTTTTGATACTTTTTACCACTCCTCTCTCCTCCTTGGGTTTTGCAAATCTGTTCTTGCCTCGATCGCCTCCTACCTGGAAGGTCTATCCTTTAAAATCTCTTGGAAATCGCAAACCTTTTACCCCACCTCTCTCCAGGTTGGTGTCCCCCAAGGATCAGTCATTGGACCTCTTCTCTTCACCCTGTATTCCACTGCACTAGAAAGCCTTATCTCATCCATTGGCTTTCACTATCACCTTTTTGCAGATGACACTCAAATATGTTTCCTCTGCCTCCTTCATTCCTGCCATCTTGGAACAGATTTCAAACGGTCTCACTGAAATTCATCACAGGAAGGCTCTCTGCTACCTCATGATGAGCCCTTCAAAAATGGAAGTCATCTTTCTCCCATCTTCCAATTCCATCCTTAACCTCCCATCTCCTACCTCCCTGCCTCCTGACCTTCTTGCTCCCTCATCAAAGGCATGCAATCTTCGAGTCCTCTTTGATAGTGACCTACGACTGAAACAATGAATTACTACCATTGCCACTGTTGCTTATATTAACCTTAACATGCAGAAATGTTGTCATTTTCTTACTAACTACTATACAACAACTCTAATCTCCAGTCTTGTCATCTGCAAACTGGACTACTGCTCTAGTCGACTCCTAGGCCTTCCTCTCTACTCTTTCCCTCCGCTACACAAAGTCCTCAAGTTTGCTACCCACATTGTTAACCTATGCAGATGCTCCCCCATATAACCACCAACATGCTTTTTGGCACTCCATGCACAACTGCTCTCTTTTTCCAAGTTCCTTCCCCATGTCTACAAACCTATCAGTGGTCTTGCTCCTGAACACTTGTCTGATTGTATCTCAGTGTATGCACCATCTCGCTCCATCTGATCCTCCTCTGTACTCTACCTCACAGTCCCATATGCTCCCTGTGCCTGCTCTAATTTCTGCTCTTTCTCCCTACTTACCACGCTCCACTAGAAGCCACTTCCCATAAAAAACAAAGCCAGCCCCAATGTCAATTTCTTCAAAGCTCCCCTTAAACTTCACTTATTTTCTAAAGAGGGAGCTCCCCCTTCCCTTGCCCCCCCTCGCTCCCTGACCCCACTACTGCCCCTAGTGATGCTTAATAATGTTATTTTGTATATTTAAATAATACTCCTCTTTAGTAGGAAGCACTTGCCTTTGTAAGTACTCTGTTTTCTTATATAGATGTTGTTTCTGTTTGTTTATTTGTGCCTGGTATATGTCTTATTGTTTTGTTTACACCCTAATAAACTGTCCCACTACTTAGTCTCATCTTCATGCTATGGTATAAGCACTCTTTGAGGGAATGCTTCTGGCATCTGTAAATGTGTTATTGTAAAATATAAATGGACATCCCTCTTCTTCAAATAAATACAAATACAAATCCAAAAAAACTACATGTCGGATGACAGGTTCCCACTCTTGCCGTATGAGTACATTAATAAATACGTCAAGTTTGTGCAATGTATACATTGGGGTTCAATACGTTAAAGCAAAAAGTACTCTGAAATGTGTTGCCAGAGTATTTATCAAAACCATAGAGACTAGAGATTGAAAAGGTACACTTTACTTAAATCTATGCACCTATATGCTCAGTTTCAACAATGGGGGGTGGATCTGCCAGGAGCAGCCACACTTGTACACGTCAAGGGATGAACGTATATTACCGTACATGAAGGAAGGAGAGGTTGGTTGCATTTAAGTTACATCAGTACACATTTCATTTGCAAGTGTGAAATACAAATACAAATCTTGTCTTGATCAGGAAGTCTCCATTATGTTCATGATGACTTTGGCTGTTTGCCAATATCAATAGCAATGTTGCCAGGAGTCATATATCCCAGTAATTACTATACACTGGTTCTGTTGAGATATGCAGGTTTGGGATGGTTGGAGTACTCAACTTCAATAGAAAGGAGTGTTTGCTTTCATTGCAATGAAAGAACAGACTCAACAGACCGGCCATGCCCTTTATAGCTTAGAAAGTAGTGCTAAGCAGGGCACTTGTGTCTAAGACAAGGTTAGTAATCCCTACATCAATAACACATGAAGATACTCATAACAACAGATTTATAAATCAAGTATGGAAAAAGATAGACTTGCACTTTCACAAGTGTGATTTACTGATACGTGAAAACGTGGGTATTAATAACTAGGGATGGGCGAGCCTTGAAGTGCTCTACTCTCATATTGGCTTGAGCAGTTGAATTTTTTTTTTACGTGTCTCAACTACTCAAGACTTCATAGCGATGGCTCAAGAGTGGAACCGAGACAAGTCAGTACATGTCACATTCGTATGTGGTTCGAATCAGCTTAGTCCACTTCGAGCAAATAGGTCTGTATTGCTTGAATTGCATTACAGTTTTTTTCAGAATGACATATTGATTGATTGATTGTTTATTTGTATAGCGCCTATACACAAAATGTGGTTCAAAGAGCTTCAAGGAGGGAGGGAAAATGAGAGAAAAACAAAACATTCTAAACATGTCCTTGAAACAGATCAGAATTAAAAAACTATCAATCATAACAGATAGTACAAGTGCATGGAAATAATAAGGGAGAGGCAGGGGAAGAAAAAAGGAGAACAATACTAGCAGTAGCATTACTATGCCTCACAACAATTGTTGCAGTGCAAGAGTGACGAGAGGAAGGGGAAGGTGGGAGGGGGGTATAGGAGAGGAGGAGGTAAGGTTAGGGACAAACAAGTGACTATCTAGAAAAGGTTAATGAGTGTTCAAGATAGTACAGGGGGGAGAAGAGGGATAAAAACAAGAAGAGAAAAAGGGGAGACAGACAAGCTATTATCAATGGTCAAAGGGACGGGTGATAAAAGTAAGTGCTGAGGGAAAAAGGAAGAGGGGGCAGAATGGCAGCAAAGACAGGCGTTACGGCTTACTATGCCTAACGGCAATTGGGGTAGTGCTTGAATTTGATAGAGGAGGGAGGGGCGGAAGGGGTGAAGCAGAAAGCGGAGAACAGGAGGGGAAAGGTGTAAGGCAGGCAGTGATTGAGGGGGGACGGAGATGAAACTGAGGGACAAGGAGTGAGGGGTGAGACAAGAAAAAGTAGGGGGCTAGGGGGAGGTAGGTGGACACACAGGGGTGTCAGGGGATACCTGTAGACATGGACAGAATGGTAGTGGGGAATGGGGGGGATATGAACAACTGAGGGGTAGGGCAGACATGAAGACAATGGAGGGGGTGGTCGGGGGTGACATGGACACTGGCAGAGGTAAGGGGGATAATTATGAATGGCGGTGGTGTAAGGTGGCACAAGACACAACTGGCGGGGTTAGGGGTACAAAAAGGACAATGCAGGGGGTAAGGGGGCACAAGACAAATGACAGGGTTAGATATACATGAGAATAATGCAGGGGGGAAGGGGGTACAAGACACAACTGGCGGGGTTCGGGAAACATGAGGACAGAGGTGGGAGGTAAGGGGGACAGCAATTCAGTCGAACAGGGAGCAAGAGGTGGGAGATGGGTACTCTCAGTCAAGTAGGGGCAGAGAGGGTAGGTAGGTCACATTCAGACCCAAGGGGGCAGGGAGGGGGGGAATAACGGTCCCACAGGTGGGAGGAAGGTGGATACATTCAATCGCAATGGGGGCAGGGAGGGGGGCCACTTACACACACGGGGGGAGGTACTTTCAGACACACAGGGGTCAGGGAAGTGGGCAATTTAGTTATTGGAGGGGGGAAAAAGGAGGACACACAGGGGGAAACGGAGGGGGGATGGTGGGGGGATGCAAAGACACCACCAGGGCATCGGAGGGGGGTGGGGGACAAAGGACACCAGACGGGGCAGGGGGGCGCAAGGACACAACACCGGGCAGGGGGGCACAAGGAAAACCGGACAGGGCATCTTAGGGGAGGGGGGGCACAAGGACACCAGACTGGGCATCAGAGGGGGGAGGGGAACACAGGGACACTGCATCTTAAGGGGAGGGGACACAAGGACACCAGACTGGGCATAAGAGGGGGGAGGGGGACACAGGGACACTGAACGGGGCATCAGGGGGGTGGGGGGATGCAAGGACATTTAACGGGCATCGGAGAAGGGGGGTGGGAAACACAACAGACAACACTGGGCATCGGAATTTGCCTGCCAGTTTACCCGATTGGCCCAGAAAATGAGGGGGACAGCCAATCAGGGCGGGCAAGGCTGGTATGGAGAGGCCTGCTGAACGAACAAAGAAAGGAATGGCCATCTTGGAGGGTTCGATCACAGCAGCCCAACGCATGTCGAATTTAAGCAAAATTGCCCATGCAGGCAGACGTGGTGAAATAAAACATGTTGCATTGTCAAAGTTAGTGAAAGACAAATTTAGATGTTCGAAATTTGCTTTTTCCACAACTTGCTCTCTGTACACGATGTGCAGTCCAACAGGAGCCCAAAAAGGCTTACCTTCCATTGTCAGTGCTGATACCAGGCCACAAGGTGCAGGGGGGGCAGAGAGACCCTCCAGGTCTGAAAAGGAAGTCTTGACCTTTTCCGAGCCTTAGGAATCTATTGATTTGAGCCGTGTTGAGTTGCTTCAACCTAGTTAGAGAAAGTGAAACTGAATAACAAACTTCCTGTTTCCTTTTGATGTATTTGACTGGGGATGTAGAGAAAGAGAGAAAGAGAGACAGAGAGAGAGAGAGAGAGCGAGCGAGAGAGAGAGAGAGAGAGAGAGGCAACACAGACAGGCATAGGGTGTTTGTGTTTGGGGTGTATGTATGTGTGTATGTGTGTGTGTTTGTGTGCGTTATTTGTCAAAATGGAGAAAGGGGAATGGACTGGGAGAGCAGCAAAGAATGGGAGAGCAGCAAAGCAGAAGTTTAAACATCATAAGGGGGTGTTACGTTCATCCACTGCGCCAAGCAAGCAGACACCTGGTCAGGAGCAGCAGCAGCACTCACTCCTGCAGACTACTGAAATGCAGCCGCCTCCACCGACCACATCTGTGCTGCAGCAGGGGGTATCTGCAAGACCCCAAAAATCAGAGGAAGTAGATCCGAAAGGGGTTTTGGGTCCGAGGGATGGAATTACTTCAACTCCATTTCAAGGGAGCACCCCAACAAACAGTCCACAAATGTGGAGTGAGATCTTTGTGGGAAGCAGGGAAAAAGGGCCCACTACCAGCATGCTGAGGTCCCTGTGTGAGAAACATAATGTCAATTCCACTGTCATATTCAACAGTGATAGAGAGGATTGCTGCCAGGGTGTTAGACCTTAAGGAAGATGCACCCTGAAACATTGTGCAAGGACACCCCTTGTTCGAAAGCTACTCTTGACAGTTAAGAGTCATCCCTTGCAATTCAACAGGGAAGCCAAGGAATCTTGTGACCCCAGCTAGTCTCCTCTGACATGATATGCTCCTGACACCCTTGTTGTTATATGCATTCTCTATGTTGACAAATGAGGGATCTAAGAAAAGTGAAGTGAAGGATAGTGACTGGATGAATGTGTAGTGAGTAGTGCGACACTACCTGTTAAGTGTGTGAGTTGCTCAGCCTTGCATTGAGAGTGATTGACTTCTGTGTGTGGACACGAGAAAGCAGCACACCCCCTTGGGGCTAAAAACTGAAAAGAATTGTCTAATTGGTCAATTCTTGCACATACCCTGGTGAAGTTTTGTTGCTTTTTCCCGGACCTGGTCAGTTTCAACCAGATTTCTGTTAGCCACGCACAAGTAGTTCTTGCAAACTACATCCCCCTTCAGAACTCGGGGGCTGCACACATCTCTTAATTGCGCCACAATTGTATTTCAAAGTTTTGGACACTTAGTCATAAAATAGAAAATGTTTTATTTATTGATGGCCCTTATTGATTACACGTGTTTCGGCACACTCCTAGTGCCTTCCTCAGATCAGGGCAATGTCTGTTTACCATCCACTGATTTAACGGCTACAAATAACGTGATTGGTGGCTGAGTCCCATCAGACTCCAAACGTTTTCTGACAAGTTCAATATTACTGCATCACGCGTCGGGGCCATCAATAAATAAAAATTTTTCTATTTTATGACTAAGTGTCCAAAACTTTGAAATACAATTGTGGCGCAATTAAGAGATGTGTGCAGCCCCCG
This sequence comes from Ambystoma mexicanum, assembly GCF_040938575.1. Taxonomy (NCBI): domain Eukaryota; kingdom Metazoa; phylum Chordata; class Amphibia; order Caudata; family Ambystomatidae; genus Ambystoma; species Ambystoma mexicanum. The sequence continues at coordinate 857,072,507 of NC_090922.1, read as the reverse complement.
AGTTCTTTTTACAATCGGAGTGGGGGAACTCTTTGTCTCCGGTTTTCCTGCACACACCATTGCGACACCACCGAATTTGGTGCATAGATCTTAAGTCGCAGAGGTCTAAGAGTGATTTACCCCAAAAAGTTCCCTACAACAAATTATACATCCCCCTTCAGCCTTAGGGGTCATATCAGCCCGTTGGTGGCGCGTTAGCACCGGCCGTGTTGCGAGGCCGGTTAACGCCAGCATAAGAAGACATCTCTCTATGCTCTTGGTGATAGTGACTGGATGAGTGTGTAGTGAGTAGTGTGACAACTACCTATTAAATGTGTGAGTTGCTCAGCCTCACTTTGAGAACGATTGACTTCTGTGTGTGGACATGAGAAAGCAGCACAACCCTCTTGGGGCTACAAACTGCGAACAATGGTTTAATCAGTCAATTCTTGCACATACCCTGTTGAAGTTTTGTTGCTTTGTCCCGCACTTGGTCAGTTTCACACAGATTTGAACTTATGATATGATATGATATGATAGGATATTTATAATACACTTAATACCCAGAGGTTTCTAAGTGCAGAATCAGGGATGGAACCTGTGTTGCTCTGTGTCATTTTGCTTCCAAGGCCAGCACATTGCCCCTGAGCTATCCACCTGGGATTTAGCACATGTCCTCTGTTAGCCGCACATCAGTAGTTCTTGCAAACTACATTCCCTTTCAGCCTTAGGGGTCATATCATCCCGTTGGTGGAGCCTTAGCGGTGGCGCATGTTGCGAGGCCGGTTAACACGGGTTTACGGCTGGGAAGGCAGGCACAGAACAGAGGCCTGCAGTCTCTCGGGGTAAGCCTTTTTGCACATCCCTCTCTATTACACATATTCCTCCTCTGACTGCCATGGGGCTACCGTCGGAATTACTCTTACTGCACGAGCAGCAGGAGCAGCAGAAACTAAGACAAAAGGAAAAGTTTAAAAAATGACATTAGGGACATTTACGACAAGGTTACGCAAAATCCAGGCCTGGGACCTGAGAATACTCCTATTAACATGCCTGGCCGGATACATTGTTTTGATAAACAACCACTGATCACTTCCTGAGGATTTGCATTTCCCAAGACCACAACCCATAGTAGCAAATACACCACCCCAACATGCTGTTACCCTGCAGCTAACCAACTAGCTGCACCGTACACGACTTAAAAATAACAGAAGGAAAGGACAAAAAGATTGTTTTGCAACAGGACTCGAAATTAGGCTCTGCGCCCATTAAGTTATGTCTACTCAACACCCGCTCGCTCAACAAGCATGCCATTGAGGTCCAGGAGTACATTCAGGATGATGCACCTGATATGATGTGCAGTACGGAAACCTGGCTTAAGGACTCAAGTGGTCCTTATTTAAGCCTAGCTATCCTCTTTGGGTATAGCTTCTTCGCTAAACTTCGGGAAACTGGAATGGGTGGTGGAGTGCCAATTCCGGCCAGATCACACCTAAATCTATTTGAAGACCTGATTACATGTCCAGTGTGTGAAACCCTACACCTCAAATATAGACCGAACAACAACCTCTGTATAAACTTAGTTGTGATTTACTGTTTCCCTATAAAAATGCCTGATTTCAATGATGATCTAGACCACATTTTGGTACCACTGAATAATGCTAACAGCACTACCATACTGCTAAGAGACCACAATAGAAGTCTAACCAACATGGAAGATAAGGAAGCAGGGGACTTGGCAAGAATGCTAATGAAACAAAACTCGACTATCCTTAATAAGGAACCCACACATGTGGGGGAGGGGCTATACTAGAGTGGGTTGCATCTAGAAACATTATTATGAACATTACCAGCCCAAACCAATGTGTTTGGTCCAATCATCGCTTCATAGAAAGTCTAATAAATGTGCCAGGTGCCCCCAGTAAGACACATAGGGCCTCATTACGAGGTTGGAGATAAGGGAACAACGATGCCGTAAAGGAATAAGGGCATCGAATACCGCTACGGGCTATTCTGTCCAGCCCGACCGCTATTAACGGCATCGTAAAGTACGATGCTGTTAATAGCGGTCTGGGCGCGGGCCCGCGACCCACCATGCCGGCAATAGCGGCATGCCGTAAACTGGAGGAGATCACAAGTGAAGCGGACATACAAATAACGGCATCATGAAGGCATTAAAAGTGGTTACCGGCATGCCGTAAATACCGGCATCTTCGACCTACCGTAAAATGCCTTGAGCAGTGTTTCCAACTGCCACAGGTGCACACAATCAGCACAGGTGGAGGCAATGGAGTCTGGCCCAGTACAAAATTAGCAGACCCCCACACCACACCCCCTCCCACACCAAGATGATTCCAATAGTAGTAGCATTACTGGAGCTGGAGGACATGCTTGCATTGCCACAACATCAACAACAACAACAGGTCGCACCACAGAGGAGACACAGGAGGAGAAGGAGGGTGAGACAGGCCCAGCATGCCCCACCAGTGCAGCCACCGTTACCACGCGGGCATCCCCCAATCCCTCGCATCAGAGCCAGTCCTTTCAACCTAACCCCTGAGCAGATCCACACCCTGTACCGTCTGAACCGGGACACCATCACCACCATTGTGGACATGATACACGACGACATTGCCAACCTCATTGAAATACGCACCGCCATCCCCCCTCTACTGAAGGTAGTGTCTGTGCTCCACTTCCTTGCCACAGGCACCTACCAGCACACAGTGGGGCACATGCATGGCATATCACAACCCTTATTTACTCGGATTCTGAACCAAGTGCTGGATGCCCTCCTCAAGCACACAAGGGACTACTTATCCCTACCACGGACTCCCCAGGAGATATTTGATACAAAAGTTGGCTTCCATGCACTGGCAGGCATGCCAAATTGTGTAGGTGCCATCGACTGCACCCACGTGGAGTTGGTGGTGCCCGCATGCCATGGAGGTGGTGTACCGCAACTGCAAGCAGTACCACTCCATCGATGTGCAGATGGAATGTGACTCCAGCAAGATCACCACACATTGTCGTGCCCGATATCCCAGATCCACACATGATGCCATGGTGCTGTGGAATTCCTTGCTACCCAGCCACATGGAGCGACATGCTGGATGATGTGCCTGTGTGCTTGGTAAATCACCTGACAGGCCCATGGGAGAGCAGTTGGGGGGTGTGATTGGTGGGTGAGTGGAGACAGCACATAGAGCACAACAATGTGGCCCTACATTTTCCGACCTGAATCAGACCCAACAATACCTTACATCAGACCAATGGTTCACACCAATGACGATATGCCATACGTAGAAGCAGGCCACATCCCTCAACGCGTCCACTGCACATCAACTGAGCATACCCTCTGTGACACAATCCAGCAACATGCAGTGAGTATGCCTAACACACATGAAGGCAGCAAAGCACAATACAGAACATCTGCAAGAGCATGCAAGGGAACACCCTGAAACATGTGGACTACGTAATCCACACCTACAGACGGCAGACCATTGTCCAGCACACATTGCGACAAATGTACCTGTATGCATACATCCAGGCACCTGTGCATGTGAACACCAAATAGCTGCAGCCATGAAAGTGATTACTACAGGTGTAATGCCACAAATTGAGTCACGCATACCTCATTGTGCCCCCATGCAGGTGATTGTGGCTATACCTTGAATCCCTGGCTCCTCTCTCCTGTTTGGTTCCCGCAGACCAGGCACAAAGAGGAGTACAATGGGGTCCATATCCGCACCCGTGTTCCGATAGAGCAGACCTTTGGCCTGTTGAAGGCACTTTTCCGCTGCCTCAGCAGGTATGGTGGAGCACTCCTTTACGGGCCTGAGAAGGTGGACAAGATCACCATGGTCTGTGCTTTACTGATCAACATGTGCATCCGGTGGAACTTACCCCTGCCACCTGACGTTTAACAGCAACCACCGGGTGAAGATGGGGATGATGAAGGATAAGAGTAGTACATCAGCCATGTGCCAATGCCCATGAGGGACGTGCAGTGCGCGAATCACTGATGGACATTTACGTATCATGCACTGTGATGAAGAGGGTGCATCAAATCATGCCCACTGTGCACTGGGTTTGGGGGACTCTGGGGAGTGTACACTGTTTGGCATTGAATCCTGACACACTTAATACGCAATGTCCAGTCATGTTATTTGTATAAAAATGGAATGTAATGATCAATAAAACTATTTACTTAGATGAAAAGCCCACCCACGATGCAACAGAGTCTGTCCACCCACCTCATCCCCTCCTACCACCCTCCTCCACTCATCCCTCTAACCCGCCCACCCCTCAAACACCCCCATCCCACAACTCCCCCACATACCACGACCTGGCACACATCATGAGTTCTAACAGCCTCCATCCCGCATGTCTGTCTGGCTACAGTCGGCCCCTTTTGCATGGAGGCTGTGGCTCTCCTGGCCGGCGCATGGTGTGTAGCGACCTACGCACTGGGCTGGTCTGAGCTGAGACTACAGGGGTACTGCTCGTGGATGGCGGGGGTCGTGACTCGGCAGGTGCTGCAGGGCATTGTGCCATGGTGGCAGCCAAATGTGTGAGTTCCTGGGCGACTGATTCCATGCCCTGGTGCACCCGCCTAGCAACATGGTTCACTGCACGGGTGCGTGCCTGTGTGCTGCCACAGTGGGCCTCGGGTGTGGCTTCCCCTACTGCGATAAATTGTCGCAACATGTTGTCCATGGACTGCTGACGCTCCTCCATGCGGGTGATGCGGGCCTCTAGGTCACGCATGTCCTTGAGGGCTGGAGATCGCATGGGAGCTGGAGATGTAATGAATTGAGGGCTGAATACGGCTCCGGCCGTCTCCTCCACAGAGCTATAACCACACGACCCATGTCCCAGGGAGTGCTGTGGTGTGTGCCCCATGGATGGTGTCCCCTCAATGTCCTCTGACATGCATTGCCCTGCCTTGTCAGCCTCGTCCTGTTGGACATCATCCTCTGCAGTATCTCTTGCATATTGGGCCACCTCCCCTGTGTCACTAGTGGCCGGTGACTGAGGTGCATGACCATTGCTGGACGTTGCTGTACCCTCCTCATCCACATGTGTTAGCTGCAGTGGTGCAGGGGCTTTTTGGTCTGTAGGATTGGGAGCCGGTCTGCCTTGTGGTAGGTGTGCAGTGATGGCACCCAATTTCCCAGGCCAGTGTTCATTCCCTTGTGTCGGAAGTGGATGCTCCTCAGGTCCTATGGCCTGTGACACCTGTTTACCAGACTGCCGTGGCATGGGGGTGGTTGTTTTCATCCTCCCGCCCTTGATATGGACGGCCTGGTGCCATCATATTCCCCTCTGCTTCTGCCTGGTGCTGTTGGCTTTTGTTTCTGCGGTGGGCCTGTCATCACTGTCTGATACTGTGCCTGTGTGGGATGGAGAGTCAGGGCATGAGTCATGGGTGTAGGGACATCCGACATATATTGATCTAGGTACAATCTGGGTCCTGTCCATTGCTGTCTGCATGTTGAAGGGGCAGACATGATGCTTACAGGTGTTGGGTGTGTGGTGCAGTGTCTGTGCGTCCTTCTAGCGCATCCATGTTGTGCATGCATTTTGCTTGTTGGATTATGGGTGTGTAGTGGATTGCGTGTGATGTACATGCCTCAGGGTGTGCGTTCCATGTGATGGGACTCCAGGGCTCTGGTGTACACCTGGTGGTGGAGCTGTATGCACCATGCAGTGGGATGTGACACTGGTGGGGCCTGCTTCTCTGCAGTGCTGTATGTGTGTGTCTTCAGGCTGGTGTTACTTGTGTTTGGAATTGGACGCTGGTGGTTTGTGTCAGTGGGGTTGGTTGTGTGTGTCTGTGACAGGGGTGTGGCATTTCTGTAGGGCAGTCATTAGGTGGGTGGTGATGGGCAATGTACTTGCTGTCATCAACTTGCCATTTGGACTCAGCCATTGGATTTGTGTTGGTTGTGTGTGTTCACTTTTGTGTAGTGCCAACGCTCACTCACCTTAGTCAGCCGATGATGTTACTCCTGTCTCAGCACGCCTGACCCCTTCTGTGGCCTCCATGTGTAACAGGGAGCAGCACGTTAACTCCCACCGTGCTAGCTTGATGGGCGTGGATGGTTCGCTTCCTGTTGCCTGGGCCTGCTGACAGTTGGCAATCAGTATGTTTCGGACATGAAGCCGCCGGCATTCTTTTGTGTTGCGTGTGGTTGTCACCACTGTGGACACCTTCTGGGCCACCTCCTCCCAGATCTGTTTCTTCCTCATTTGTGCTGCACGGCGCAGGTCTGTGCTGAACATCACATCTGCATGCTGGGCCAGGATTTCAACCAGCATGATTAGCTCCTCGTCGCAGAAACGTTGTTTGCGCAGACGAGGTGTGCCTTTGAGGGTGGACTGTGTTATTTTCTGACAGGCTGGGATCTCAGTTTTGTATTTCAGTGCCTGTAGCCATGGGATTGCAATGGATTGTGATCTTAAAGATGGCCGACGTGCACTTTCCCGTTCCGGCGTGATGACATTACTTCCGGTTCTGCCTATTAGCGGGCACTGCTATTAGCACACAACTCTAATAGCGATGGCCGCTAATAGCGGTGCCCGCTAATGCTGTATCCATTGATGCTGGTAGTGCTAACTGCCCTTTCCATGATGCCGCTAAGGGCCATTTTGGGGTCTTTAGCGGCAAACCAGTAATGTCCTTGCCGGCATGGCGCAAAGCTTGTGCCCGCAAAGTAGTAATAGCCCTCTATTAGCGGGCTCTTGCCTACATGGACACGGTATTTGCACAATGCCGGTAAGAACAGTTACTTACCTCCAACCTTGTAATGAGGCCCATAATATTCCAAAAATGGTAATCTCAAGAAATCTGAAAATGATTATTTCTGCATACTTACAACAATGTATAACGCATGAAAGGGCTGCGTCCCGGCACTAGATTCTCCTGATAGGCTTGTTACACTGTATAATGACCAATTAACCAAACTCTTGAACAGAGTAGCCCCTCTAAAAAATAAGTTGATCAGAGAGAAAAAGTGCCAGCAAGGCTGGTTCTCTACTGATCTCGTAAAAATCAAACTGGAAAAAAGACATGTGGAACGTATCTGGGGTAAAAACTAGACGGAGACTAATAGATTGGCTTGGAAAACCCTACAATAAAAATATTTTAAAAAGAGTGAAGAGAAAGGCCCAATGCCCTCTCTGGGCCTCTGACACCTCTGGACTGGGGAGCAAAGACTGGACATCAAGCAGGAAGGCAGACAGCAGACACAGATTTCAAAGACATTATTTATTGCTTCCCCGGATACCAGGAATGAAACAGCAGACAGCAAAACACCAGCAGCACTGAGCACTCTCATAACATCAGCTACTTAAATGCAGTTTCAAGGCTGATGTAATTTAATAATTTATTACACAACACATTCTAATTGGGTCTGTTAACTGAAGACAAACCCCTCTCTAGTCCAGGGTTGGCTTGCTTGACTGCAACTCACCAGGTTCCTATGTCATAACTATGCATGCAAGCTAATTACATTTGTGTGAGATGCTTTGAGCTTTAATATGAATCCTTTGATGCCTTGAGAAAGAACATCCCTGACATCATCCTCGAGGTAATTTTGGCAGGCGATAGCATGCTTTCTTGCCAAAAAGTCTACAGATGCTGTGGACTCCCCGTGAACCCAACAATTGTGGCTAGTTTTAACAGCTGTTTGCTCCAATTTCTACCTTCCTTGACCACTACCTGGCTGCCCCCGGCACATCAATGACAAAATTGCTGCCAAGATGTCTGAACAAACTGTCCAGATATGTCTTTTTTCAATTACCTCTTAAATTCTATGAGAGAATTATTAAATTATTTGAGCATGACTTTTCTGAAATTTGACCATTTTGTATTTACGGCAACCATTTTAGGATCTGCCTGACCTTGTCTCAACCAAAATGTTTGACCAATCTGTTTTTATTCAGAGCTTATTATCTGTTCACTTTTCAGACTAGATTTTCGGTATCCATAATGTATGTGTACTACTTGAGAGACCCTCTGCTGCATAAGGCATTCTCACCCCAAAAATCTATGGTCTCCCTACAACGTGCTTTTTTGGCCTCAAAAGCACTATGATTCAGATTTTCACAATACTGGAACTATTGATCAGCCTGACAAGTTATCTGCATTCAGTTTGAGGGGGGTGGGGTCTAACGCCTTTACCACCTTCTCTACAAGTCTCTTGAGGAGAAAGAGGCTTTTTACAATAAAGAAATTGAGAATGCCGCAAATGACAGAAAAAACTGTTTGAAATTTACTGTAACTTGGAAAAATGAATACTGCAACCAAAAAATCATATCCCAATTAGGAAAGATTGTATCAAGGTCCAACAAGCCTATGTCAAGAAAAAGATCATGGCTAGGGAAAAATAGCTATGACTCTGGGTGATATGTCAATATCACCACTAAGATCGGTCATAAAAGAGGACACAGAATGCACCTTCTTCTTCCAGTCAATACCAAATATGTTGTTAAAAAATCTGTAGAGATTAAAAACCAATAATAAAAAAAAAATACTGATATGGAGGCATTTTTAAAGAAAACATGAGACCGACCCAATGTCAGGGAGAAATTCAGACCTCTAAGATCATACTGGGAAATTCCAGCATGTTTACACCTTTTCTAGTGCATTTTGTGAACTCTTCTTTCTCCCATTGTCTGGTACCAGATTCAATCAAAAAAGTGGCAGTTACCCCTCTACCTAAAAAAAGTAATCTTGACCCCATGGACCCAAACAATCTCCATCCTATTACCAACTCTCTGTTCTTATTGAAGGTGGTTGATAAAATCGCTTCTTTCCAGTTCCAACATCTGGAACAAGCAGGCATTCTTCACCGTATGCAATTGAGTTATCATCCCTAACATGGCACTGAGAGTGTACTTCTGGTCCTTCAGTCGTACATGTTGGAATATCAGGAAAAGGGAAAAGTAGGTATCTTAATGCTGTTGGACGTGTCAGTGGTGTTTGACTTACTTGATCATGACTTGCTATTGGATGTCTTGCTCTTGAAGAGAAAATGTTCAAGGAAGGCCACATACTGGCTGCACTCATTCCTAAGTAACAGAGAGTCCAGAAAAAATTGTGAAGGAATATTCTCTGAAGTAGAGAGAATACTGTATCACGTTCCCAAGGGAGAATGTCTATCGCCAGCTCTGTTTAATCTTTACTGGAGATCCCTCTGCAATCTGCTTACCAGTTTGGGTGTTTATTTTGCTAATTATGCAGATGACACCCAGCTGGTAGTTGGGATAAGTGGGGATTATACTACCGATTCCAACCGTCTCAATCAAATATGGCTCACCTCAGGCAAGAGCTATGCTCAGCCAGGAATATGACTCCGTGCTTATCAATGGAAACTGTATAAACATCTCAGTTAAGGTCAAAACCTTAGGTGTCTATATAGAAGCTTCCCTTGACTCTATTAAAAAAAAAATATTGTGTTTATAGATTTTTAAGAAAATGAACAACTCTGTACACATTCCACTTCATTTTTGAAATTATCATCTCATCAATGATCACATTTTTTCTCCATCAGTTCAATCCAATGTCTTTCTCATTTGTTTAGTCAACCAATGCTGGCTCCTTGCATAACTTGTTGATCCTTCTCTTTCATAAGTTTATCTAATAGGATGATGGTCGCTGAGGATTTCTAGCTTGAATGAAGTGCAGCCACCAGTCATCAATGTCATAGGTATTGTGATTCTTCACACATGTATGCTGGCTTTGCATCCTTACTCTAGAAATTCCAATACACTCCAATGGAACATGTTGTGTGGTTTCTAGTTCATTTGCTTGTTTGCAAAATTGGCAAGTTCCATCCTCAATTCCTTGTTTTGCTGTATTATGCTTAAAGGCATTTGTTGAGTAGACTCCCAGTCTTATTTGCATCAGTCTTTCTCTAATATGCCTTGTGAAAAATTGCTCCAAGTACACGGGTAAGGTGCCTACCTTACGATGTTCTATTGCTGCTTCTTTTTGCAATTTATATAACAGTCTTGTTTCCCGTGTTGCTATCCAATCTTTAGTTTTTTCTCTCTTTTTACTGTTTTCTGGATTGGTTATTAGTTCTTCTTCTGAGGAGCCAAGTTGTATTAGTTCATCTGCCCACTTCTTTTTCCAGAGAGACAGCATCTCAGAACTTTTACCAGGTTCACACTTTGATAGAATTTGGTAGCCTGTTATGGGTTGCAGCAAAATTATTTTTCGTAATAGAGCCATCGATTTCCATCTTGTGACAGAATAGAGTGATTGCAGCCCCAGTTCGGCTCTTATTGCCGCCATAGGTGTACATTTTGGTAATTTTAATAGCTGCTTCCAAAACCTGCTTTCTAGTTTTGTCCAAATTCTCCATGATAAATTCAACGCGGCTTCACCTCCGCACGTTAATGTTGGTATTGCTTTTTGAAAAAAATAAAATCTTACTGGAAGTATAGAAAACGTTCCATAGCGGCCATTCAATATTGTTCCTTGTGTGTTTAATCTTTTTGACTTTCAGATTCAGTTCTTGCTCCCAGTTCCTTTCACCTATTAACTTGTTAAATCTGATCCCCAGGTATACTATTTCTTTGACTTATTCAAATTTTTTCGTCACCAATCCTCCCATTAAATCATTTCTCTTTTAGCTTGTTGGTTCTTCCAATCATGATTATTTTGGATTTACTGATGTTAATTTCTAAGTCATTCGACTTCATATAGGCATGTGAATCAGTCAACATATGCTGTAGGCCAATTTGTGTCCGGTCTATTAAAATGATGTCATCAGCATAGCATATGATCTCAATTTCAACATTATTTCGCTTCAGTGGAAATGTCCTTGTGTTTTTAAGACTATCTGGGAGATCTGCTATTTAGAGTTTAAAAAGCGTTACCACCAGGGGGCAACCCTGTTAACCCCCTTTTTGGTCTGGATGTCTGTTGAGAGGAGACCATAGTTGTTGATCCTGAAATTCTCGTGGAGGTTTGATCATGTAGGGCCATTATTGGCTGCAAAATCTCACTCAACAGTTCCAGGCTTTATGTTTGATCCATAGTTTAGCCCTACTTACTCCATCAAAAGCCTGTCTTAGGTCTATGAAGGCCAGATGCAAGGTCTCTTTGGCTTTGATGGAGCGAAGTTTCAAAAGGGAAAGAATAAACAAGTTCAGCTCTGTTTGCTATTTGTTTAGTGAAGCCGGTCGGTCGAGGATCGATGATATGATGGTGGTCAGCCCAATGGCATAATTTTATTTGCAGGTCACTTGCAACAGCTTTCCAATAGTATCGAGCAGGGCTATTGGCCAATAGTTCCTGGGATCATTTCTCGACCCCTTTTTGAAAATTGGAACTGTGATATTAGTTGTCCAAGTTTCAGGGATTTTCTTGGAGGTTTTGATGTTCATGTTTATTCTACTAATCAGGCAACTCCAATTCACTATATCTTTTTTAGGTGAATGTTGATCATCCTGTCAGGACCAGCTGCTGAGGAAGAGGATAGTTTAGTTATTCTCATCCTAATTTCCTCTTCATCTGTTAGCACATCCCACGTCATGTTACATTGGGATGCCTCCTCCCTTATACAGGTATCATTACTCCCAAATACTTTTGAATAATGTTGCACCTACACAGCATCAGAGACTCCACACAACAATCTACTTTGTTGATTAAGGGTTTGATTATTAATGAAGGTCCACAGATCCCTGGTGTTTGATTTAGTTAACACCCACAACATTAGCTCTCTTTGTTCTTGATCTCTCATTTTCTTAAACCCAATCAAAAAAACCTGTATGCTTGTTTCTGGGTTTTTATTAGTGATATATGATGATCTGGATGTTCATACTTCTTGATTGGTCTTAATTGTTGTCTCAAACCTTTCCTCTTCACCATTACTTCTTCACAATACTGATGTTTCGGATCTATGAGTGGAAGTTTTAGCCCTGTCTTTTTGCATACATAGTCCTTCAACAAATGTGTGTAGGAGAGATTGCACTTGCCGCTGTAATTTAGGGAATTATAATTCTTATGCAGTTCCGGGATGTCCTTTCTACTCATTCGTAGGGAATTGACACCTTGGTTGATTTCCACTTCATTCAAGGCCTTATTTGTTCTTTCTTGATTAAAGACTTCCTGCCATGTGAGTCTCATGATGTTATGGTCGCTGATTGATTGATTTAGGATTTCAAACTGGGCATTTTTTGATCCATATGTAATCAATCGTGGACTCTAGCATACTGTTTGACCATGTATGCTTACCCGGAATATCTCCTACCACCTGGCCATTTAGCATGAACATAGCGAGCTCTGCCATCAATTTAAACCATCATGCTGTATCAGAATTACCTCTGGTCTTTGATTCACTATCAGGCTGACCCATTTTGTCAATACATTTGATTTTCAGGTCTCCAACTATTAATACATTTCGGAGAGGATCTTTTTCTAATTCATTTTTTATTGTTGTTGTCACTTTTATTATTAGGTTCCCGGTCTTTTCTTGGGTATTATTCCAGTATATATTAACAATCAATTGTCGGCAATTTGCTCTGACATCAGGTTGTCTCTTTCAATTAGAGCCCATTGGCCAAAGTTCTTCATATTGCCTTTATCGATGATCTGTATATTCATGCTTTGTTTTATGAGCAATAAGAGCCCACCATAGGGCCTTCCATTTCACCCTTTTTGCACCAGATTCATTAGTATCTCATAGTTTGGGCAAACTGGTTGTACTTGTACCCAAGTCTCTTGTAAGCAAATTATTGTGGCATTTTCCAATTCTTAGGCCGTTTTAATGAAGAGGTGCCTGAAACATCTGGTGTTCCAGGACAATATAAAGTCCTTCATCCTCACTACATTCTTTTTTGGCTAGTGCTGTTTAGAAGTGGATAGAGCATTTGCAATGCAGGCCCAGTACTCAAGTTGATTTTCAGGACGTTTATGATCTTTGTTCCGTTTAAAAACTTGTTGTCCCATCGCAACATTTTCGAACGTGACCTTTATATTCTGTGTTTGTGGGAGCTCTGTCTTGTTTAGTAATTTCTGAGCTTTGGAGCCTCTTTCCTTTGATTGTACATCTGGAATTCGCACACAATAGTCTTCAACCTCATAGCCAAATTTTAGACGTTTTTGGGCAGAGCTTAACAGAGTATCTTATGCTTTGCTAGAATTCAGATGGAGAATCACTCGATGAAATATGATTTCATCCATGTATTCCACCACCATTATATCATCAGTGTCGATCTTTCTTAACGAGCGTACCCCATGAAGTAAGTGCAGGACGTTCTTTCTATTTAAGTTTGTTGAAATCTGTTCTTCCAAGATGTTTGTTACTTTGATTTTTTATTTGTCTGGCCGTCTTTGCATCACGGCTTTATCCTCCTTTTATGTCGTAACTGCCTTTTCTTGAGGACTCACTGTTTTTCTTGGATTCCAATTCATTTTCGGAAGAATGGTCGGCCTCTTCCTTGCCACGTGCTGATGTCTAGGAACCTCAAGTTCATATTTTTTATGTTTGTCTTCCATTAACAGGAAGGGGGAAACAGTTGAGCTAGAATCGGTGGCAGAGTCTTCATCCGAAGGATCTTCCTCTGAGTCTGAGTTTTGGATATATATATAGAAAGATGCATCATCAATTAGATCATGCGTTTCATTTATCTCATACTCAGAGTTCTCATTCTCTTGATCATCGTCAGACATACTCAGTAGAATTACCTCTTTCCCAGGCTTCGACCTATAGATTTCTGCTTCGTCGACTTTCTGAGCTCCTAAGCTCATCTTAAGGCTCTGGTGCGGGGGTGTCTGGATATTTCTGAGAAAGGCACAAGAACCCGTCGCTTTCTTCTTCGGCCCTGTTTTAATGTTTTTTGATTTCCTCACCACCAGATGGGTGCCCACAAGGGGCTTTGGGATTTTTCTTTGTGGCGAAGCAGTATTATTTCCTACAATATTTACTCCTCCTGGCTGTCAACTTTTTATGAAACACAGCATATGTACTATCAGGAGGACCATTCTTAGTTTATTTTTCGTTGTTAGTTGCAGGCTTCGTCCTTCCTTCAGCTACTTTTTTCTTAATTTGTGGGACTCCAATTGAGGGTGTCAATGCAAACGGAACACTAGCTGCTGTCACACTCTTGTGTCTTTTCATGGTGTCTGCAACAGTTTATTAGTCAACTTATGTGCTACCTTTGCGCAACCCATCAATTTCGGTTGGCTCATGGGTTGCTTTAAGCATAAACATTTATTCCTGGCAGTTGCTCATCCGCAGGGCACGTTATTGACCTCGCTTTCTGCATATCCGATTCCGCAACTTTGGACCGGTGAATCTTGTCACGCTTTGTCAGTTGGTATTCTTCTTTCATCAACTTCAACTTATATTGCTGCTCTCTTTCATTTCTCTCAACTAGCTTCTGCATCCATGTCATTGAATATAGGAGCACTCTGGAGATTGCGGCCGATTCCTCTTTATTGCTAATGGCTATGTCATTTAGGCATCTTTGCCAAGTAGCTGAAGCTTCAGCTTCTCAATTTATATGTTCATCTATCTTAGATGTAAACGATTCAAGATAACCAAGTTTTGAATGTATTAAGGCCAGCATTGTGGTATTGTCCTTCACATTCTCGCTTATTGATGCATATAATTTGGTATATGCTGCCAGAGAAATTGCTAGCAGAGCCATTATGTTGTTATGGATTTGCATTCCAGCAGCTATTGACAAGTTATGTTTATCAACTAGCTGCTGCACCTTCTCATCTCTTTTCTTTGTATTAAGACCCTGCACCTCACTTCGTGGGTGCAGACTGGAGTCATCCTTGTCACCTTTGCCTCCTCATGTGTTATTGATGCTCCTGCCAGTTTGTGCCGTCGGCTTTGACATGTTATTAGCTGCAGCAAATGATTTTCTTTCGGGCCTTAGGTCTTCTCCTTCGGAGTCCTCAATATGTGTTGAATGAATATTTGTTGCATGAGTGTTGGTTTGTGTGGATGCTGGCAACTGACCATTCGTCCCGGATGGTCTGTTTCCGCCTGGTAGATCTTTTGTTATCTTATTTGTCGATCTTTTCTCTTGGTCCCTCAGCGCACCTCCTCTAGATCTTATAGATCGGTCGATGCAATGACTTTGGTAACTGTCAATGGGGTCATTACGAGTTTATTTAGGCAGCCATGGTGCTAGTAGCACCATGGATGCCTCCAAACTCGTGTCCGGGTTCTCTGAATGGGGATTTACTGGGTCATTCCAACCTTGGAGCACCTGGTAAGTCCCCATTCAAAAAAACATTCTCCATTCCCATTCGAGCCCCCATAGGACTCAATGGGAATGGGGAGGGAGCTAATAACAGGCCCGTAAATTACGACCTGTTATTAGCTCCCTGGTCCCTTAGCGGTCGCACTAAGGACGGCTGGTTTTACCAGCCGGCCTTAGTGGGACCCGCTAAGGGACCTCGGAATGCGGCGGTAAGGGGTTAATGCCACTGGCATCCTTACCAGTGCCGTTAACCCCTTACCGCCGCACTCGTAATGACCCCCAATATCTTCAAATTGCATTTGATTATTTTGAGAAACTGCATGAGCTCCTATTAATTGGCCCTTGCTGTCTTTCACTCTTATATTCATTTTTTTATGAATGAGTGTCGCCGTTGGAGTTCACGGATTGCATCGGCTATCGAAGTTTCTTGAAGACTTCAACTTCGTTTGTTCGTCTTCCTTCCTGTCAGTGGTGTGGACATTTGAATCTTTTCTGATTGTTTGTCAGAGTAGTCCCCTCTGTCATAAGTTGTAAAGTGCTTACTCTCCTCATCTGGGTCAGCTGTGGTAGACTTCTATAGACTTGGGGTGGGTGATTCCTCTCATCTGTCCACATATCCTCATCGTCCCGACCAGAGGCACGATCAACTACGTCCTCTTGCCATGGATGCTGTACCGGTACATTGTTATGAAGCGACCCTTGACCAGCCTTAAAGAAATTACAGCTTGCTTGCTTATTTTTGTCTGCGTGCCCATCATGCGCGGCATAATTTCTGGCATCTGGTTTGGGAGTTGCACTATTTTCGGCATCCGTGCTTGTGGCTCATACGCACCTCGCTGAATAGCAAGACGCACCTCCTTAATTCCTATGGGTGCAAGTTCAATTCTTAGCTGGTTTGGCCTGTCAGGTGTAGCACTTTGCTCCTCAACCCTCTCTTGATGCTCAGAGTGCGGGACTCTGGGTCTCGCTGTGCCTTGCACCATTCTGTTACCTTTATGCATTACCTTATTGAGTGCTGTTAAGCACAGACTTCTATCCGTCTCACAAACCCCCTTTTCTCTGTTGCCAGCAGTCAGGACTCCTGCATTGATCTGTTTGCAGAGAGCTTGGTTTTGACCATGCTCAGATGTCATTCCCAGCTCTCTTTCAATCACTAATGTCTGATCAGTTACGGATTAGTCTTAATAATGTCATTATTCAAGTTTTCTCCTTGTTCGTTCCTTGTACAGATAGATGTCTCTTGCAGTGCGCTTTTTCCCAAGGGACTACAAGTAATATTCTCCTCCCCCATCTGAAAGACGACAGCTCATTCACTTTAACCAAATGTTTTACTGTAGCACCGGGAGGGGAGCGATCTGTTCTACACTCCTCAGCTGTTGTAGAGTCGTACACATCCGCCACTCGCATCAAGGGTCATTCATTCAGTTCAAGATTAATACTGAAAGGCTTCTATCCCCTGCTCCCCTAAATGTCTGTAACCTCCTCACGGCACAAGTGTCACGTTTGCATCATGTCAGCATGTTAACACAATAGCACAAGCTGTTTTAAGGGATTCTCTGCTCTTTCCTGCACTCGAGTGTCACCCTAGAACATGTGCGCTCTACATTAACTGAGGGATGGCAATTCACCAAATGCTGGGCATAGTGGAAATTACATCACATATCCAATGAAATCACAGGAAGCGACAATGCATGGTCTTTGACCCTAATCACATCACAGGGAATTAGGCCATATGACTTGGCCCTGGTGAGATCACAGGAGGTGATTGCACAAAAGTTAACCTGATTGTCTGTATAAGGATACATGTAGTTGTACTGTATGCAGCCTTGGGCAGTTTTTCCAGAGGCAGGAGCTTTTTGTGGAGTAAGGCTTTGGACCTCTGGAAAAGTGACAATACATTAACAGCTGCTCTGTGGACACCCTCAACTTTGACAGAGAGAAGCTGCTGCCTTTATTATTTTCGGATGATGCAGTTATAAGATCAAGAACACCTATGGGATTTAACAAAAAAGCCTTTTCAACTTGTACAGCTATCTGTGAAGAAAAGGGTTTTTCATCAACAGTAATGAAACTAAAATCATGATCTGCCACAGGAAAGAAATGGAGAAGATAGTTATCACGCAAGGAGATCGAAAAGGTTGTGTAGATCATTTTGTTTATTTCGGTGTACAGTTTATCTTGAGGGCGAATGGAGCCCAGAGATTGAAAAAAAGTACACTCAGACTAAATAGATGAGCTGGGGCTATTGTGACTTTTTAAAATAAATCACAGCTCACTTGCTTATTTATGTCTGCGTGCCCATCATGCACAGCATAATTTCCCACACTCCCACCTACATTGGTGTAGGTGTTTAATGCATATTGAAGTGTTGTGTGAGTATGCAACAAGTAGTTATGCAAATTAGTCTGATCCGCCAGGCCCTTGTGCTCTCCTCCTGCACACAGGCTTCCTGTGTGGTTCAGGGGACATCTGTGTAGGGTATGCTGGATGCAGAATTTGCTTTGCTTTTTGTATCCTATGTACTGGATGTTTTTAGGTTGTAGCATACCTAATTAAGCAACATTCAATATTCAACATGCAATGCAAAGTCAATTGGTCTCTTTTTTGTGAATGTAGAGTATTTTTTTAAGCTGTGGAGGCATTACAAAATGATTCATACTCTCCACTTTGACAAGGTCAGAACTATTGGATTTGCTAAAACCTGTTAACCATGGATTGGGCATAAAAAAGCCAAGCAACTAACATGCCCCTTTTGTCTGTATCTTCTATCATAGCTCATTTTCCTATACAGAATCCTATTTTGCATGAGGGGAACGAACACTACATGTCTGAACAGAGAACAGGTTTGGTGCCGTGTTAGTCTAGTTGAAAAATGAAGCAAAATCCAAGTTTTTATATTTTTATTAGACTAACAAAATATTGTGCTCAGATGGTGGTTCCATAAGCTTTCGGAGTCCCAGAGCCCTCTTAATCATATGGTAATTACAGGACAAATGGGAAACAAAAATAAACATATAGACACAGATGAATATCATCTTTGCAGCCAATGGAGTTTAAAGTGGGAGCATCCCTTGCTTGTTTCCCATGTAAAGGAGCTGTGTGTTTTCTTTTGTTTCCCATTTGTCTTGTGACTACCATTTGATTAAGAGGTCCCTGTGACGTCCAAAGCTAATGGAACCACCAATTGAGCGCACTATTTTGTTGGTCCAATAAAAGGTATAAAAACTTGGATTTTGCTTGTGTGAAAAGAGAAAACATTCACCATTATCCCAAAAAGAGATGTCAAGATATAATGTTGTACCATATTTCTTTTAAATAATGTCAGAACAGGAGACATATTTATTTATCTGAAGCAATGGATATTCCAAAGGCTAGAAGACAACATCATCTGATTGCCTCTCAGTAAAACATGAAGGTTAGAAAAAGCAAACCGCTCCAACACCTTAACACTTGGTTTACGCCCCAAGCAATCAGACAAGAGAAACGTCTACGCGAAAAAACATGGAGATTAGACCCTTCAGACCTCAACAAAAATAACCTGAACAAACTAGCCTACCTACACAAAAAATAAATTATCCTAGCTAAACAAACGTCGTATAACTCCCGAATCTCCGAAGCCAAATCAAATACCAAAGAATTGTTTGCCATCCTTAAAGAGGTAGAGTCCCCCATTCAAGTTCCCGATTCCTACATCAAGGACAAAAATTGATGCACGAGTATACAAGATGCCCTAGCCAACATGATAACAACTCTTCAGGTGAAGATCAATAATAAAAAAGATACCCTTATTGCCCCTAAAACTGCTATCAATGCCACTACTCTCACGACTGTCACGAACACCATACCACCACCCCAGACCTCTCAGAGCCCACCTACCCCTCTGACCCCAAGTTTCCACTTTCACAAAGTTTCTATCAAGGAAGTCGAAAAAGTTATCCTCACCCTCAAACCATCGAATTGTCACAGCGACTTATGTCCAGCCCAAATCATAAAAGACGCTGTCCGTGAACTCTCCCCATTCATAACAAAACTCATAAACGCCTCATTCACCTTAGGTACCATACCTAACAACCTAAAACATTCTTGGGTTCTCCCACTCCTTAAAAAACAAATCCTGGACCCCTTCATCCCCACTAATTACCATCCCATAACAACAGTGCCATTTCTATTGAATATCTTGGATAAAGTAGCATATCTACAAATCCAGTATCATCTGGAACAAAACCCCCTTCTAGGAGTGCATCAATCTGGCTTCAGACCTCAGCATGACACGGACACTGCACTCATAGACTTCAAGGCACAAATAGACACACTGAGAGACAAAGGTAAGACGGCACTCCTGCTACTCCTTGACTTTCAGCTGCATTTCACTTGGTAGACCATTCTATACTCTGCAACCACCTGCTCTCTGCGGCCTGCTTCTCTCAAGAGGCAGTCGCCTGGACCCAGTCATTCCTGGATAATAGGACAATGCGAGTCTTCTCCCCTCTAGCAGCGGCGGACCCTGCACCCATATCATGCGGTGTGTCCCAAGGCTCCTGTGTCTCTCCCACTCTGTATAATATTTTCACAAAGCCCCTCTTCGATGATCTAGATGGTCTAGGTATCACCTACACTAATTATGCCGATGATACACATATCCTCATCCCGTTGACGGGAGATTATGACAAGGATTTGGCCTTTGTGAAGAGAGTCTACCTCATTGTCCAGGCATGGATGGCCTCTCACGGTCTATGCCTGAATGAAGACAAAACAGAACTCCTCATCCTAGGTACCCCATCTTACATCAAAAAACTAAGTCCTAACTACTCATCCTTCACAATTGACAACAATGGGCCTCATTCCGAGCTATGCCGGTAAGTATCGGTACTTTCCGGTATGGCGTAAAGTACGACACCGGGCTGGTGCAAGACCGAAAATTTCGGTCCATTCTGAGCTCGCAGGCACGCGCGTTGCGCCATGCCGTAAAAGTAATGAGCGGCCCGCCGCAAAACGCCCCGAAAAACCCCTACCGGCATGCTGCGACACGTAAACAACAACACCGCCCTGTAAGCTGTAGCGTCAGTGCATAACGGTGACCGTAATTTACAGAGACCGTAAATTACGGTCACCGCAATAAAAAAAAGGAACCGGAAATTACGACATCGCACAGGAACGGGAAGGAGAGCGGCGGCCATCTTTAAAAACACAATCCATTGCTATCCTCAGCCGCCAGCACCCTCGTGAGGGAACTAAAGTCGGGAACAGGACCAGGCACCTCACAATATGCCCAAAGCACCCAAAAGGGCGGCGGATTGCATTCGCAAGCAGAGATTCTGCTCCGAGGAACTCCAGGCCATGGTCGACTTCCTGGCAGAGCATGCCGATGTTGTCTTCAGCAGCGACATGCGGAGGGAATCCACCCTCCGCAAGAAGAACATCTGGGCGGAACTTGCACAGAGGGTAAGCGCTGTAGGCAACACCCCCCGCACCCTCAGGGACTGCCGCAAGCGGTGGGATGACCTGCGGGTGCGGGTGCGGGGCCTCCTCTCCAGCAACCGCAGCCAGGCCCTGCAGACGGGAGGTGGACCAAGTACCGCAGTCCAACTTGAGCCGTGGGAGGAGACCTGTGCGGCTCTCATTGGCGCTGAATCCATTGAGGGCGTGGGGACCATGGAGTGTGGAGGAATGACTTCTGCAGAAGGAGGTGAGTGTCCATAGTGTACACTGGCAATGTACATTGCATGATGAAAACTGACCCAGGGGCCATCGAAGGCACACTCTCGTGTTGCCCTCCCCCCATCCAACGCATCCCACCATCCAACAAATGCTGAGGCAAGTGCCGCCTAACGATAGTCCAAGTGCGAGTACATAACGCACCTCAACCATAGTGCATAGACTTGCACAGCCTATCATGTAAACTGTCCAGCGTGTTAGGCATTGTACTAGCTAAAATGTACATAACCAGGGCACAATGAGTCACTCCCAAACATGCGTATATGTCATTACCATGCACATGTATCACTGCCATAGCTACCCCCAAAACAGAACAAACCCAAAATGACCGAAATGTCCATGCAGCCATGTATGCAAATAGGACATTGCACATTCACTAATGTTGTCCCTCTCTTCTACCCCCACAGGCACTGACCATGACAGCACAGAGCCCCAATCAAGCCGGCCAAGCACCTCCACGGGTAGTGGCAGGGTCAGGCCAAAGCCAACATCAAAAACAACCACCCCCCTGCCTACGGAAAGGCCACTAGAAGCTGCCGGACCACCATCCCACACAGCATCGGCGGCAGCAACTATGCCAACCCCTAGCTCGGCACAGTCGAGCGTCTCAGGGGAGGCTGCTGCTACTGCGCCTGATGAGTGTGAGCACAGCCCGTCACCCATCTGGGTGGCCTTGTTGGAGGACGGCCAAGACACAGTGCACAGCCCGGAGCCATGCATCGTAACACTGGCCTCATGCAGTGACTCTGGGGATGCCCCTTCACCTGTGCACAGTCCGGAACTCGACCCGCAGGGGTATGAAGCCGATCTCCCCAGTCCACCCATACCGCCCCCTGCAGAGCATGCTGGACCAAGTGGATCTTCCGATGGTTTCCCATCTTTTGGCGGGCAGCGAGTGCATCAGTTGACGGACCTCATACAAAACTACATTGAGGACAACCACCAGGCCAGGGCAGAATTGCATGAAGAACTCAGTCAAATGCGGCAGTCCCTCACCGACTGCACCACCAAATTGTGTGACTCTTTGACAGACAGCACGACCCGGTTATGTCATGTCCTTGGCCGCATAGCGAATACCCTTGAGGCAGGCCATTCAAATTCCGTGCCACAGCAGGAGGACACAGCCACAACCAGTGAGGCTACGCAAGGCAGCCCGGAGAGACGCACTCGGCGTTCCATGCGTCAGCGGGATATGCCTCCCCCAGACAAGGGGAGCAAGAAACATTAGGCATTCCTGCCACATGTGGGCTTCACATCCTACATGGGACGACTGCTCTGGAGTTGGGGGGAGGAGGGAGGGGGTTATGGTTTGTTCTGGAGTTGGGGGGAGGCGAGGGGGGTGATGGTTTGTTCTGGAGTTGGGGGAGGGGGGTGATGGTTTGTTCTGGAGTTGGGGGGAGGGGGGAGGAGGGTGATGGTTTGTTCTGTAGTTGGGGGGAGGGGGGAGGAGGATGATGGTTTGTTCTGGTGTTGGGGGTGAAGGGGCAGGGGCTGCTGCTGATGTATGCACTATTTTGTTTTTCTCACAATACACAATTGGTGTTGCAAACTTCAACCGTTGTGGATATTCATCATTGCACATTTGTTCATTGACTACTGCCAGTGCATAGTGTACAAGTATACACAAGTCCAGTGCCCTGTGTGCCTATGTCATGACACCCTCTACTGACTTGTGTCCTGGAGATCTTGGCCACTGTAAGTACAGAGCATTACATGTCCCTCAAGTGCACTGCCTCAATGAACCTTTGTTGCCACTTCACCCTCCGCCTTCACCGCATCGTCCTGTGGTTGTAGCAGTACCATGTCAGGGGTGATAGCTGCTCATGTAGGGATGCACTTTTGGTCCATCTGCACATATGACATGGGCTCATTCGACACCAGATATCAGTGGATGGGTCAAACACCAGTCCTGCTTCGCCGGCACATATGTGCTTCACGCAAGCCAGGTGACTGCTTCATCTACACACATGCACGGGTATGGCCATTGTCTGGTTGCCCCATGGGCCTGTTCAGGGGGTTAATGACAGGGGTCATGTGGCTTGTTGCCAAGGGACAGCCAACAACAGCTGCATGTGTAGCCAAATGAGGTGAGTGTGTGGACTGTCATGGTGGAGAACAGTACTTGGCTCTCATGGCAGGGTTTCAATGATGGCCATCTGCACATGTCCATAGATGTATTGCGCACGTTCATGGACACAAATATGTGTCCGATGCAATGGAATGCAGTGGGGGGTTGCGTCTACATGATGGTCCGTGAACGATGGTGTGGACATCTTTGGGTACATGTTGCTTTGATGCATGCTGCTGTCCTGATGTCGGATCAATGTGGTACTGTGTAGAATCGTATTTGGGTGTGATGGCTGTAGTCTGTGGATTATGGTCATCATCCTGCTCTGATCCATTCTATGGTGATTCCCAACACTCCTATGGGTGCGCCATGCCGGTGACGTGATGTCGTACCCCTGCTGCCCTCCGTTAATTCCACTCCAGGGATGGGTCTCCAATGTGGTGCCAAGCTGGGGGATGCCACATTGTGCACCCATGTGTGCGGTTCTTGGTAGCGTTGGATTCCATCTGCACGTAGGGGGAGTGGTATTGTTTGCAGTTGCTGTCCGCCACCTGCATGCCATGCTGGTCCACATACGACCTGTGGGTGCTGTCAGGGGCACCATTGTCATTTGGCATGCCTCCATTTGCATTAGGTCCAGCTTTACTGTTGTGTATCTCATGGGTGGTCCATGTTGGGGATTGGTAGGCCCTTGTGTGCTTGGGGAGGTGTAACAGCACTTGTATATGTGGCCGTCTAATGGACGGTTGTGACATGCCACTGTGTGCTGGTAGGTGCCTGTGGCATGGGTGTGGGGCACAGGCAACACCGTCACTTGTGCCAGGTTGTCACTGTACATTTGTATGGTGCTCGCTTTTCTTGTGTCTGTGGCGCAATATGGTGGTGATGGTGTCACAGTCTAGGTGGTCAGGGGTGTCTATCTGGTAGGACTTCTCCTTGAGTGGCCGGACATGCTGCGTGTGCATGGGGGCTGCTGGGGTGGTAATGGAGTCTGCAGTCGTGCTGCATGCAGGGCCTGTCTTCCCTCCTTCTACCCCTGTGTCTACTCAGTGGGGGGGCGTGGTGTTGTTGCAGGGGTTTGTGTGGTTGTGGCCTTGCTTGTTCTATTGGTGTCATCTTGGTGTGGGAGGGTGGGGGTGTGTGGGTGTGTTCCTTTTCTGCTGTGGCAGACTCCTGGCCTCCATCTGTGTTGCATGTGTGCACCTGTGGCTTTGGGACCCACTGCCCAGGGTTCTTTACTCCTTCTCTGAGATGCCTGTATGTACTCCATGCCGGTAAGGTACTTTACGGCCTTGAGGAGGCCGTAATTTACGTGTGCTCCTTACTTGTGATCAGCTCCGGTTTATGCCATGCCGTTAATTTCGGCATGGTGGGGCGCGCGCGCGACCCAAGACCGATAATTACGGCATTGTAGTTTACGGTGCCGTAATTAACGGTCTGAGGGGTCAGAATAGCATGGAGCAGAAAACCATGCCGGTAAATCATTACCGGCATGGTTTTTACCTTACCTCCATGCTCGGAATGACCCCCAATATCATTACTGTGGCTAAGGTAGTTAAAACTCTCGGCTTTTACATAGACTCTACGCTTACCTTTGGTAAACAAGTAAATGCTATGGCCTCAGCTACCTCCTACACTTGCAAGTTGATCAGGGCAGCTAAACCGTTCCTCTCACCCAACAACTCATTACTCTAGCGAGAGCCTTACAGGGTAATTCATAGAATTTCGCACAAATGTGGCGCACGTGGCTGGCGCACAGTGTGCGCGTGCAAATGCCTGCGCCAGCCGCGTGCGCTAAAATCGATTTCCGCACACAGCGTATTCATGGATTTT
Organism: Ambystoma mexicanum; assembly: GCF_040938575.1. Lineage (NCBI taxonomy): Eukaryota > Metazoa > Chordata > Amphibia > Caudata > Ambystomatidae > Ambystoma > Ambystoma mexicanum. The sequence continues at coordinate 857,047,675 of NC_090922.1, read as the reverse complement.
AGCCTCCAAAACCAGCCGTGGCGCAGAGTGGGCAGCGACCCTGCAGCAGCGCCAGTTACGCCCCCAAGAACGCCCTCGCGCAAGGAAAAGCCATCAAAATTCCCAATTCAGCGCAAAGGGCTGCGCTAACCCTAGACCAGTTTACAGGGCTGCCAAACAGCAAACGCCAACGCGAAAGGGCCTGTGCGAGTGGAGTACGTGTATTACTGGGGTTCGTGGGAATTTTCACACGCGATTTCAGCAGGGTACGTGTATTACGGGGTTCGCGGGAACTTTCACACGCGAAAGGGCCTGTGCGAGTGGGGTACGTGTATTACGGGGGTGCGTGGGAAGTTTCACATGCGATTGGGCTGGGTACGTGTATCTCAGGGGTGCGCGGGAAGTTTCACACGCGAATGGCCTGGGTACGTGTATTTCAGGGGTGCGCGGGAAGTTTCACATGCGATTGGCCTGTGTACGTGTATTTCAGCGGTGCACGGGAAGTTTCACACACGATTGGGCCTGGGTATGTGTATTTCAGGGGTGCACTGGAAGTTTCACACTCGATTGGGCCTTGGTACATGTATTTCAGGGGTGCGCGGGAAGTTTCACACGCGATTGGGCTGGGTATGTGTATTTCAGGGGTGCGCGGGAAGTTTCACACGCGATTGGCCTGGGTACGTGTATTTCAGGGGTGCGTGGGAAGTTTCACACGCGATTGGCCTGGGTATGTGTATTTCAGGGGTGCGCAGGAAATTTCACAAGCAATTGGCCTGGGTACGTGTATTTCAGGGGTGCGCGGGAAGTTTCACACGCGATTGGCCTGGGTACGTGTATTTCAGGGGTGCGCAAGAAGTTTCACACGCGATTGGCCTGGGTACGTGTATTTCAGGGATGCACAGGAAGTTTCACACGCGATTGGAGTAGGGTATGTGTATTACCGGGCTGCGCATGAAGTTTCACACGCGATTTTGCTGTCAGAGCGGGGAACGCGTATTTCGGGGGGTGCGCGGGGAGTCCTACACGTTAATTGGCAGTGTGGGTCCTCCCAGGTGTCCCCTCTACACCCTCCATGGCCCCTGCAGGCAGCTCATACCACAGGGGACTACCCCGCACCCCTGGTCATGTCCCGCAGGCAGCACATCCACCATGGGCATGCCCCCCAGCCAAGCCACATGTCACGTTGCAATATGATCACCAACTCATGTCTCCCAGCGCCCCCACCCCACAGCAGTGCAGAGCACCTGCCAGCAGGCCCCCACACATGTCCCACTCATGTCCCCTTGCACCCCCACCCACCAGCAGTGCAGGGCACCTGCCAGCAGGCCCCCACTTATGTCCCACTCATGTCCCCCAGCACCCCCACCCCCCAGCAGTCAGGGGCACCTGTCAGCAGGCCCCCACACATGTCCAACTCATGTCCCCTTGCACCCCCACCCCCGAGCAGTGCAGGGCACCTGCCAGCAGGCCCCCACTCATGTCCCCTTGAACCCCCACCCCCCAGCAGTGCAGGGCACCTGCCAGCAGGCCCCCACTCATGTCCCACTCATGTCCCCTTGCACCCCCACCCCCCAGCAGTGCAGGGCACCTGCCAGCAGGACCCCACTCATGTCCCACTCATGTCCCCTTGCACCCCCACCCCCCAGCAGTGCAGGGTACCTGCCAGCAGGCCCCCACTCATGTCCCACTCGTGTCCCCTTGCACCCCCACCCCCAGCAGTGCAGGGCACCTGCCAGCAGGCCCCCACTCATGTCCCCTTGCACCCCCACCCCCCAGCAGTGCAGGGCACCTGCCAGCAGGCCTCCAGACATGTCCCCCAGCACCCCCACCCCCAGCAGTGCAGGGCACCTGCCAGCAGGCCCCCACACATGTCCAACTCATGTCCCCTTGAACCCCCACCCCCCAGCAGTGAAGGGCACCTGCCAGCAGGCCCCCACTCATGTCGCACTCATGTCCCCTTGCACCCCCACCCCCCAGCAGTGCAGGGCACCTGCCAGCAGACCCCCACACATGTCCCCCAGCACACCCACCCCCCAGCAGTGCAGAACACCTGCCAGCAGGCCCCCACTCATGTCCCCCAGCACCCCCACCCCCCAGCAGTCAGGAGCACTTGCCAGCAGGCCCCCACACATGTCCCCCAGCACCCCCACCCCCCAGCAGTCAGTGGCACCCGCCAGCAGGCCCCCACACATGTCCCACACATGTCCCCCTGTACCCCCACCCCCCCATCATTGACAGGCACCTGCCAGCAGGCCTTGACACATGTCCCCACACCACAGCACCCCAGTCCAAACAACCAACCAAGCTTTACATCCACTCCAAATAGAAATGCCCATTACATGATAGATCACAAATAAGCAGTATGCTCATGAGTACAAGTCTGTCCGACCCACACAGTGGCAACACATGACTGAGAAAACCCACATTGTGACATGCATGAAACCAATGTGAGAAGACCACACATTGAAGTACGAAACAAAAATGTAATCAAGTCAAAATGAAGGGAATGAAATAAAAACACACAATAATGCCAATAATAATGAAAATGCAGCATGTCCCAAAAAATGATAAATAAAAAAAAAAGAGAATCCAAATTAATCCAAATGAAAATGTGTCCAAAGTCACCGTCCAACAAAGCAAATCCAAAGGGAAAGAAAAGCGTAATATCCATTGCTCCATGGTGAAGAAAAATAAAGATGAAGGAGAAAAATCCACTGTAAAACTATGTACAAATAGCAAATCCAGGGTCCATGAGCCCAACGACATAAATGAAACCTACAATGAAACCTACCAAATTACTAACTATATACAAAAATGTGGGGCATAGTCCATGCGCCCCAAATTAAATAAAAAAGAAATTAAACTTAACACTAATGAACTAAATACAATGGCGGCGGGCAAGTCCAACGGCTCACTTGTTGATGTCATGGGCCAGGGCATCATCGAACTCCTGTTCAATGTCTTGGAGGCGGGCCTGTTCTCTGGCCCCGAGGTCTCGCAGGGATAATGCCATGTCCACCTCCAACTCCCTGCGAATTCCCTCGAGGCACTCAGCCCGCCTCAGCGCCCTGCGCATGGAGTTCTCTGCCCTGACCATCGTGAGCCATGCCTCCTCCGCACGCTGCCGCTCCGCACCTATCTGCTGGCCCAACCGCTGCCACATGGAAGACACTCCCATTCCAGGGTCCTCCTGCCCTCCGCCCGATGCCTGCCCATCTGATGTAGATTGCCCCGAGCCATGATGCCTCCCACGTTGAGCCTGCCGCTGCCTCCGACGCAACTGCCTCTGCCAGCACGACGGCATCCAGGCTGATGGAATCCACCGATGCCATCGTGCACGTACCCTGCTCGATGATGCCGGCACATCCTCCATCTGATGGGGTCCAGTTGTGTGGTGTCCACCCCTGCTGGACCTCCGACTCCCGACTGTGGCAGGGATGGGATTCCCACCAAGCTGGCTGCGTTGGTCAGGGCAGGTCCACAGGGGGCCCTGGTGGCATCTGGGCCGGAAGACAGCATGGAGAGCGACTGGCGCATAGTCTCCACAGAGAAGGAGAGGGCCGCCAGAGTGGCTGACACATGTACAAAACCCCCGACCATGGACACTCCCAACTGGGCCACGTTGACACGCTGCTCTTCGTGATGACATGCGTGCTCCCCCCAGGAAGCACGCACGTCATCACGAATGTCATGCGTGCGCAACACGACACCAATCAGGACCTTCTCCATACGGCCAGGGGTCCCCTCGTCCGCAGGTAGAGGAGTGCCAGATGACTTGGACATCCCCCCTACCTGCGGACGGGCCTGGGATGGGGCATCCCTGCTGGTGCATGGTGGTGCAGTCCCAGGGTCAGGGACAGCGACATGCACAGGCCCCTCCACGGTGACCTGTGCTGTCTCCTGCCCCTGGCCCTGGGCTGCACCACTTGCACCAGTGGTTCCACCCCCACCAGGCCCCATGTGCAGCTCAGTAGCGGCCTCCTCCTCCAATGTGGAAACCACCAACCTGGATGGCTCCACGCCGTCTTCCGCCGTTGCAAGACCTTGTGGGGGCTCACCCACCCCTTCTGCTGCAGCCGTAGTGGCAGATGCAGCACCAGTCCCCTCACTCCCGGACTATGGTAAATTCTGGGAGGGTGACTGGGCCTTGCGTCGCCGGCCGGTGGGGGCATCCCCTCCACTTTGCTCCACAGTACCGTCTCCGCCCTCTTCATCACTTGCTGCTGTGTAGAGGGAGACATAGAACACAAGCATCAGGGTACTGTACAATGGTCCCCTAGACAGGAAGCAATAGCAGATGAGTGGCACTGTCAAACATCACTTCCATCATGTCCCTCCACAACACATGAGTCAGTGCAGGCAAAACACATGCAGTAACAGGCATGGTGCATGCTATGAACATTAGCATACATGTCCAAAGGACTCTTCAAACATACAATGCTGGTTTGAAACTCACATGCATCATGGGTCATGCCTATCACATACACACACTTCACCCTAGTTTCATCCATCTGGCCTCGTACACCCCAGACACAGTGGATACAAGGATGAGTAGGCTGCATCAGTGAATCTGAACATTGTCACAGACATGTGTCATGCATCCATGGCATTTCCAAGTCACAGACACGCAAGTCAGACACAGAGACACGGACACCATACATGTCCATGACAGCAGCACCCATCTCTCACACCCCATCCATGTCCAATAACAGAGACAGCCATGCATTAATGTGTGCATTCCCCATGCTGCTCCGCATGTTGCATTGTAACACATGCATCAACCATGTGGTTCACACATTACTGGTCTCACATGCATGACCATGATGTCCCTGCACACACACATGCGTACATGGCCTATGTCACACATACAGGCAAGTATCAGACAACCAGCACCCTGCAACATGCCCTGTCTCACACAGCAATGCTTGGCCACTTACCGCTCAACTCCGGACGGGTCTGCCTCCGAAGGATCTGGGCGTGGAGCACTGGGCCTACGCGTTCCAGGACCCTCATCTGGATGGTACTCATGCTGCCCCGGCCCCCCTCCACGAGGCGCCGGGCCTTGTTGAGGGTCATGGACCTGAAGTCCTCCCAGCGCTTCTTGACATGATGGCATTCGCGGACTGCCACCCCCTCTGCGTTGATGGCAGTCACGATGTCCGTCCAAATCCTAGTCCGTCCTTCCTTGTCGGCGCGCGACCTTCCGAAAAGGGCATCATAATGCCCCAGGACATGCTCCACCAGGACACCAACTTCGGTGGCAGTGAAGCTGGTGGCCCTCTGCTTCTCTGGCTGGAGGATGCCAGTGGTGCCAGATGGAGATGTGCCCGACATGGCAACCCCAGAGGCAGGAGTGGGTGGGCAACTGGGTCCTGGGGCTGGGCTGTGGAGCGATAGAATCCCAGTCGGGAGTCTTCTGTTCCAGCAGGGGTGGACACAGCAACTGCACCCCTGCAGATGGCTGACGTGCAGGCACCAAATAGCAGGGCACGTGGGCAGCAGGCAGGCAGGCAGCAGCAGATGGCTGGTGGGAGCGTGCTCGGGGCTCTGGGGGGCAGTAATTCGGCCTTCTGGGCAGGAGTGTGGTCTTCCATGTGTGAACGCGTGGCCAGCTTGATACGGAGTGATTTGGCACATGAAAATCTTGCATGTCAGCGTGTAATTCGAGGAAAGGCCCTTAGCGCGTAAGCGCATCAGCGCATGTACGCAATTTCATTGGACCAAAGGCCCTTAGCACGTAAGCGCATCTGTGACGTGACGCGCGTGGGTGTTTCCCTCATAGCACATGATGACAGAGCACACGTGGAAAAGCTGCACGTCCGAATGTCAGCGCGTGTAATTGGAGGAAAGGGCGCGTACACGCATAAGTGACGTGTACGTATGAGCCGGTTTAAAAGGTACATGTAGGACGCCATTTCCTTGTACGTGCTTTTTATGGAGAGCGAGTGGGTGGATTATGTATTTCTTGTCGGTTCACACGCGATTAATTCACAGCATTTCAAGTTCGTACTCCCTGTTACCTCTGACAGCTTTCATTTTTCTACTTTTTTTGGGCCTGTTTCCTCAAACAGTGTTCACTTCTCCTTTTGTCCTGTCTCCTCAGACAGCGTACAATTCTTCTTTTGGCGGGGGTGTTGCCAACACGCACACGCGCATATTTTTCACGTTCTTTTCCAGGCAGACAGTGAATTCCGCACGTACTTAGCAACTGTGCTTGCCCCGTGTGTCGCGTACCCCTTCAGAGGTCATTGTAGGCTGCGTGTATCACGCGTACACTTATTTTTGTGTTTCTGGGTGCCACAGCGTAGTGCATGTTCATTTTTCCACACACGTGGTCTACGAGGGGTTGCGTGCACCTTTGTTTTTGTTTTTGGGCTGCCTGTGCGTTGCGTGACCTGTCATCTTCCCCCAGGGGTCACAGACAGCCTTGTTAGAGCACTAGGGTACGAATTCCATCTAGAACCCTACTCCTTTGACCCCCAATTGCCCAGGACAATAGTTTACTGCTCCTCCCATACGCACAACAACATCAGTGCCATAGTTGGGAGGCGACCAAGCGGTAAGGGTAGCAAAGGTGGCCGACCTTCAAAAGGTAGACGTGGTGGGCACGGTAGGGGACGTGGCCAGGATTTGCACGGTGCCTTTATACCCCCATGTATGGAGGACCAATCAGGGACACCTATGCCCCCCCCCATGGTTGAGGGAAACGTGGCTGAGACCATCCCAGCTCAGCCCTTGTTGGACCAGCCCATTGTGGCACCTGACCTGGCACAGGATGATTCCCTGGCTGACTTCCAGGTCAGCAAATCTAAGCCACGTGTGGCGGTGCAAGTTGTCACCAAGGCACGTGGATCTGGGGCAGCTATGTCATCTGCTGCCCCAAGTATGCAGGGTGGTGAGGCTGCAGGGGCAGATGCAGCTCCATCCGCCCCAGCTCTGACTCTCCCAGCCAGGACAATGTCGGTCCTGGTCCATCATACTGATGTTCCCCCTGCCAACATCACACTTCAGACAATGCCCAAGTCCTATGGTCAATGTGCATTCGCACAATCCAATAACCCAGTCCACCGGTGATTCTGCCCCTACTGACCAGAGCGGCGTTAGCCACTCTGGCGCCGCTCCACCTTCTAAAAAGAGGAAGAAGGGTGCTCTGGCATGACAGGCTGAGACCCCAGGCACGGCTACACACTCCGGTACCTCAAGGAAGCCTTGCTTCAATGATTCGGAACTTAATGCACTTGTGAGCTATGTGTTGCAGCATAGCCACGAAATGGTGGTGACTGCAGGGTCCAAGACCACACCTGGTCAACGTAAGGCACACTGGCAGACCATCGCCAACCACATAAGTGCCCTTGGATTTGTGAGGCGCTCAGCTGATGATTGCTACAAGCGGTGGAACGACCTGAAACGCAGAGCAAAGGACAAGCTGGCCTCAAGTCATGCCGCTACTCTGGTGACTGGTGGTGGGTCTCCACAAGAGGACAACAAACTCACTGAACATGAGTCTGTTGCTGGGACCTTCGTCACAGAGGAACAGATCCGAGGTGTGGGAGAACTACCCGATTATGACACATTGTCCGGTGAGTGCCCATGCGTGTGTGCGTAATGCATGTGCATATTGTTTGGGTGACGGGTTCTGATTGAGTGCCAGGTGAGGGTTTGTGTGACTGAGTAGTATGTGTCACCCATGTGCTTCATCCAAAACATTCTGCTGCCTTGAATTTGGGTGTGACACTATCCCTTCTGCCCAAAGTAGTAATTTAGCGCAACATTACGGCAGTTGCCCTTGAGGTGGCATCATGCAACAACATTGTTTGTATTTTTCATTGTTCTTTCAGGCTGATTGTTTCAATTCTCCCACTTTTGCAACACATTCCTCGGACCTATTGTGACATATGTGACATGCTTCTGTCATTGAAGAACCCCACATTGGCCCACATGTGTCACCTTGGTAGTTGAATGATTTGACCATTCAGACTGAATGAGTATTGTCCTGATCACATGATGTTTTTGGGCCTGTTTGAATGTGGAACATGCTAGTTGTTTCCTGTCATGTTGAAGTGCACAACCATTGATGTGTACATGGCCCTGCAATCACTGTATTTTTGTACACTGGAAGTGTTGCAGTGTGTGGCACATGGCGTATCTTTTCACAATATGTGGCATTTTTCATCTCTTCTTGTCCATCTCACATTGATGGGTGACAGTACTCATTCACTGACATATGGCTGTACTTGTGGAATGTACCATGGCTATGGTACATGCCATCTGTGTGATGGCATGTGTCATTTATGTGTATAGGACATGCCACTCACAGGCCAATGTGTGATGGCAGTGCTACCCAGCATGCGGCAAATGTGTTGCTCTTCCATCTTGGTGTCATCAGTGTCAGACGTTTGCCTCCCCTTCCAACTCTGTGACAGTGTATGCATGGGAGGGTTATAGTCATGTGGGACATGTGTAAATCATGTACTGGTTCTGTAGCTTGTCAGGCCTATTTGTGTGCTATGGTGCTAATGCCTGTTTCCATTGTTTGTCTTTCATGTTTCTGCAGGGGATGACGCACTTGATGCTGTTGAGGAGATGGTGCAGACCCAGGAGGAACCTGAGGCACAACCGGCCACCAGTGGGGGACATGGTGTGGTGGTGGGTGAGAACCCACTCTTGCTGCAGACGATTCTGTCCAGGGGTGTCTCTGGGTGCACCTCCCCAGACCTCTATTCAGGTGTTGATTCGGATGATGAGACCTATGTGGCGTCGCAGTTAAGTGTTTCTGGAAGGGGTTCTGTTCTGTCCAATCCACCTGCACCAGGGGTAGAACCCTCTATGGGGATGTCAGTGTTGGTTAGTCAGCCTTTGGCGGTTACGGATGCAGGGTCGCACTCCACAACATCTGATCCTGTTCCTGGGCCAGCAGATCAGAGGGGGAATGCAGTCCTGCAGCCTCAGGCAGTGCCGGCACAGCAAGGCGCAGATCGCCTTGCTCCAAACAGGTGTGGTGCCCGCCGACGCAGTGGCCGTACGCCACCAGGCAATACCGCATGGGAACAATCCATTTACGGTATGGCAACCCAACAGGCAGCATCAGTTGAGATGAATGCTCAAGCAATGGAGAGGGTGGCCACTTCCATTGTCCCCCCTGAAAGGCAGATGGAGCTACTACAGCAGGAATCAGACTCCATTTGCCAATCACGCAGGGAGGACATGTTGGCGTCCAACAGGGACAGACGGGCGGCACTGGAGACTCTACGCCAATCGATATCAATAGAGTCCCAGGGCAACAGGGAAGCCCTGAGGGTAGAACTCCATCACCTCAGGGAGACTCTTGTTGACCTTGAGACTTTCACTAACTTGAGAACAGAACAGCAGCTGGAGCGGCTCACACGTTCGCTCTCAGCTGAGAGGCAGGCAACTCGGGAGGAGATCTGGGCATCACATCAGGTGCTGCATGGGGATCTCCGCTCTATAATCTTCCAGAACAAGACCTTCCACACCTGCATGCTTGCTGCCATGGAGGACCATACCAGGGCTTTGCGTGGGCTGCCTCCCATAGCACCACCACCTCCTGTGGCAGCAGCAGAGGTTAATGAGAGCGACAGCAGCAGTTCTCCCACAATGGCATAGCCGTGCAAGCCATGGGCCCATGGAGGTGTTTTTTTTTTCCCAACATCCACACAGGCGGCTGTTGGTGCGCACCCTGTCCTCGGACCTCCTGGGTGGCCTCCCCTCCCCGCCGGCCCCCACATGGCCATTTTTTATTTTTTATTTTTTATTATTTTTTAACAGTGTGTTGCCTTGTGTGGCTCCCGTGGGCATCCACTGTATTCCGGCTGGGCACATGCAGGCTTGTCCTGAGTTTGGGTTCGATGCTTGGGTTCGTGAGACACACACCCCTCCTGCTTCCCGTTTCTATGGGCTTGCAAAGGGTGTGACCAAGTGACAGTGATGTACACAGTGATGTTGGGCTCCCATGAGCTGTGTGGGCAGTCTGTAGTCAATACTATGTAGACATTCCTTGTGTATATTGTTGTTGTATTGTACACTGCATGTTGGAATTATGTATGCTTCTGCTTCCATGTCTCCCTCTGAATTTGAAGGTTCATTCCTCATGTCTTCACAAGGCCGTCTGCTTTGGAGATGGAGTTCATGTTGTATGCAGTACACAGACAAGTTTTGAAGCCTGCAAGACTACAGTTGAAAGGGGGCGATGTGGTGGCATATTTAGGTTGTAAGACTACGACTACTTTAACTTTATACTGTCATGTTTTAGTTATGTTTGAGCTTGTGTAGCTGCATTGTATTGTTGGTAAGTATTTGGTCATGTTACTGGGAGCATATTGTGTGTGGCCAGTTTCCATCAGGTACACTGTACTTAGTGACACTTGTGTCAGGTTTTCGGGATTGCTTTGTTTGCTCTCACATAGCATGACATGCCATGGTGTGTTGGGTGTTGGTGCTGGGGAGGGGTTGGGTGACATGGCACTGTTCTCATGTTGTATTTTGCAAGGGGGTAATGCATTTAGCAGCATATGTGTCTTTTGATGACACAGCATTGGTGGTGTTTCTGTAGGTAGGGATGCACACATTGTGACACTTCCAGGTAACCAATCTCAGGCTTGTATGGTTGTGACAGTTCACTGTCCCTTGTGTCAACATCGATTGTCAGCTGGTATGTGGCAGGGCTGTGTGCACTCCACAGGGATGTGATTCTAAGTGAAGTAATTAGCCACCAGCTGCGTTCGGGCTGCCTCACCCCGTGCCCTTTCCCCTCCCATGCACAGCGGGCGTGCATGTGGTTGGGGATGTGGGGGCACCACCATGTCCACCGGCAGGCCCCAGTGTGTTGCAAGGTTGTGCAGGACACATGCTGCCACTATGATCCTGCACACTACTGGGGGAGCGTGTAACAGCTGCCCGCCAGAACGGTCAAGGGAGCGAAAGCGTGAATCAATGGCACCTAGGACTTTGGGGAATTGTGCCACCCCGTAGAAATCCTGGACGGCAGCCTGTCTTTCTGCAGGTGTTCTGGGCAGGTAAATGTGCCTGCAGACTGATGGGCGTGCAGTCATGATGGCCAAGACCTGGTGTAGGCAGCGTGACTGCGTGGCCTGTGACACCCCCCTCCACTATGGCACTTGTCCACTGAAATGATCCAGTGGCCAAAAAGTGCAGTACATTGAGGACCTTCTCCAGGGGGCTGAGTGCTTGGGAGCAGAGGGTGGGTGATGTGAGGTCATCCTCCCACTCACTGACCAGGTCGAGAATTATGTGAGGTGGAAACCTCTACCTCCCATACACCTGGTCATCAGGCATGCCAAAAAGGCTGGTTCTGGGTGTGAAAATTCTGGGCCTGACTATCCTCCTCCTCCTCCTCCTGCGGTATCCCATGACCACTGCTGCTAGGAACGGTATGTTCATCCTGGCGTCTGAGCTTGCTTGTTGTTTGCACGCACTTTTATGCTGCGCGGGTCCACGTACGCCTGCTTCCTGCTGGCGTACGTGTTTCCGGATTAGCGTGTCTTTTTTGGCGCGTGCGTGTGGGCCTTCTGCGCATTTGCCTCCTGTACTTCCCCACCCACCCCAGTAATACACGTACCCCACTCACCCAGGCCCAATTGCGTGTAAAACTTCCTGCGAACCCCTGAAGTACGCGTACCCCACTCGCCCAGGCACAAACGCGTGTGAAACTTCCCGCGACCCACTGAAATACACGCTATTTTTGACACCGCGGATGTCCGTGTTTGTTGCGTACCCCTTTGCACGTCAGTTGTCCTAGAGGGCACATTTTTTAATGCGCAGGGACGCTATCGCCTGCCTTCATGTGGCAGACATGTGTTGATGTACATAGTTGACTTTTGGTTTGTGTCATGAGATCGCCATTTCACTGCTGGGGGATGGGTGTGCTAGGGGACATGAGTGGGGGCATGCTGGCACGTGCCCTGCACTGCTGGGGGGTGGGGGTGCAAGGGGACATGAGTGGGACATGAGTGGGGGCCTGCGGGCAGGTGCCCCTCAGTGCTGGGGGGTGGGGGTGTAAGGGGACATGAGTGGGGGCCTGCTGGCAGGTGCCCTGCACTGCTGGGGGGTAGGGGTACAAGGGGACATGAGTGGGACATGAGTGGGGGCCTGCTGGCAGGTGCCCTGCACTGCTGGGGGTTGGGGGCGCAAGGGGACATGAGTGGGACATGAGTGGGGGCCTGCTGGCAGGTGCCCTGCACTGCTGGGGGGTGGGGGTTTAAGGGGACATAAGTGGGGGCCTGCTGGCAGGTGCCCTGCACTGCTGGGGGGTGTGGGTGCAAGGGGACATGAGTGGGACATGAGTGGGGGCCTGCTGGCAGGTGCCCTGCACTGCTGGGGGGTGGGGGTGCAAGGGGACATGAGTGTGGGCCTGCTGGCAGGTGCCCTACACTGCTGGGGGGTAGGGGTGAAAGGGGACATGAGTGGGGGCCTGCTGGCAGGTGCCCTGCACTGCTGGGGGGTGGGGGTGCAAGGGGACATGAGTGGGACATGAGTGGTGGCCTGCTGGCAGGTACCCCTCAGTGCTGGGGGTGCAAGGGGACATGAGTGGGGGCCTGCTGGCAGGTGCCCTGCACTGCTGGGGGGTGAGGGTGCAAGGGGACATGAGTGAGACATGAGTGGGGGCCTGTTGGCAGGTGCCCCTCAGTGCTGGGGGGTGGGGGTGCAAGGGAACATGAGTGGGGGCCTGCTGGCAGGTGCCCTGCACTGCTGGGGGGTGGGGGTGCACGGGGACACGAGTGGGACATGAGTGGGGCCCTGCTGGCAGGTGCCCTGCACTGCTGGGGGGTAGGGGTGCAAGGGGACATGAGTGGGGGCCTGATGGCAGGTGCCCTGCACTGGTGGGGGTGCAAGGGGACATGAGAGGGGGCCTGCTGGCAGGTGCCCTGCACTGCTGGGGGGTGGGGGTGCAAGGGGACATGAGTGGGACATGAGTGGGGGCCTGCTGGCAGGTGCCCTACACTGCTGTGAGGTGAGGGTGCAAGGGGACATGCGTGGGACATGAGTGGGGGCCTGTTGGCAGGTGCCCCTCAGTGCTGGGGGGTGAGGGTGCAAGGGGACATGAGTGGGGGCCTGCTGGCAGGTGCCCTGCACTGCTGGGGGGTGGGGGTGCAAGGGGACATGAGTGGGACATGAGTGGGGGCCTGCTGTCAGGTGCCCCTCAGTGCTGGGGGGTGGGGGTGCAAGGGGACATGAGTGGGGGCCTGCTGGCAGGTGCCCTGCACTGCTGGGGGATGGGGGTACAAGGGGACATGAGTGGGGTCCTGCTGGCAGGTGCCCTGCAATGCTGGGGGGTGGGGGTGCAAGGCGAAATGTGTGGGGGCCCGCTGGCAGGTGCCCTGCACTGCTGGGGGGTGGGGGTGCAAGGGGACATGAGTGGGGGCCTGCTGGCAGGTGCCCTGCACTGCTGGCGGGTGGGGGTGCAAGGGGACATGAGTGGGGGACTGATGGCAGGTGCCCTGCACTGCTGGGGGTGGGGGTGCAAGGGGACATGAGAGGGGGCTTGCTGGCAGGTGCCCTGCACTGCTGGGGGTTGGGGTGCAAGGGGACATGAGTGGGACATGAGTGGGGGCCTGCTGGCAGGTGCCCCTCAGTGCTGGGGGTGCAAGGGGACATGAGTGGGGGCCTGCTGGCAGGTGCCCTGCACTGCTTGGGGGTGAGGGTGCAAGGGGACATGAGTGGGACATGAGTGGGGGCCTGTTGGCAGGTGCCCCTCAGTGCTGGGGGGTGGGGGTGCAAGGGGACATGCGTGGGGGCCTGCTGGCAGGCGCCATGCACTGCTGGGGGGTGGGGGTGCAAGGGGATATTAGTGGGACATGAGTGGGGGCCTGCTGTCAGGTGCCCCTCAGTGCTGGGGGGTGCGGGTGCAAGGGGACATGAGTGGGGGCCTGCTGGCAGGTGCCCTGCACTGCTGGGGGGTGGAGGTGCAAGGGGACATGAGTGGGGTCCTGCTGGCAGGTGCCCTGCACTGCTGGGGGGTGGGGGTGCAAGGGGAAATGAGTGGAGGCCCGCTGGCAGGTGCCCTGCACTGCTGGGGGGTGGGGGTGCAAGGGGACATGAGTGGGGGCCTGCTGGCAGGTGCCCTGCATTGCTGGGGGGTGGGGTTGGAGGGGTCATGCGTTGGTGATCAGTAGTGCAAGCTGACATGTGGCTTGGCTGGGGGGCATACCCATGGTGGATGGGCTGCCTGCGGGACATGACCAGGGGTGCAGGGCAGTCCTCTGTGGTGTGGGCTGCCTGCAGGGGCCGTGGAGGGTGTAGAGGAAACACCTGGGAGGACCCACACTGCCAATTCACATGTAGGACTCCCCTGCACCCCAGATATACACGTACCCCACTCGCACAGGGCCTGTCATGTGTGAAACTTCCCGCGCACCCCAGATTTACACGTACCCAGGCCAATCGCGTTTGAAACCTCACGGGAACCCCAGGAATACACGCACCCCACTCGCACAGGGCCTATCGCGTGTGAAACTTCCCGCGAACCCCAGATTTACACGCACCCCACTCGCCCAAGGCCAATCACGTGTGAAACTTCCTGCGCACCCCCGAAATACACGCACATGCTATTTTTGACACAGCGGGTGTTTGTGTTTGTCGCGTACCCCTTTGCACGTCATTTGTCCTAGAGGGCCACAGTATGGGACAATCATCAGAGCTGTATATATGTGTTTTTTGTTGGCGCACATTTTTTTCATGCGCAGGGACGCTACCGCCTGCCTTCGTGTGGCAGACGTGTTTAGGCCTGTGCGCGTCTTTGCCCGTGCACTGGTTTGCCCTATTCGATTCCATGAATACGTGTTGTAGGCGAGCGTGTGGGCGTTCCGCGCACTTGCCTCCTGTACTTCCCCATTCCACGTGTCACGCCCCGTGTTACGCCGACTTTTGTTATGTGCGCCGCTTTATGTGCGCTTTCGCTGTGGCCATAGCGCACGCCGTTAGATGACCTGTGCGCTGGCGTGCGCCACGCAGATTTTCAGCGCACATCCCAGATTTTACTCACGCACGGACTTCCATGAATCGATGTGCGCGGGTTTTGCTGCGATTTTCGCACTTGCACTGCGATTTGCACGGTTTCGCACGCTTGCGTGGGAATTTTCAGCGCACATTAATTCAAGCTGGATTATTGCAATGCTATATACATAGGCAGCAATAAATACATTACGTCCAAAATTCAGACTCTCCAAAACAATGCCCTGAGAGCTGCCTTAAGCTTCCCCAAAAATGCCCATATTTCTGACCTCAGGAGATCTGTTAATTGGCTCTCGACGAAAGATAAAATCCTCCTCAAAACTGCCTCTTTAACACACAAATGTCTTAACCAAGCTGCCCCACAATACCTTACAGCCAGATTCACCAGACAAACAGCTTCTCGTCCCCTAAGAAAAAATAACTCAAATCTACTATTAGTACCCAGATTTAAGCTTACTAAATCTGGAGGGAGCAGCTTCCCTGTCAAAGCAGCACAATATTGGAATTCCCCCCCCCCTGTCTTAAGGGAAGATCTACCTTACACACAATTCAGATCTAGTCTGATTCACTGGCTAAAGGAACACGACGTTTGACCTTACCTTACCTGCAATCTTCCTGGTACTTATTGTATATATGTGACTTCACTGTTTTTTGCCTTATGTATGTGACCCTTGATGCCTACTGTATATTACTGTACTATTATTACTTGCCCTACTGTTTATTGTTGTTCATGCATACAGCATTGTAACCTCAGCTGTATTCATTCCTGTGCTCCATGTAACTTAAGCTTTACAACCCTCTTTATGCCTTCGCACCCAAATACCTCTGGGTCAGGTGTGCAATACAAATAATAAAACAAAAAACAAACATTTCTAATTAATTCCTACCTTCTATTTGCAATGATTTGAACGAGAGTACATGCTGTAAGTGAAATCTAAAGAACGTTTTAACATTAAGTGAATGTTAACTTTGTGCCATCCATCAAACTATAGCAACATACATGCCAAGCCAACTATACCATTATAGGGTTGAAAACAATCATGCAAAACAAACAAGATGCAAATGCCTGCTCTCAATGAGCCTTCGTTAGGAATGAGGCTAATGGATCAATGATGAATACTTGTGTGACCGTTCGAATGTGGCTTTTTTGTCATGTAGAGCCGAAAATGATTAACTTAAACACATGTTCCAACTTTATCTGCACCAAAGTTATGAACATTCTTTGTTCTTTTTGCTCTGCAGACTACATTCCAAAAACAAGATCTACTGCAAGTGCTTAGGCATGTTATTTGCATTTTTCAAGTCACATATCAAGGGGCAGACTGCAAAGCATGCCCTAGGGTGCGTTCCTGTAGAGGGGGCTCTTTGTCTGCAGCTAGTGGCTGCTCTTGGGCTGTCACTTCTGCCTGCAGGAAGCTCCCTAGCAGCGCCCTAGCACGGGCGAATGATATTTTGCACTCTGAGAGGTGTGTCCCGTTGGTACAATATGCACACATCTGAGTCTTGGAACGAGATACACAAAGGACCCATTCATGGAAAATATTGCTCAGTAAATAGGGACTTTATGTGCCAAATCATGCACAAAACCCTGTTTGTCGATTCATGGAATCGTCTGTGCAGCAACTCTTTTGTACTTTGCGCCGACTTTGCACAGGCTCTGCACAGCTCTCTGATCAGCTGAGTGCCTTGCGCGAGACTCCACGCAGGGGGTGGGCAAGGCCTGCAAAGGGAACCGAGTAGGGGGCGGAACACGCAGAATGAGGAAGAACAAGGGAAAAAGTGGGCATTGCGAGGATGGGCCGCAGCCGGGCCATAGCACGCCCACAAATGCACATGACAAAGCGTGTTTATGGATGTGACTGTGCAGATCTCGCCTTCAAAATGCCCCTGCAAAGCCCTCGATCTTTCTGTCACCCGAAGGCAGGCGTACAGACACTTGCTCATAGGATTTGCAGCGCAGAGGTGAGTTTGCATGTCATATTTAGGGGTGAGTGCATGCCGATGGGGTTTCGTTCGGACTTCGGGGTGTGCGTATTCAGCGTAGCGGGGTGAAGGGACGGTTTACTGGGGTTTGCACGCAGTTTGTACGAAATATGACATGAGTTATGGAAAACGGTACGCATATTCTCAGGGTGCCTTTTGCAGTTACGGGGGACCCTGCGCAGTGTCGCTGAGGTGCTGGCTGGGTTGTGGGGGACCCCACACAGTTTTCACAGGGTGCGTGTGTTTGCGCCCAGGGAGCTTGCAAAAGTAGGTGACTGTGGCTGTTTTGGCTTTTTGTGGGGGCATGTTTGGGGCATACCGGCCGCGACTTGTGGATAAGCCTACTTTGTGGGAACACTTCTATGAATACACAGAGTGCGCACATTTCCTTCTGCACCCCGGCTTGTGCAGAGTCGTTCTCTGCACGCAGGCTTTGAGGGATCTTTGGGCACTTTTCCATCAGGCCCCAAATGTCAATACAAAATGGGGGCCATTACCTTCAAACCAATAAGGGAATTTTTTTTCTTGCACCCATTCTTGAGTAGGTTCCTTCCTTATTTAGGAGAGCTTTGGTTTTATGCTCGTGAACATGTATGTAAAGGCAAATGATTCAAACCTACTTTTCGTTTCAATGTTCCCGCAGGGTGCCTACTATCCCTGTGTCCTCACTGAAGTGTCATTTCCTGGTTGATTATTCTTTAGTTTAGCTTCCCCTGCCGAATCCTTGAAGAGCTGGTGGGTGAGAGTCAGCATGGACTGGGTGAAGGCAGCAATACCTCACACTGTCGAAGGAAGGGAGGAGTTAAAATGGGATAGATCCATCAAGGCACTTTCTGCATCACAGGAATGCTGAGTGAACTAGGGTCTCTATCGATACTTCTCCAAGAGGTCTAGCAAAGAATGAAGGCTGTATTTAGAGAGACCAAAGAAGGGGTGCGCGCGCACACACACACACCATCATAATTCACTTAAAGCACGCTAAAAGTTTTCTCAAACACACTGCACAATCACTTTTTACCAGTCTGTTCAGATTACAGCCACAATGTATTAGCAGTCATGTTCAATATGAGCAAAGCACCACACAGTGGGCCTGATCACGACTTTGGCAGTAACCGCCGGCGGTATTAGCCCTACCGCCGAACTCCCCGGCGCTAATAGCGCCAGATCACGAGTTCGGTGGTAATGTAATTCCCCATTCCCGATTGAGCCCATTCGGGAATGCCCCATTCCCCATTGGCCTCAATGGGGAAAATTCGCGCTCATACCGCTGCCGGAATTCCTGCCGGCGGTAATAGCGAGAATTTTCGGCGGATTTCCCCCCGGCCAAGAGCTGGGGCGAAATCCGCAGAATTCCCGATTTGGTGGACCCTTAAATCCGGCGGTAATAGCGCGACTGCCGGATTTAAGGGTTACCACCAAAGTCGTGATGAGGCCCAGTGTCTTTGAACACTTCCATCGGTATTACCATTAAAATGTGAGGGAAATGTTGCCCGCAGCTACCCTGTGTAAGCAGCAGTAACCTGTTAGAAATTACATTGACCAGTTACAAGAGTTTTGCACTTAATCCAGATGCAGCATATGGGTCTTTTTACAAAGAAAGGAAAGACAAAAGAAATTCTACTTGATAAATAAACTCCACAACATACAGCAAGAACCAACATAACCAAACACTCAGTTCAAAAATCCCAAGTGGAACCAACTGAAACTTGTCGAAGATGTCCGAAAGCCCATATGTCAACAGCCAGATCTAATAGAAACCATGGCTAACTTGCCAGCTGGGTTTGGAAGGAGGGCAATCTCCATGAAGCTGCCAACCATATGCTGTGTTTTTATGCAGGCCAAGGGAAGTTGCTGCATCTGCGCTCTCCTGCATGATGGGCAAGTTCAGGTTGTTTGCACATTCCTGCATCAATAGGAGCACATCTGTACCACCATCTTCATGAATAACGTGCATTAAAAATTGAAATAAATCATATCAAACGAATGGCATTAACACTGTTAAAATATAAGAATTTATATGAAAGCATAGATGACGTCAAACAAATCAGAATAAAAAATGTACACAATATATACAGTTTTATGGAAAAAAATATTCATAAATGCAAACACATTTAAATATTTATGGCTATTATAATGCAATGAGAATATAGCATAGAACATTTGGTAGCAGATTGAGGTACATTTTATGTAGCCCTGGCGAAGAAAGTAGCACAAAGAAAAGCTCTTTGTTTCTACAGCACAGGATCTGGCATGGGTTCACGTGCTCATGAATATTCCCTGGTAAAAGAAAAAACACTTTCACTTTCACTTACAAACTTTCTTTCTCAGATAAACGAATCATAGAGCTCTGGGTCATACTGCCCCCAGTCAATGACTGCCCTCTCCCTAAACCCCTCCTCTGGCAGCCATCTTCAGATTTTTACCACACGTTCAAGTGTTGGGAGTCCTTGTGTTTTGCTCTGAGAGTTTTTCTGCGTTTACATGCTTTTTTGTTGGAAAATTCACATTTTTGTCAAATAGAGCCCGTGTGTTCTTTTGTTCATTTGACCGGCAAGCAGGGGTCCATTTGTCGGCGTCTTTCATCGCCCCTCAACGGCAACAATTTTTGAGTTTTCATCGAAGATTCCAGAATGCCATCGGGCCTACACTGCACAGCGGACCATGTCGGAGGAGAAGGATGGGGGCTCTCTCTTCAAGCTCTGCTCCAGCTTTGGATTGAGGAACATGTTTGTGGAAGACTAACACTTCCAGTGCCTCTACTGTCTCCATCCGGACAACACGGAAGTGGATTGAGAGATTTGCCTTGGATTAACCAACTGCACTATCAAGGATCGACACAGTAGACTGGTGGTGTGGCTCAACACCAAGGCCTCTAACCCGTGCGGCAAGCGGGGGGGCCTGCCTCACCCAGGACCGGCCAGTCCGAGGAGCAGGCTTCTAAATCCTTTGAGGTCGCCCCATCCATGGGGGTCCAAGACAAGGCCAAGCACCACAAGTCTGTTTCTACCGGGGTCAGCGATGAGCAGGGAGCACTCATCCTCGCCATCAGCCTCCATCTCAAGCCATCACTCCAGCTCCTCCTCAAAGGGGAAATCATCTAACCAGGGGAAGCTGCTGGAGAAGCCAGAGAAGTCTAAGGCGTAGGGTAAGGTGCCCGAGCTACCCCTGAGGGCCCTGGTGGTCCAGACTACATCAACCTCGGCGATTGAGCTGGCGGCGGCTGCCTTCTTGAAGGCTTAAGGGGCAGACCCAGACCAGGGGACCCCTGTGGCACCCAGAGTGGCCCTTCCTTCCAGGCAGGAGGCTTTGGCCAAGCCGGTGGAGAAAACACAGGAGAAAAGAATGCCAGCCCTGAGCCTGGCTGCGAACCCTCAGGATGCAAAAAAGGGGGGGGGGCAGTGGAGGCCTCTACCATGCTGCAGGGCATGGATATTTCTTCTTCAGATGAAGAGGACATGGTCTCCCTTCACACAGTGCAGGAGGACATGGGGAATGATGATGATGACATCGGAAATGCCAATGGGGTCGTCGAGGGGGATGACGATGACAATGGCACAGCCTACGATGACGTGGGTGCTAGCCCCAGCAATCTTACCCCTCAGACACCTCTGAGGGACATGTCGCTGGACATCCTAGCCACTATCCACAAGCTGGTATTGGAGATACAGAAGAGGATACAAGCAGCACCTCATCAACCACCTCACATACCCTCCCCCATGGGGATACAGGGACAGACGCAGCAACGATGGACACAGACGACAACGGCAGCTTTTCCCCGCCACCGAGAGCATCTCCCCCAGACAAAGTGGGATAGTTCCAATCCATGGTCACCCACGCATCTGAGCTCTTCCAGTTGACGCCAGAAGAGACCAAAAAGGAAGGGGTCCTTTATCAGTCCGAGAGGCTAAAATGAAGACCTTTCTGCCAGTGCCCCTACCGATCGGCGTTTGGGATGAGGGCCTGGCGCTGATGAAAAATCCCTCCTCAGCCCCAGCAAAAAGAGACCGGCTGGAGAATAATTACCGGGTGCCGGAGTCCGCACCCAAATGCCTGCGGTCACAGCCTTCCCCAGACTTGGTCATCTCGGCGGCTGCGAGGACAAAGTCCTCAAATCCACCCTCTTCAGCCTCCATTTCCCCCAACAGTGAGGGGAAGAAGTTGGACGCCATGGGCAGAAAGGTGATATACTCGGCGGAAACAAAGGTCAAGGCATGTAATTCTCTTGTGATCCTGGCCAGATACGACAGGGAGCTGTGGTACAAGATGGACCAGTTGCTGGAATTTCTCCCCAACAACAAGCGGGAGGGCGAGGGGGCAATGGACCATGCTCTCACCGTGGCCCTGGACATCACGGACATGGGGTTCTAACAGATGGGGAAGAGTATCTACTCCAGATACTTCTTCGTAAAAAATAAGACCAGGGGCTGGAGGCCCATTGTCAACCTGTAGCTTCTAAACAAGTTCCTCAAGTCCCAAAAATTCAGGATGGTCGCATTTCAGCACGTCCTCAGCCAACTGGAGGAAGGGTAATTTCTAATGTTGCTGGATTTAGAGGATGCTTACGTCCATGATCCCGTTCACAAGAAGCATTGCAAGCTCCTGCGCTTCGTCGTACAGGGAAACCACTACCAATTCAAGGCGCTTCCTTCGGACTGAAGTCGGTGCCCAGGGTATTTAGTAAGTGCCTGGCACCAGTGGTGACCCATCTACATCTGCAAGGGATACATGTGTACCCATACCTCGATGACTGGCTCATCTGGGCCAAGTCAAGGGAAATTGCTGTCGACCGCATGGACATGACCATCCGGCTGCTGACAGATCTGGGGTTCTCCGTGAACTATCGAAAGTCCTTCTTGATTCCGTTGCAGGACGCTCTGTTTCTGGGGTTCAGGCTCAATGTGGTCTCCTGCCTGGTGGCCTCCTCAGAAGAGAGAATCGCCGCCATTTTGGGAAAGGTGCAACGGCTGTTGGCACTGAAGATCGCCATGGTGCGGACTATCAAGTCGCTGCTTGGCATGATGTCATCAGGTTGCAGATGCAACCCCACCGGAATTCCTGGAAGCTTTGCAGACAGGATTGTTCTCGACGAGGAGTTCCATCGAGCAATAAGGTGGTGGGGCATGCGCTCCAACATCGCCAAGGCCACATATTTCCAGAGCCCTCCATACCAGGAGATGGTCACCACAGGCGCTTCCCTGGAGGGTTGGGGAGCCCACACAGGATGTCTCCACAGCAGAGGCCTGTGGCTACTTGAGGAGAGGGATCTCCACATCAATGTCCTGGAACTGCGAGCAGTGTTCTGGGCCCTCAAGTCGTTCCTTCCGTCCCTCAAGGGCAAGGTGGTGAGGGTCTTCACGGACAATACCACCACAATGTTCTAAACCAGGAAGCAGGGGGGACCAGATCCCCAGCACTCTCCAGAGAGGCACAGGACTTGTGGCACTGGGATGTCACACAGGGGATGTTTCTCATTCCTTTTGACCTGGCGGGAGTCAAGAACAGCATCGACGACTCCCTCAGTAGAGAGCTGCGCTCTTGCCATGAATGGAAGCTTTGGCAGGATCAAGTGGACAGTCTCTTCCTCATGTGGGACAGACCCCAGATCGATCTGGTTGCGACGGCGACAAACTCCAAATGCCAGAGATTCACCTGCAGGTTTCCCCAGCTGGGGAGCATGGGGGACGCTTTTACCTTTGTGTGGGAGAGCCAGTTTCTGTACACATTTCCGCTGTTTCCTCTCCTGCTGCGAGTCCTCAGTCAATTCAAACAGTGCCAGTGCAGGATCATCCTCATCACCATGGCGTGGCTGAGGCAGATTTGGCACCCGCACCTTCTCAGCCTGTCGACGTCACCTCCAGTCAAGCTGCAAGTGGTCGCGGATCTGCACACCAGAAAAGGAGGCGAGATCCTTCACCATGACACAGGATCGCTGAACCTGAACGTCTGGCTCCTGCAGCTAGAGTTGGGTGGGTACGAGCTGCTGGCGGAATGAAGGGAGGTCCTTGCCAGGGCCAGAGCGTCATCGACTCTTAAGTGCTATGGGCACAAGTGGAAGCGTTTTACAACTTGGTGCCAGGCGCAGAAGATCAACAACTGAGGGTCAGTGCCCATCAGGTCCTTCCGTACTTGTTGTCATTGGCCAAGACAGGGCTGGCACCACCTCCATAAAAGTACTTCTGATGGCTATCTCCCGCTACGCCAGGTCCCTGGGACGGTCTTCTCTTCGGTCACACCGTCTAGTCAATGAGTTCCTCAAAGGACTGTTTTGATCGTTCATGTTGGGGAAGGCGCCTGCCCCGGCATGGGAACTCAATGTGGTACTGACAAGGCTCATGGCGGCCCCCTTCAAGCTTATGTATCAAGTTCCTCTCAAGTTCCTTTCATGGAAGACAGCTTTTCTCATGGCCATCACCTCTGCTAGGAGGGTGGGTGAGATCCAGGCCCTTTCCTGCAAGTGGCCTTAATTGACTTTTCACGAGACGAGGGTGGTGCTGCGGACGCACCCCTCCTTCGTGCCAAAGGTCCCGTCAGAATTGCATGGCAATGAGCATTTGGTGTTGCCTGTGTTTTTTCCAACACCTTTGTCGCCGGCTGAAAGTACTTTGCACCCTCTGGATGTGGCGCGTGCTTTGAAGTTCTATGTGGCACGCACAAAGAGTTTTCAGGAACTTTGATCCTGCGAACCATGGGAAAGCTTTGTCCAAGGCTTCCATTTCCAAGTAGCACTCTGGCTGTATCACACACTGGGCCTGATAACGACTTTGGCGGTAATTCCAGCGGTATTACCGCTGGTGGTATTAGCCCTACCGTCGAACTCCCCGGCGCTAATAGCACCGGATCACGAGTTTGGCGGTAATGTTAATCCCCATTCCCCCTTGAGCCCATTCGGGAATGCCCCATCCCCCATTGGGCTCAATGGGGAATTTTCACGCTCTTACCGCCGGCGGATTTCCCGCCAGCAGTAATAGTGCAAATTTTCGGCGGATTTCCCCCCAGCTCAGACCTGGGGCGAAATCCGCCGAAGTCCTGATTTGGCGGACCCTTACATCCACCGGTAATAGCGCTACTGCCGGATTTAAGGGTTACCGTCAAAGTCGTGATGAGGCCCACTGTCAACAGTTGGCAAACAGACCGCTGCCCGGTCATCTGAGAGCCGATTCCACCAGAGCGATAGCTGCGACAATGGCGTTCCTGTCTGGTGTGCCCCTGCTGGACACCTGCAGGGCTGATATGTGGAGGTCTATGCACACCTTCACAAGATTATACAGCGTCATCAGGGATTCCAGAGAGGAGTACAGGGCCAGCCAAGCAGTTGTGGGATGATTCAACCCACTTTTTGCTCTGCCATGCGGCATCACTGTGTTCTGATGGTGCCAACAATAGTAAAATGGCCGCAGAGCCCTTGTGTGCGCCGAAACCTCTGAAAATCGTGCCCTGCAAAGCACAAAAAGATGGCTGCCCAATCTGCCATGCATGTTGTCAGTGGTGGAACAGAGATCTCACTCCTGAAACATGTCACTGGACTCCACAACATGTGAAGATGGAGTACAGAAGGAAAAGCAGTGCTTTGCTAAATCTTGCTTTAAATAATTTTTTCTTTGTTACTGAAACTGCATAATGTCAGTACAAAACACCCTCAAACATCCAGAATTCTTGCTGGGTGCTACAATTCACTTAGTGCAAGAAACCATTGTGAACTTACAATGTTGTAAAAAGCTGAACTCATCAAGGGATTTCCACAGTAAAAGTGACTCTGTGGATCTGTCAAAATCTGGGCGCAGCACCCTCAGCCGCCTGAATGACAGCTGTTTGCAAGCTAAGAGGCCTGTTATTGAGAGTAACCAATCTTGTAATTGTTTTGATTCCATGGATTAAAATCTTGAAGAAGCATTTAGCTGTGATTTGATCCCACAAGTTTGTTTTATGCTAAGGGAAAATTCAACAGAATTTACAATTAAAATAAAACTGGCTAAAGCTACCAAACTGGAATAACAGCTTTCCTCACAGAGGCAATGCCTCCCCCTCCAGCTCCTTCCACCAGGAAATCACACCTAAGTGATAATTATAGTGGGGGGAAGAACCTGGTCTGCAGTGGGGAAGGAAAAAATGAACAGCTGCAAAGCAGGAAAGGCTAAGTGTGAGGACCATCGTAAAATGGCCTCTGCCAAGAGAACAGGGAGGAGATTGCTCCTGAACTGAAGGGAGACAAAAAGAGGCAGAGACAAACAACCATCTGTGGCTAAACATTCCCAAAGAACATTTTTTTAAATACATATAACATATGAAAATACATAAAACTTGCCGCTTTAAATTGTCAAAAACACAAAAATAACAGAATTGTGACATATTGTGGAAGGAAACGGTGGAAAATGTGATTTTACACCAAATGTGTTTCTGCTAGAAGTATGAAACTTTATACACTTATGCCCAGGCTATACGCGCAAACTTGTAGAAATTTTCCTGATAAATGGGACATTGTGTTCCTGATGAGAAGGGCGAAATTCTGGGAAAAGCAGACACAAGATCCCACAGCTACGGGGTTTGGAGGAGTAGCAGCTGTACAAAATATTTAATCTATATATGTGGTTGTTATAGAGGTTGCATATGTGTAAATATGGATTATGTCAAAAGTAGAGTTTGTGTTCAAGAGGCTAGGGGTGGACTCTAAGCCTCATAAACCCACACCATAAAGGTGACACCCTGTTTTTCTCCTCCTATCAAGGCAGAGAGGAGATTCTGACCAATCCCTGTCAAAGGGGTGAGCTTAGGATAAACCAGCACACACACCCCCTTCATCATAGCATAAATAAAGACAGCAGAGGGCAGAAAAAGACAGACCGATTCACCCACTATCCGAATGCTGGTGGAGCACCCTGTTGCAGAACTTTCCATCTTCCTTGCTCCAGACTCCAGAAACTTGGCAAAGCAGAACCCATTGCATAGCTGAACCACTTTCATCTAGGCCTCAATTTCCAGAACCAGAACCAACCCCACAAACCTAAGGGGAACTAAAATAAAGCCGGGCTGCGCTGTACTGCTTGCCTGCTGAAATAATTATCATCAGAACCAAAAAGGGCAGATTCAATCCAGTCCTGTGCCGTGCTATGACCAGAGTGCATTGCAGATCAGATCCAGTCCTGTGCCGTGTAGTGTCCAGAGCACCTTGACGCTGCCCAAGTCCGATGTGCCCAGCAGTCTGTGCTGACCAGAATCCCTGACCAGAATCCCTGTCCAGAATCCCTGACTAGAATCCTGACGGTTCCGTTTGAAACATATCTAGTGAGTATCTATAGATAGACCTGCGTCACTAGCATATGTACCTTGCTTAGTCCAATCCATGTCTTAAATATATCCTATCTTGTCTTCAGAACCTGCATTGTTAGGAGTACTTCTGAATTGCCTGAACTCTCTATCCTATCCCTCCTATCTTCCTCCTGTGATAGTTTTGTTAAAATTATCTCTGCGCTGATCTTTTCTCACCTGAAGAAGGCGGGACCACTGCAGGCAGTCGCCCTGATTAAGTGGCTGTGTTCCTGTGTGGTATTTGTTGTCTTCATAGTTATCTTCTAGTGTAAGAAATCCTTTTTGTCATTTTAAAAGTGCATTCCTGTTCTCCATTCTTACGCCGATCTCGAAAAAAATGACCTCCACTAAAATGTCCATAACTTCCTCGGATTTCGTGCTAGAAACAAAATTTCAACTTCTGCTTGTAGCTACCATCCGCAGCTTCAAATTGCATCTACAACTGCATCCCAAATCCTTAAAGTTATTCTGTTATCACGATTATCGCACACTGAAAAGCTTGCCACAAATTTCGTTTTAGGGAAATTCTTACATGTGTAAATAGCTTATGATTGCTCCCGACCTCAATTTTCAGATTTCAAATTGTTTCTTGGTATTAAATCATTGCTAGTGTTTGTGTGCAACTATCCAAAGCGGCTCCCATAAGAATTATAACAATTTCAGCAATTTAAACCTTATTTAGTGTTTTGCCCAATCCATTTTCAAGATAACTTTAAAAGCCATTCAGACAGCCTGACCATCAATTCTGTTTTCTCTTGTGTTTGCTGGGGGAAAGTGGGATTGTTATTTTGTTTGAATTCTGTCATTCCTGAATACCTGCTCTATCCTCCTATCTCTTTACATCGCCTATTGGGGGGTTGAGGGGTGTGCAGGTGGAACCTTTAACCACAGTGCAATCTGATCTACACACACACACACAAAAGTATTATTTCTGTGCTGAATTGTTTCGCTCATTATTACTCCATGTGTATTAAAGAGATTATTCTGTGTTACATCACCCCATTGGTGATTATTGTATACTCATTAAAACATAGTCTGATAAAATTGTAAATACATAAATAAATATTTTAACTTTGCAAACAAGCCTGATTCCTGGTTCAGTGTGACCGGGAGGTCCCAGGAGAGGGGCGTGATATGAGTGGTACATCGGTCAGAATAAAGAACTTTTAGACAAAAATATATAAGGATTTCAATTGTGTATTACACGCTAGGCATTGACTTGGGTGTGTGCCGGATTGAAATCACTTACAGCTTGGGGTCTCGTCACGAGATCCTGAATTAGACATACCACTCATGACAGTCTAACACAGCTTGCTAACTGACGGGGTACATACACCTTGTTGGGCTACCAGACAGTGCTACACTGTAAAAACACCCTTCAATAGAAATACTCAAAGGAGTTGGGCCTTTTTTGCAAAGGTAAAAGTAACCCTGAGATAAATCAGAAGGAAATTAATATTTGCGGAATGGCGAACCCAGTGGAAATTAATATGGCAAAAGAACACCTACTGCACAAATTGTTTGTCAGGGGTGAATGCGATGAGCAGGATGAGAATGTTTGGCTGCAGGACATCAAACAACAAGCCACTGCCACAGAATTAGATACCTGGCAGGACCAGGGTCCATTACACCAGGCACTTAGGGAACTGTATATGGCCCCAAGGGTAAAAGAAGAGCAATGTAAAATTGCCAAAATAGTGGTGTACCTGTACCTCCACATTGGAGTAATACAGGAAAAATATACCGAAAACCTAAACCTGGCAAAAATGCATGTACAATCCCTAGAGAAGACCCACACTGATCTGGACTCTCCAGCGCAAAGGCTACCCGCCAAACTTCAACCCCCAAAACAACCCTTATTTCTTTTCCCACTTTCCTGAGCCCCGAAAGCCCAATCCGGGAGAGGGGAGGTTAAGGGTGGAGGGGTACCCAAACTTTCCTAACCAGGGGTATTTTTCGAGAAGGGATAGTTACCCTTCCCGGGATCAACCCAGGGTAGACCTGAGGACCCCGTACCAGCCAGAGCGGGTGTCCCAACTAGAGCGCCAGGTCCAGTACATGGCACAGGATCTGGGTCGGATGCCGAGGGCTCAACAGAACCCTCAGATGAGCATGGCGGCTCAGAATTCCGCAAATCCAGAGTCTGGTGCTCCAGAACAATGATGGGGCAAGAACCCCGACAACCCACAGGTTCCAAGGGAGGAGGCACAACGGGAAGGGGGGTGCAAAGCCTTAGAGGAAGCTTCCTTCCCCACTTGTGAAAAGCCCCTGGAAACCCAGTAACCGGAACCAAAATCTCCTGCCCTGGAAAATCTGCAACCCAAGGAGCAGAGGGTGGGTAGGAGAAATAAAGAGCCCAAAAAGACCCATTTTGTGGAGGAGGTGCAAATCTTGCAGTTTGAAGGAGAGGGGTCCTCAGAGGATTCTGGGAAAAGGATCTTCTCCTTCAGGGATGGGGGAACTCTTCCCAAAGAAAAATAGGTCCCAAAGGAACCAAATCCAGACTGGGTAGATGTGGCGACCGAGTTAAAACCGCCCATCATCAGTACCCAGAATGACCAGCACGAAATTCCCCTGGTTCAAATCCATCCTGGTGACTGCCTCAAAAAAGGGGGGCAGCCCAGAATCAGAGCCAGGGGAGCCAAAACCTTCCCCCATATCTAGCTGTCACCTCTCTCTTACAGGTTCCCAAGACCCCAAACAAAACCCAGCTCAAATCACCTCTCTGTCAGTATCCAAAGCAAGGAAATGAACCCACCAGTTGACCAAAAATGTGCATTATCTTTGCCCCCTTGAGGAAAAGGAGGGAAGATTTTATGCCCGGTCCAAAAACAGGGGCAATGTACAATTTTGGCACTGGTGGACACTGGATCCCAAGCTACCCTTCTGTTAAAAATGGCCTTTGATCAACTGAATTAGCGATGGGGGAGAAATACCAAATTCCTCTCACCCCTCTTCCTGGACAACTTCAGAACTTCGACGGGAAGGAAATTCCCGTTGAGGGGACTGTGGATTTAGACATTAAAATTGGGCAACACAAGGTGAAGCACCCGGTCATAGTTGTGACTCCAGAGGGCACACCTTGTTTACTAGGGAATGA
Organism: Ambystoma mexicanum; assembly: GCF_040938575.1. Lineage (NCBI taxonomy): Eukaryota > Metazoa > Chordata > Amphibia > Caudata > Ambystomatidae > Ambystoma > Ambystoma mexicanum. Next base: position 857,018,322 of record NC_090922.1, on the reverse strand, counting down.
CATCCTAGGTAAGTTGTCTCCCCTCGTAGATTGGGTCAACAAGGTCCTCTGGACCCAGACTAACCGACCAATAAAATTGAAACAGAGTGTCAACCATGTTAGTTTAAATGGCAAATGCCACATGGTTGAACAAAAACCTGACCAAATTGAATTTCACTTCCAGAATAATCAAATCCCAGACGTGACAGTAATTGCAGTAGGACAACAAACTGGTGATGGGGAGTCCTCTCTATTTCTGAAAATCAACCTTCCTTCCAGTCTAAGGTGGCATTCCACACTGGAAGGAAACTCTCTGAAATTCTATACAAATTCACAATCAGAAAATCCCATTCCTATAGTCCAAAATAACGAGAAATCATCTCAAAGTTTGGCGGATATTCAGAAAACTGGACAGCAGTTGTTCACCCCTATTCAGTTAAATGAGGGGAATGACTTTGTTCTCGCCCGAGTGTGTGTGAACAATGGTAAGAGCTTCATCAGCGAGGCAATGTTCCGCAGACTCCCAAAAGATCCAGCCATTCCCACATATAACCTGTTAGACAAATGGGAAATGGACATGGCAACAGCCAATTGCAAACATCTCCTGCCCAGCAGGTGTCTGCTCAAAATTTCCATAGGCAACAAGAGCATAGTCCATAATTGTTGGGTCGTGCGAGATGTCCCTGCTGCATTTCATTTAGGCAGTGACATTCTCAATCGCTTTGCCATTAGTTTGGACCTAATAAACTTCAAAGCTTGGTCATGATTAGCGGGTAATCCCATGGACTTTGATGACCCAGAGAAAGCATTTTGGTCAGCTCAACTGCTGCCATATGCAGTTGAAATTCAGATTGGAGAGGAAGTCACCAGCTCAGAACGGACCAGACAATTCTCACTTGAAGTAAAAATTAAAAGAGGACAGAAATTGAAATATGTCCATCTTAATGCAGATTTCCAACAGCAAGAGTTGGGGATAAACCCAACACCACTAGTCAACATAAAACACGACCCCATTCCAATAGAGGTGGATAACAGCGACCTAAAGAGTATCACTCTGGGCGCAGGCACCATTATTGGAATGGCGGTTGATGACCGACATATTTCCATAGATTTAGGTAATGAACTGTTAGGACCAATCCCCAAGGACGGTTTTGACAGTGATAGCGACGATGACACAACACCAGACAGGATCTTCGCCCGGCATGGGGGGGATTTCCAGGTGTACTCCTCCTGCCCTTATGGTAAGGAAGATGTGACCTGTGACTTCAGGCGGGATGAGGTGATCTTTCAAGACCACAAGGACTGCCTCCCCCACCTGAAGCCATCAGTCCAAATCAACACTCTGACCAGGGACTTCTCCACCCAGCTGGAGAAGGCCGCTGAGATAGCCAAACCGGAAGTGTTTCCAGGCTTCAGGCAGATGGTTGAAGAGAGAGTCAACCTAGCTGACGCCTGTTAGACTCTGGAGCAAAAGCAAAAATTGAAACAGGTTTTCTTAGATTTTCAAGATCTCTTTGCAGTGAACTTATATGACTGTGGTTGCACCGACATCCACACAACAACAATTCCCACGGACCCTGAAATGACTCCACTGTTTGTGAAGCAATATCACTTGCCTCTGAGATCAATGGAGTCCCTTACTGAAATAATTAAGAACCTTGAGTCCTGTGGGATAATTCGTCCAGTCCATAGCACCTTCAATAATCTGGTGCTGGGGATTTTGAAACCAAACGGCCAGTGGAGACTCTATGCTGACCTAACAGAGCTCAACAAACGGGTCCATACTTCCTGAGGGCCTCTTCCCTACATTGACCAAGGGCTGGCCCAGATCCAGGGGTCGAAGGTATTCACTGCAATTGACCTGACCAATGGGTACTGGACTGTACCTGTCAGTAAGGACGACCAGTACAAGCTGGCAGTACCATAGTACCTTTGGTGGGCAGCAGTACACTTGGACCTGGACTCCCTTCGGATACATCATCTCCGGCAATGAATTTAACATCTTTCTACATAAGGCCATGCCGACCTGGGTGAAAGGGGTAACCTGGACTATGTAGATGATGTTCTAGTTAAAAGCTCAAATGTGGAGGAACACATAGCGAGATCCGTTATGTCCTGACACAGTTGAGGGCTGCCAGAGCAAAACTCTCCTTTCAAAAGGCACAGTGGTGCAGAACCAGTGTCAATTTCTTGGGGTATGAGATAACACCCCAGTGTCTCTGTCCTCAGGAAAAGAAAGTGGAAGCACTCCAGAAAATAAAAGACCCCAGAACGCTGCGGGAACTAAGGAGCCTCCTTGGACTAACTAATTACAGCAGAAAGTTCATTGAGGATTATGCAGAGATCACAGGACCCCTGATTCATCTTTTGAAGGGGGGGATCAAATGGGAGTGGAGTCCAGAACAAGCCGAGGCAGTAAAACAATTCAAGAGAAGCCTCTCACAAGCGCCTTGCCTAGCTTACCCTGTCAAAAACAAGGAGTTCTTCTTGGAGACAGGGTTCTCAAATACCTGCTTGACTGCAGTATTTTATCAAAAGCATGACGAGGTCAATAAAGTAATCTCCTATGCGAGTAAGATTTTATCCTCTGTGGAGGAATAATTAAACGATTGTGAGAAGGCACTCCTGGCAACGGTGTGGGCATTGAAGAATTACCGCCCGTTTATCCAGGGGGAACACATCATAGTGGAGACTTCACACCAACCTTTGAAATATCTTCAAAGTGACAGAATCAGGGCCGGAAATGTGAGTAATTCCCAAATTACTTCCTGGATTCTGTTAATGCAAGGCGTCTCTGTGGAGGTCAGATATGGCCAAAACAAGAAGAGTCCCCTCGCGCAAGGTCTGGCTGACTTGCATGATTGTGCCAGAGAAAACTGTCTTGAGGACGAAAGTCTTAAAATCAAGGACAACATGGAGGCATACCTTAATTCCCCACACAAAGCCTACGAAGAAGACCAGTGTAAGGGGATGCCCACTGTCTAGGTGGATGGGTGCTCCTACCATGTTGACAACAACAGGGAAAAGGAACCTGTGGCCGGCGTAGGGAATGCATGGGTGAATGATGCCCCAGAACCCTCCGCTGGGTACAAAATCGGTCCCCGAAGTAGTCAAGTGAGGATGGCTTGATGCACAGAGCTGATGGCTGTGCATCAAGCCATCCTCAGTGCTGTCCAACACCAACTCCACGAACTGGTCATAATCACTGATTCAGATTATGTACAGAACGGGTTCGTGGAGCACCTGGTTAATTGGAAAACCAGAGGCATGCTATGTGCTAATAACAAACCATTGAAACATGGGAAATTAATATGAAATATTGGCGATCTGGTCACCTCGAATGGGATGAGCATCTACTGGAAAAAGATCAAGGGTCATTCTAAAGTAGAGGGACCAGACAAAACTGGAAATGACCCTGCTGATCAGTTGGCCAAAACCTGAGTCATCCAAGGGGATCTACTGGAGATCAAGTCCATGTTGGGGTAAATCCAGGTCACTGCTATCACTAGGTCCCCGACAAATGCTCACAATGAACTCTCAACTGCACAATGGAGTAAGGAGACCCCAGATGCTGATTTGATTACGGCTCAAAAAGGGGATCCAATAATTGGTAAGTTTTATCAACACATTGAGGACCCTGAGAACTTTCCCCTGACGGATACCTATTATATAGGGAAAGAGGACCTCAGAGTGTTGATGAAATGTCCAAAAATGTTCCGAATCCCAGATGATTTGTGGGTGAGGAGATCCATAGCTGGCCATGACCACTGGGTGGTCCCTACCTCATTCCAAAGCCTGATGCTAAGTCACGCCCATGATGCGGATACAGCCGGTCATCGGGGGTTTCCTACGACACTAGAAATCTTGGGAGAGGTTGCATACTGGCCACACATGGAGCAGGACCTCAACCAATACTTGAAGCAGTGTCTTGTGTGTGCACAATTTCAGCTAACATCACTCACACACCGTGCTCCCCTCCAAAAGAGGGGGATGACGCTGCCTTGGTCAGATGTACAAGTCGATTTCATCGGGTCCGTGATTCGCTCCTCTAGAGGGAACAAGTACATGTTGATCGTAACATGCTTGTTCACTAAATGGGTGGAATGTCTCCCGGACCCAAATTGCAAGGCTGAAACAGCAGCTGCCCTGATGATTAATCACATCTTCTCACGTTTTGGACTACCCCAAAGGATTTAGTCAGACCGAGGTAGCCACTTCACTAGCCAAGTGATGACAAAGATGTGGGAGATACTTGGGGTCAAAAGGAAACTACACATTGCCTAACGGCTAGCCTCTAGTGGTTGAGTAGAGAGATACAACAAGACTATTGTGAGCATATTAAAAAATCTTGTGGAAGATTCTGGGCCAAGTTGGGACATTCGATTACCTCTTGTCCTGATGGCCATCAGATCTAGCCGTTCTTCTGCAACAAAAATGTCTCCGTTTGAGCTGATGACTGGACGAAGGATGGTGCTACCCCAGCATCTGCTCTACAGAACCCAACAGCAGACCTTGATAAATGCCCCCACAACTCATGAGTATGTTGAGAATCTGAGAAAACACCTTCAACATGCTTTTGCCTATGCTCAGCAGAATCTAGAAAGATCTGCAGACAGTATGAAGACCCACTATGACCTTAAGACAACTAAAAAAAAAAGAATACCAAGTAGGACACCGGGTCTACTTGTACAATTTCCAAAGCAACCAAGCCAAACAGAGCAAATTCCTCCCTAGTTGGCGGGGTCCTTTTGAAATTGTAGACAACATCTCACCAGTCGCCTACAAAATCTGCATCCCCAAGGGCCTTTTGGCAGAAGGGGAAGACAAGTGGGTCCACATCAACCAGCTGAAGTGTTGCCATCCCAGGCATACTTTGCGGCAAATAGAGGAGCCAACCGGAAAACCCAGAGGGGGACATTCCGAACCCCTAGAAAAATTCCAACTGTTAAAACCATTCCATCTGTTAAAATCATTAGTTAATATAGACTGGAAATATTGTAAATTGCATGTCGAATGTATGCATCTGCCTGTAACGCTCACCTGACTCCCACGGAGGCGCTGGCCTGGTTCGCGCGTTGTGACCTCGTCTAAGGTGATGCGCAGGGGTCGGAAGACGGACTGGACCGGGCCCCAATTCTGGCTTGTCTGACTCGCAGAAGTATCCTTCTTAGGGTCTGGAAGGACGAGCTCTCCATCCTACTTCTGATGCAGGGGCACGTTGGTATCCAGTTACGTCACTGGATTTTCAGATTGGTGGTTTCAGATGCGGGGGCGCGTTGGTATCCAGTTACTTCACTGGATTTTCAGATTGGTGAGAACCAAACTTGCTTGGCTTCCAGGTAAGTTTTTGATAAGTGGTTCCCCTTGTGTCCATGCATTAATGTTCTAATGCTAGTGTATTTTTCCCCATAGAGGCCGCGGTACGGAATGCCGGGGAACAGGCACCGACCCGAGATGAGAGGTGAAATCCTTGTGGAAATCAGGTAAGTCTTTAATGAGCGTCTTGGTAATGTCTTTTCATTCGCTCATTAACGCCGATGTCTTTTTCCCCTTAGGGGCCGGGGTCCAAAAATGCCTGGATGCGGCGCAGACCCGAAATGAAAAGGGAATGACCCAGCAGGTAAGTCTTAACATGGAGATTTAGCTTCCTTTTTCCCTTCTTTCTCTCACCTTCGTTATTGTCTTTTTCTCCTAGGCGCTGGGGCGCGACTGCGGATCCGGATGGTCGCTGCAGAACATGGAAGCACCCTGTAAGGTGAGTAGAATGAGGCGCTGCAGCGATCGATGCGATGTGCTTTTAAAAATAAATGTCTTCCTTTTCAGGATCGTCGGCGAAATGTCTCTGGGATGCAGATTTAGCAGGTAAGGCCTTTTCCTTCGTCTGTTCTCTTGTTCCCTTCCTTTGCAGGTGATTCAGGATGCTGGCAGGCATGGCAGAAGTCAGGATGCAGGAGCAGACACGGTGAGCGTCCAGCTGCCAGACGCAGAACAACGCAAAGCACGTGTGGCTGATCGGGTGTGGTTTAAATAGCCTTGGAAGAAGTTCCTAGAATGTGTCCTTCCTCCAATCAGGTGTGTATCCTTCCCCGACCACGCCCGGGTGGTAAATGAGTCCCACAGGTAAAGTAGTTCCTTTCAGGCCTCAAGGAGGCCGGGGTTCTGCAGCATGGTCTGCATCAGGTAAGTGCACCCAAACACTTTCATAATGAGCCTGGCGCCTATGGCGCCAGGACTGACGTTTTCTATGGGCCTGGCGCCATAGGCGCCAGGACGCTGTCCAAAGGGCCCCTATAAGGGGTTGCTGGGACCTTCTCCGGGGACTTGATGTCCGCTTTCGGGGATGCAGGGCCTGAGCCGGCTCCCTGGGAGCGGGCATCGTGACACTGCCCCACTACAGTAGTGGGGAAATCTCCATAACCATGCTCTGTTATGTCTCAGCACAGAAACCAAGGATTCTAAGTACCAAGCAGGACCACTCGGGGACCGGGAGGAAAGACCAAAGGGGTCTGTAGTATCACTCCATACTCTCATCCAGAACCGGCGAGTCGAGCATGTCGATCCAGCACTGATGGGAGAAGCAGGCGACTTTCTCCACCTGGACCAAAAAGAAAGAAAGAACATCCCAATCTCCTGACTTCCCCTTGATGGGCGGTCAACCTCAAGTCATGAGGGTCTGTGGGATGATTCAACCCACTTTTTGCTCTGCCATGCGGCATCAATGTGTTCTGATGGTGTCAAAAATAGTAAAATGGCTGCAAAACCCTTGTGTGCGCCAAAATCTCTGAAAATCGTGCTCTGCAAAGCAAAAAAAGATGGCTGCCCAATCTGTCATGCATGTTGTCAGTGGTGGAACAGAGATCTCACTCCTGAAACATGTCACTGGGTTCCACAACATGTGAAGATGGAGTACAGAAGGAAAAGCAGTGCTTTGCTAAATCTTGCTTTAAATCATGTTTTCTTTGTTACTGAAACTGCAGAATGTCGGTAGAAAACACACTCAAACATCCAGAATTCTTGCTGGGTGCTACAATTCACTTAGTGCAAGAAACCATTGTGAACAATGAACAGCTGCAAAGCAGGAAAGGCTAAGTGTGAGGACCGTCGTAAAATGGCCTCTGCCAACGAACAGGGAGGAGACTGCTCCTGAACTGAAGGGAGACAAAAAGAGGTGGAGACAAACTACCATCTGTGGCTAAACATTCCCAAAGAACAATTGTTTAAATACATATAACTTGCCACTTTAAATTGTCAAAAACACAAAAATAACAGAATTTTACATCTAAATTTTGGCTGAACATTTCAAGAGGCGGCAAGATCGTGTGACATATTGTGGAAGGAAATGGCGGAAAATGGGATTTTACACCAAATGTGTTTCTGCTAGAAGTATGAAACTCTATACACTCGTGCCCATGCTATACGTGCACACTTGTAGAAATTTGCTGATAAATGGGGCATTGTGTTCCTGATGAAAAGGGCGACATTCTGGGAAAAGCAGACACACGATCCCACAGCTACGGGGTTTGGAGGAGTAGCTGCTGTACAAAATATGTAAACTATATATGTGGTTGTTATAGACGTTGCATATGTGTAAATATGGATTATGTCAAAAGTAGATTTTGTGTTCAAGAGGCTAGGGGTGGACTCTAAGCCTCATAAACCCACACCATAAAAGTGACACCTTGTTTTTCTCCTCCATTCAAGGCAGAAAGGATATTCTGACCAATCCCTGTCAAAGGGGCGAGCTTAGGATAAACCAGCACGCACACCCCCTCCATCATAGCATAAATAGAGACAGCAGAGGGCAGAAAAAGACAGACAGATTAACCCACTATCTGAATGCTGGCAGAGCTTCGTGCTGCAGAACTTTACATCTTCCTTGCTCCAGACTCCAGAAACTTGGCAAAGCAGAACCCATTGCATAGCTGAACCACTTTCAGCTAGGCCTCAATTTCCAGAACCAGAACCAACCCCACAAACCTAAGGGAACTAAAATACAGCCGGGCTGCGCTGTACTGCTTGCCTGCTGAAATAATTATCATCAGAACCAAAACGGGCAGATCCAATCCAGTCCTGTGCCGTGCTGTGACCAGAGTGCATTGCAGATCAGATCCAGTCCAGTGCCGTGCGGTGTCCAGAGCGCCTTGACACTGCCCAAAGCCGATGTGCCCAGCAGTCTGTCCTGACCAGAATCCCTGTCCAGAATACCTGACCAGAATCCCTGACCAGAATCCTGACGGTTCCATTTGAAACATATCTAGTGAGTATCTATAGATAGAACTGTGTCACTAACATATGTACCTTGCTTTATACAATTCCTATCTTAAATTCATCCTATCTTGTCTTCAGAACCTGCATTGTTAGGAGTACTTTTGAATTGTCTGAACTCTCCATCCTATCCCTCCTATCTTACTCCTGTGCTAGTTTTGTGAAAACTATCTATGCGCTGATCTTTTCTTATCTGAAGAAGGCGGGACAACTGCAGGCAGTCGCCCTGATCAAGTGGCTGTGTTCCTGTGTGGTATTTGTTGTCTTCATAGTTATCTTCTAGTGTAAGAAATGGTTTTTGTCATTTTAAAAGTCCATTCCTGTTCTCCATTCTTGCGCCTATCTCGAAAAAAATGACCTCCACTAAAACATCCCAACTTCCTCAGTTTTTGTGCTAGAAACAAAATTCCAACTTCTGCTTGTAGCTAACACCCACAGCTTACAATTGCATCTAAAAGTGCATCCCAAACTCTTACAGTTATTCCGTTATCACGATTAATGCGCAGTGAAAGTTTGCCACAAATTCTGTGTTAGGGAAATTCTTACACGTGTAAAACAGCTAATGATTGCTGCCAACCTCAATTTTCAGATTTCAAATTGTTTCTTGGTATTAAATCATTGCTGGTGTTTGTGTGTAACTATCCAAAGCGGCTTGCATAAGAATTATAACAATTTCAGCAATTGAAACCATATTTAGTGTTTTGCCCAATCCATTTTCAAGATAACTTTAAAAGCCATTCAGACAGCTTGACCGTCAATTCTGTTTTCTCTCATGTTTGCTGGAGGAAAGTGGGATTGTTATTTTGTTTGAATTCTGCCATTCCTGAATAACTGCTCTCTCCTATCTCTTTACATCGCCTATTGGGGGTTTGAGGGGTGTCCAGGGGGAACCTTTAGCCACAGTTCAGTCCGATCTACACACACACACACACTAAGTATTATTTCTGTGCTGAATTGTTTTGCTCATTATTACTCCTTGTGTATTAAAGAGATTATTCTGTATGACATCACCCCATTGGTGATTATTGTATACCCATTAAAACATAGTGTGATTAAATTGTAAATACATAATTAAATATTTTAACCTTGCAAACCAGCCTGATTCTTGGTTCAGTGTGAACGGGGGGTTCCAGGAGAGGGGCGTGATATGAGTGGTACATCGTTCAGAATAAAGAACTTTTAGACAAAAATAAGTAAGGATTTCAGTTGTGCATTACACGCTATGCATTGACTTGGGTGTGTGCTGGATTGAAATCACTTACACAGTGCTACGCAACCTGTTCGCTTGAAGTTGAGCCTGTTTGAAGGTAAGAGTAATTGCTTCTGTTGAGCCTTGCCACCTTTGGTTGTGTAATGTTGTACTGCTCTGTATTCTTTATTCATGAGCATGGGAATCCATGCCAGACCCCATGCTGGAGAAGGAACAAGTTACTTACCTGTAACTGTTTTTCTCCAGCATGGGTCTGGCATGGATGCATATGTAAACCCTCCCTCCTGCCCCTCTGCGGCTCTTCTTGGTCCTACTGCCACCTTCCATGCTACCAAATCTGAAGATGGCTGTCTGAGGAGGGGCTTAGGGAAAGGGCAGTCATTGGCTGGGGGCAGTATGACCCAGAACTCACTGGAGAAAGACAGTTTGTAAGTGAAAGTGAAACATTTTTTTCTTTTACCAAGGATTCCCGGCCTGACGACAGGGAATATTCATGAGCATGTGAATCCATGCCAGACCCATACTGGAGAACGACAGTTAAGTAACTTGTTCCAGCCTCTTCATGGCTGCACCGTAACTCCCCGGGTTTGAAGGCTCCAAGAAATGTGGATGATTTTCCTACCCTTCCTCCTCACATATTTGCCACACCCTCTGTGCTTTTGGGGCACCATGAACCTTTTACCTTACAACAGTGGGCGCAATATAAATTAAGAATAAATACATTAATAAAGCTCTAACGAAGATGCACATTTGAAGACATGCGCAGCACTGTAAGTGTTTGACCCATCTTAAAGGTGGTAGATTCTCATAATGTACATTTAAAAGGGCCTATATTATCAACTGTAAAGATTTTGGCACCTCTTTACCCCATCAAATTCGGTGCCAAAATTGATATACAGGCAAATGTGACAAGTAGCAAACCCAAGCTAATTGCCAGTGCTTCATTTGTAAGAAAATAAGTGCCAGGGTCTAAATATGTTTTAGCATGCCTGCAACACATCAGGCTGGTAGCTCCCCACCCACTATTGAGACCACACCACACACAGGTTTTCCATTCAGTGTCAACATATTTGCAGTTAAAGCTGTAACACCCACCAGTTTATTGAGGGTGAATGATGCACAGTGTGATTTACAGATTTCAATTGACATAACGTATTAGTTGGTCTTGAAATAAAATTAATGTTTAAGTGTTTCTTTAAAACACGTCATTGTTAACATTTTGCTCTAATCCTATCAGTGGCAAGTGAAACATGTTAACCACCTATTCACATAAAAAATGAGCAAGCATGCTTTCCTCCTATCACAAATTGATGGACAAATGCAGGCAAAATCATTATTGGAACTTGCCTGCCAAATACTGAAGCAAGATCTTCTTGTATATGTGGGCACTCATGACAGTCACTCCTCTTTGATATTGGCCTTTTCACCGACGTTGCTTCTGTGTTCGGGATGGTGATTGGTGACTGTCCTGTTGTTGTCAACTCAGCTTGCTGGTTATTACAGTAGAGAATGTGTTGTAATATAATGCAGGCTGATGGAAGCAGTGTGTGGACATGGCTAGGAACAGTGCTGACCACTGTCACCTTCCAACTCATTGTTATTCATGAAAATGGATACATTGCCCTGCCAACCTGGGTCATCAGGTTTGTGAATAGCAAGGAGCCAGCCTAGAATACAGAGACCCTGGCCAGTGCACACCGTTGTTGATTGTTATATTACAATGACTGACTGACACCACAATGTAATGAAGTTGGGATCATAAATAAGTGACGTTGCTGAGAAATGCATGCCAGGGCTGAGCCCTGACAAGCCCCTGCACCCACACATCAAGCACTGTAATTGCACAGAACGGAGATCCCAAAATGGCTTAATGCTGATTGACAGTGTGCAACATAACCTTCTCTCCTAAACATATCACACAAGTAGAACATTTGGATATGTTCTTGGGTTACATAAGTTCTCATTTCCCACTGTCTTGGGAAAACTGTGGTTTAGGTTTTTTAGGTTTCCCTTCCTTCATTGTGAGTTAAAAGCAAAGAAAGACTAAGGCAAGACATTTGCCTTTTCACTCTTTATGTAGGGTTCTATATGTGGGATGGACTGACTGTCACAAAAAATTGTACTTGCCTCCTTTTGAAGCGGCACAAATGAATAGTGCGTGTCATATCTGTCAACAGAGTCCCACTTTTCTGATGTAATAAGTAAAATAACTATTGCATGTCTTTGTTACTTGAGAAATTCATAAAAAGGCAATGTATGTTTAAAACGTGTGCTTCCAGAGGGTTATGTTAGTTAAAGATTATTCACAGGCCTAAAAGGTATTGGGCCTGATTGACAAAGCTTTTTTAATGGAATTTTCCTATTGAAAACCCTTTTGTAAATCATACCCTATGTGTGTTAATGCAATCTAAACTTTTGTCTGGGGTCAATCTGGAATATTAAACAAGATACATAGAAAAGAGGAAATTGCTTCTTCTCATTTGCAAGAATACTGTGTTAGGATCTCCATCAACATCAAAGGCATTGTCTGGAAGGTGGCTGCAAGTCAAGCGGTGATGATGTAATAACTTGCAGCGATGCAAGGCTGTAGGGCACGTGTTCGGTTAAATATGTTTTTCTTCAACAAGTTATGGCCACTAGTGTGTAAGCTAGAAAGACACTTTCTTAGGAACTGGATCATCATGAAAAACAAAAGCTGCCCCTGTGGCTGCGTGGGCTGAGAAGAGTGGACCTCCTCGAGAATATGTAAGGATCATGCATCTCCCATATGAACATCAATGGGACACTGAAATAATGCACAGCCACACTTCTCCTGCTTTATTGGTTTGCTAGAAATCAGCTGTTGTCATTCAATCCTACATTTGAAACCAATGGTTAAAGGAGCAAAGACTTATGAAGAACGTTGCCTTCCATTAAAACATGTATTGTGCCTTCTGAAGTCATAGATGGATAACGCACCCAAGTAACGTTGTTAGCTATACTTTGTCAAAATGTCTCCTTCCCCGCTCCGGAAATAGCAGAATGATTCCACATTGTTCAGACTGAGGAAACGGCAAGTGGGTATTGTTAGAAGAATGATTCCACATTGTTCGGACTGAGGAAACGGCAAGTGGGTATTGTTAGAAGAATGATTCCACATTGTTCGGAGTGAGGAACTGGCAAGTGGGCATTGTCAGCAGAATGATTCCACATTGTTCGAAATGAGGAAACGGCAAGACAGCCTTATCGATATCCGTTTCTGTGCCAACCTCAAAGTATCAAAGTTGTGTTTCCTCCCTTGTGTCCTGCACAGCCGTGTTGCAGAAACTACTTTTTCGGCTTGGTGATGTGTTGGGGACGTAGGCCAGTGGATCCGGTCGAATCAGGTAACTATTAATAAAGACAACAAAAACTGTGTTCATGGCAATGATAAACAAAATTAGTTTCTCTTTTATTCTGTTCATACTTTATATAGTGCACTCCCATGTTCTACACATTCCCCACCACTTCTCATTCCATACACATATGTAACTCATACAATTCCTCCCTTTCCCTTCTCCAGAATGTCTCACATTTTGAATATCACCTGTTTCCTGCTATTCTCCAAATTCTCATATCGCTTCACTATTGTCTCTGTCATAGTCTCTCTCTAATATTTATTGTCTCCCTCTATAAGTGTTTAATTCAGTTCTAATGGTCTCCTAATTCTCACATTCAGCCTCCAGATTTCCCATACGCACATAACTACATCTCTCATACCCGCAATGCTTCTCATATTCATCCCCGTTTCTCATAGCGTACGCCCTTTCCTTTCCGTCATCATTGTGACAAACTGGATTCTGCTTGGCATGGGTATAAAGATGAGCAGGGGTAGAAATGGTCCATTCAGCCCTCACACTTCTACAAACCAAAACACAACTGAATCATAAAGGTAAAACAGGGACAGTTAACAGATACACCGACTTTGCCTTTTTCTGTAACGTGGGCCGAGAGAAGGCTATGCTCTTAAGAGGGGTGTGATGGTGAACCGCTAGTGACTCAAACAACACACTATCACAGTCTAAAATAAAGGAAATGCCCCATCAAGGTTCTATAAAACTATATACGCTTTAATTAAACACACCATCTGCAATAGAACAAATAGAAAACATTGTACAAAAACCCACCCCGAATGAAGAACATAGGAGATGCAACAGACTGGAGAAAGTAGCACTCTGAGCGTAGTTCAGGGTGGTAGGCAGATTACTAGGTGCAAAAAAGGATATTGTAGTTGAAAACAGGAGCAAGCGTCTCTCGGGTCCAAGTGGACCGTGGGGGCAGTTCAGCGTCAACAGTGCCTGGATTCCGTTATTGGTGGGTTGACAGAGTCAGACCCGGTATTGAACATAGCTGTGAGGGAATCAATCTCAGTTTGGCACATTGGATCATTGGGGCCCAAGAAACAAGTGGGCATCGAGTAGGGGTTAATGCGGTTGCTCATTGCGGTAGAAGAATGTCTCCCAAAGTTGCAGGTTGCAGCGGTCCCAGGAATGCTTTACAGTGGGCCAGGCCGAGTCCGGCTTTAGCCGCTGGAAACAGTTGATGACGGATGCTCCAGCATTTCGAGCTGGCAGGGATGTTCGTCAACACGGTGATCTTGGGTGTGTCATGTGCAGGTCAATGAGGTGGCCGTTCAGGGGATATCTGGGTTGAGACATGGTTGTAACCCCTGGTTAGTGTCGGTGTGTGACTTTCCAGTGATTCAAATTGGGTCCCGGCATTAAGCAGGTGCTTTGGGCCTAGCAGGTGATGTGCTTAGCTAGGGCGCGATGCAGCATTGAGCTGATTTGAAGTGCAAGCAAGTTCTTCAAAGTGGTGGAGGAGCACAAATACCAGCACCAGTGATTTCCCTCTCGTTCAACGTGTGGTGAACATGGAGTGATCGGCTCTGTGCCATAGAACAGGGCGATTCAGCTGGTCGGGCCCTTTGATTGCTGTGAGACCTACTCAGAGGGACTCGAGGACAGGATGGTTCCATTCATGGTCTGCTCTCCCAGCTCTAAGGGATTCAGGGGCAGAGTGGAATGTCCTGGTCCACAGCAGAGATCTGCCCCATGGTGCCCTGGGAGTGGGTAGGGGACAGATCTTCCTTCTGACTTGGACAGCTCTTTCTTCACATCAGGCTGAGGGCTTTTGAAAGTGCAACATTTCCAAAGGAAGTCTAGTGAGTTGTTCAGAGTGGATCAGCTGCCTTTAAGGATTTGAGAAAATCTGTTGAAGAAGTGGAAGACCCCTTCTTTTAAAGGCACAAGTCCACAGGCAATTGGCATAAAGCTAATCTGCCTTAGTGGTCCAATCTCTGCTCTTGAATGGAATGGCTTTGCCCTTCTGATGTCCCACTCAAAGTGCTTTGCTTTGGAGGAAGTGGAGGGGACAGGAAAAGGAGAGAGCCAGAGAGAAACAAAATGGTGGAACATCTCCTTCCACTGACCAGAGCATTGCTGCCTATTACAATCCCACCCCTTCCCTTTTCACTAAGAACAAATGTCTTTAAATTTGCAGAACCTTGGTGTGAGGCTACTCCTTTTGAATGGGTGTGCAACTTTTATGGCTAGGACAGCTGCCTGCTGTGGAGCTGTTTCGGGTCAAGGGTGTTACCTGCCCTCACAAAGAGATCAAAGACGACACTGGCACCTCCAGGTTCCTGTCCTTCCATTTGGCAGACTACACTCAGCTTTCCAGAATACACATCACCTTCCACGGCAGAACTGACATACAGGAGCTGACACATGTGCAATATCAGTTGGGATGTTTCAGTCATGATCATAAGCATAAAATATGCCTAAACTCAGTCATAGCTTTATTTTAGAGACTATCCTGCCACCATCGTGCGCTACTTATGATCATCATAGTTTTGGTACAGTGGTGCATAACCCAAATGCAGCCCCTGTGCTGCAGAGACCTCGCTGTCACCGCAGTTGTCAAATGGGCTGCTATGACCTCTGAACCTGCTCTATGCCGCTGGTAGAGCAGGTGCTGCAAATCATGATACTGATGCTGCAGGACACAGATGCATAGTATGCTTTTGGTATGGAGTTGGTGAAAAGGGAATCTGCTAAGCAGATGACCATTTTGGAGATGGAATAATACACATTATTTTATGTACTAATATAAATCATAAAAGGCCAAGGTATTGCACCCTTGCCAGATGACAATTCTTCACAATCATATTACACATTGTTTCTCAGATCGACGTTTTCATTCTCCTCTCTCTTACATGACCCCAAGGTCCCAATGTCTCCCCCATGTGTCCCTATTGTTCACATGAAACATACAATCCAATATCTTCTCACTCTCAAACCTCCTTTCATTTCCACTACTACATACGTATCTCAGACTTAGTTTAATATTCTCCTTCTTATGTTTCCCTTTTATTGGCACTCTTTGC
Organism: Ambystoma mexicanum; assembly: GCF_040938575.1. Classification (NCBI taxonomy): domain Eukaryota; kingdom Metazoa; phylum Chordata; class Amphibia; order Caudata; family Ambystomatidae; genus Ambystoma; species Ambystoma mexicanum. The sequence continues at coordinate 857,002,462 of NC_090922.1, read as the reverse complement.
CATATTCTCCTAATCTAATAACACCCATATTTAACCCCTGACCAGCATATTCCCCTTTCTCATAATGCATATTTTAATATCCCAATATATAGCCTCCCACTCCTAGTTTCATCATTTTGTGCCCCCACTCTAACATTCCACTGAGGCTCCCATTCACATTCTTTCACACCTCTCTGTAGGTGCTAGCCCTTGAAATCAATCTTTAGAGTAGTGTTAGAAAAGATTTCCATTTATTTCCATTTATGGGTAATGTTCCCTCTAGTTGTGAACCCCCCAACATTTTGCTGTTGTCTGACCATCCTAGCCTGACGTTTGCCAGTGGAGCCCAACCTTCTGCTGTACTTACGTTGCCTTTTGCTCATTTTGTTATGGGGAAACTGACATGTTCTCAAGACTGTCAGTACTGGGAGACTTTGTCTTTCACTTTGTTGCTATTCTTTTGTAACATTTTATCAGTGCACAATGTACCTTCCATTACAGTGTGCTGGGGTTTTCTTTTAATTATCCAGGCCCTAGGCACCTTGAAGGATTGTTGGTGAATGTACAAGTGTGCCCTGGACAGAGCTGGTGGCAGCTGTTACTTTTTATATGTTTTCAACTCTTTTCTGGTCCAGACCGCGTTTGACCCAGGACAGTGTCCAGTGCCTAAAATGGTCATGCCACAAGGTCCTTTGTCCTTTTTTCTGTAATTTGGCCATCCTGTCCCTTTGCCTTCCCCAGGTCGAGCAGACCCGGGAAATCCCTTATTCGGTCATACAGACCCCCGCACAAAGGGAAGCTTTTGCAGGCTTTTGTATGCCTTGTGTGTGTGCCTCCAGGATGTGGGCTGGAGCTGTGTAGTTCCAAAACACATCCTGGGTGCCAGGATGTCTGGTGTGCTGGGATGACTAGGACCCCCGTGGTCTGTGATTGGTCCACGTCTGGGATGGTTGTATGTGAGCAGATCTCTCATTGGCTTCTCTTCGTCTTGGCGCAAAGGAGATTTTGGATAAGAGAAGGCATCTTACACCCATTCCAGGTCGATTTTCTGAGTCCACACCGAACTTAGTAAAGGAGCCAAGTATCCTGAACCAAAGAAGCAGATCCGTGGAACCGCTGGTGACCCACTGGAAAGTTTGGCACCCTGAGCCTGCTGTTGTCCCATCGGACCCCTGTTTCTGATCGAACCTAGAAGGCCTGCAAGGGCGCTTTGGACAATTGGAATAGTGGGACCAAGTATTGTTAGCACCTACTGCTTAACCTGTAAGTGAGGTTTTTTTGGAAGTGTTCCTAGACCGTCCAGTAAACTGACCAGCTCGTATGGGACATTTGACCTGGAACCGCTGCCTTCTCGAGTTTCGACTTGAGCCTTTGAAGACTGTAAGTTCTACGTATAAAGCACTCTCCCGCCGAGTTTTGTACATCTAGCATTCCTGGGTCTGGAATTACGAGAGTGCGCCTGAACCCGAGCATAGGCGGTCACCGTGTCACCCAGCTGTGGTGATGAATCTCATGTGTGCTTTGCTGCTGTGCCCCCCTGTGCCCTCAGACTTGCTGCAGTGCAACTGGCCTGATCCCTTCACCAGGAGCAGAGAAATGCCCACTGTCCCGCCTCAGAATGATTCCCAGAACGCAGCCCCGTAAAGCCGCAGAGCCGCGCAACTGCAGGATTTGAACCTGCCACCGAAGTGTACTCGACTGCCGCTGAAGTTTGGTCCAGAGTGCACTGAGGGTTGGTAAATTCTTGCAACACTTGCCGGTGGCCCCTTTGCATTCATAGATTTTTATGCACGAGTGTCCCCTGAGGGCCACTCTTCTTTATCGAGGTAGCCTGTGCTACCAAGCTATTCCGAATTCTTGGATCCTGTTATGCCCTCTTGGGGAGACACTCCTCGAATAGTGGGAACTTATTCTTCACTGCCTCACCCACCTTCCTGAATCGCTACAGCCCTTTGAAGAGACCCCGGTTTTTAACTTAACCACACAATCACGCGCACCAGCACAGAATTTACTTGTGAGCTCAAGGCTCCACTCATTTTAGGGACTGAACTGCCTCTTACCTAGGATTTGAATTGTGAAGGACTGCCTGAATGATATTCGCACTGTGTGACCCATTTCTTTGCAGGTTGTGGATCTATACTGTGTAATGTTCCTTTAGGCCATTGGTGACTGTATATATGTTTCATAGTTAGTGCTGTATTGGTTTTGTTAATACTACTGAGATTTGCTTTGTGTTTGATTTAAAAGGCCTTTAATAACTGTTTAGGTATTTTTGATATATACACCGGACTGAGAGTAATTTGTGGTGTTGTTTACTGCGTGTGCTCATTGTGGGCTTTTGATCACCCTCACCCCTCCTGAGACATAGTCTTGACTGCTACCAATGCTACCTTGATTGTCTGGCTTGTCCAGAGGTTACCCTGTTCCAAGAAACTAGGCTGGCCTTCTGAACCTCTGCCCACCAGGTCAGAGTTCAGAAATCCATCTTAAAAAGTAGCAATATAAACTTGCTGTAAATGTCGGTTGAGTATTTTATCAAGCTCTGAATATCCATATATATATTTTCTTAATTTTGTTGGTAAAAGAAAACTTCACTTTTGCTGAAATGTACCCAAATAATAAGTGGATGATTTGCATTTCGGCCAGAAAAACACAATTTCCAGGATACATTTTGAACGTCCAACTCAAAAAGGACCATTACAAAAATGTTCTTCTCAATTGGAATTTTGCAGTTATAACTGAGCTCAAAGTCTCAGAAAATGGTAGCATATGTTAAGATTTTTAGAAGCACTAACACAGACACAGATACAGTAGAATTACCTGACCGCACCCTGCCACTTGATGGGTTGATGAGCACTGCAAAATGTGCAATGTCAGCAGATAATATTCTGGCAGTACTGGCTGAGCTCGGAGGGACCAACTCATTGGGGCTGTTTTCCAACATTATTTCATGCATTTTGAGGGGGGGGGTGCGGTTCAGGGAATATTTTCTTTCAATTCCTGATAATTGCTGCCATTGGGGAGAGGCTTGGGCATGTAGAACAGGCAACTGGGTGGCTGGCCCCCCGTAAAAATGTGGGGAAACAGCCATGATGAGTTAGCCACCGACGAGTTGTACTAGATCGGGGAATAAAAGTTGAAGAAGGCCAGCACTTCTCATAAGTGTCTCTTAAAAAGTAAAAGAAAATAAAGCTTCGAGCAGAGTAGATCACTTGAGTGGACACCAAAGCTGACATTTCTGCATCCTCACTGCTGTATACAGTAATGAGTTGAATGCATTCATCAGTAAGCAAGGGCCAGAATGGACCAGCCCTACTTGTATTCCTTTAATGGCAGTTTGGAATTTGAAGGTGATTCGAGGAAACCTCACATAGGTCCTGAATGGTTGGAAAAGCTAAATGAGACCCACTCAATGGACGCTTTGACAGTGCCGAATAAATGCAGTGCATGTTGGGTAGACCAAATATGTCGTGACGTGTTAAGGGGGCCAGTCATAGGACACGATGTCAATCGAGAGAACACTTAAGATCAAAAGAGCCCCTCACATACAGCACCCCTTACTGTAAATATGGAAGTATGCTCCTTTTACTAGTACACTGCTGAAATTGAGTGTTTTTTTTTAACTATGCATATACTTCAAATCATGTTCACGAAAATATAAAAAGCAAAGATGGCCAAATCCAGTTTTGCTGACTTTGTACGTTTTGTCTCCTTATTGGTTGAACTAACACATTGGGCCTCAATACAGTTGTGCCAGTCCAGAAACAACGGTGCGGGTAAGCCTACCTGCACCCTTGTTTCCGGACTAGCACACAATAACTCTGCAGGTGGGTGCTGTCCCGCCCGCCCGGGTCTGACCTGCCAGGCGGGACAACACCCGTTTGCAGAGTTCTCACAGGAGCACCGGCACACGTGTCCCCATTCACATGGAGTTGTATGGGACTCCATGGGAATGGGGACTAACAAAATTACCGGCGCCTGACTTCCCGGCCACTGGACTCAGAATAGCCTGGTAGCACCAGGAAGACAGGCGCCAGTAATTTTGTACGGGTCTGGCAGCAACCCGCCGGTAGCACCCGCACGGTTACCGCCGGACTCGTAATGAGGCCCATTGCCTTTGTTTTATAATGTACCCATCATGATTTATAAGATACCAAAATTAAATCATATGTTTGGCGAATTCATAAGTGAGGATATGTTCTTAAACATTACGTTATAGCAGCTACTAGGGAAGCTGCTGTTTGAAAACGTGCACCCAGCCCATCTCTCTATAAACGAAGGAACTTATCGCCCTGCCCTCACTTTCAACACTTACTGTAGCACTTCTTTGCCCCGTCATCCCTCAGTGACTCATATATGTGACAATGTGTGTAAGTTAAACCTCATGTGTATACAGAAATGCATGCACTGACTGCCAATTAACACATTATATAATTGTAACCTACACAACATCATTCAGCTCCAACCTTGTGTCCGGAGAAGGATTTATCAATATGTACGACAGGGTGTTTTGTTGATCGTTCATTTCATCTGAAAAAAAAAAGAAATACATATGGAAGTGTGGGTTCCTGCTTTTACCGTAGAGAAATAATATCTGCCTAAACCCAAATATAAAATGCCCAGATAAGGCGGCAGATGCCTAAGCGTGAGAATCATGTAAAACATTAAAACATTCTCTAAAGAGGTAAATGAAGAACTCACTGTTCAGGAAACAGTTTCACACCCCTTCCTCTACTCAACCGTTAGACTGGAAACAGCTTTGACAGATAAAACTTTGTTTTATATAACTCATACACTCAAAGTTGAACGTTTTCACAAACACGAGCCACATGTTGAAAGGTTTTAACAGACATTACACACTTTTTCTTAACTTTCAACGATTTTGATAGAACTCCTAAATACGTTTTAGCAAATTAAATACCAAACCACATTTTTGTTTCAATCCTGTTTTTTAACAATCTAAAACACTTGGAATAAATTCCAACTACCAATTCCAAATGTTTAAATAATCTTAAAACTCCTTTTTAATTAACAAAATTAAAAAAAAACTTCAATGAGGAATAATCCATGGTGACTACAAATCCCATATGTTTCTGTACCATGGATCTATGAATTTCCTTTCAATGAAGACTAATGTATGGCTTATGCGCGTACTAACTCTGTTCGAAACAGCAATCCCTTTTAAAATACAGTTGCCAAAATATCTTTTTGTAGTTTTAAACTCACCACTATTCAAAGCTTTTAAACTCATAAAATAGCTTTACCTTAGCTAATCAACATTGTAATTTTGACACAATGAATCCTCTTGTAAGACATTTGACATAAAAACAAACCAGCAATTTAATGAATTACACATTTCATCATATTGACAATTCAGTTTCATTCCCATAACATACCTTAACATAAGTGAAAAAGGACCTATTTTACAATTGATCTAATGTTTCCTGAAATATTTTAGTACATTTACATATACAAAATGGGTTTACAAAGCACCATTTTCCGCATATCAAAACAAGGCAAATTATTGCATTTGCACCCGGTCAAGGACCATCAGCCTATCAGGTGGCTGGAACAGCAGGTGAGAATACACAATCCTTGCCTTCTGTTCCAGCCATCTGAGGTCCATCACAGGGTGGTGCCATTTTTTTGTATGTGGGGTGGCAACAAGGAACCTCTCCCTGTTCCTACCTAACCCCCCCCAACCCCAATACATCTACCCCCTTCTCCACGCCCTCCCACCCCACTCACTTGCTGTGGAACAGAGCTTTTTGCTCCGGTCCCGGTGCTCGTCTTGTCTGGCTGTCGCCATGGAGAAGAGACTTAGTCCCTTTTCCATACGTCAGTGGGCAGCATTTTTGCTGCACCAATCAAAACTCTAAGAACGATATTCTACAGTAGTTCGGGGACGACTTGGTTTATAAACCTCTCCTGGTTAGAAGGACATTTGCTATCCCACCTGTGCCACTGTAATGATTAATTACTGAAAAAACTAAATTCAGGTCAGGATAACATAAATGATGTTATCAAACCTCTGTACCCAGGGCTTAATTTCTGCTCAGGGCCTCACAACATATCCATCAGTCATCGAAGTGTATCGTCCCAATTACAGTTGCTTTGAGCTTGACAAAGCACTACCTAAACCAACTCTAAAACTGGACCAAGTGGCTCTTCTAGTCTTGGATGCATGCCTCTACAGATGGCTATCACCTTCTCAAAGCAGGCATTGGCGAAAAGTCCAGCTTGAAGAGTTGTATAAAGTAGACACACTTTGCAAGCCCAACAACCTAACCCATATTTTTTTATTTAATTGTTTATGAAATGACTTGAATAACGTAATCCTGACCATGATGCTGGTTCATTCTGCCCCATACATTTGCATTATATATGGCAACAGGTGCAAATATTGCACACACATATTCCTTATTGACCCTCCCTGTGCCATGGCATCCTCAGCTTTCCTCTCCAGATGCTTACTCCACTGTATACTCAGCAAAATAACAAAACCCAAGCATTTAAATTCCTATATGTTTTGCTAAGGATTTGAGGCAGTATGATTGAGGTTTATTCTTTTCTCCATTCTTCTATCAAGACCTGATGAGACACCCCGCTACAAAACCATCTTACAATTGTTATTTTAGTGTTATATAAGATAACATTGTCATGTGTTCCTGTGGCTGCCCTTGCTCCTCTGCAGAGTGTTTGCAAGACACGTTTGGCCCTAATACAGCTTTCGTAAGACCACTTAATACACCTACTTATAGCCGCTAACTATGCCACTCTGGGAAGTAATGTTGTTTACTGGCCATACATACAATCACAGAAAGACCTTACTGCAAGTAATGGACAACTGGTCATGATGGTCCTTACCCTCTTGTTACTTATATTATCTGCTTTAATGCTTTCATATTAGAACCTGATGGTCATTAGTGACCTAATCTCAGTCCATGTGAATGCTTACAATGCAGTCAATAAATACGGATATTGATCGAATTACTATAATTATGTCTTTATCAGCAGACAGGGAAGGAACAGAAAGCATTTCTCTGCATTAAAGGAACACCAATCCAATTTCCCAGCAAGATTTATTTCACTGAAACTTCAATGTGACAGCCACATCCAAAGTGAAAGCTCAAACATACAACAATGCTTTCACTTTCCTATAGAGAAACAGTGCACTTTTACACTCGACCTAATGCATGCTCAACCAAGGATTTTACAATGAATGGTATTGAAATATTACACAATACAACGACAGTTAAATTACTAAACGTTTGGTCTCTTTGCCTGACCCAATATAGACCTAAGGTTTTTTACTTCACTACCACAGTTCCAAATGTTTGGGTTGAGTAATTATCCCCCCATAAGGATCCCTCCTTCTGTCTATCGGGCTACACTATGACCTCTCTCATGACAAGAAGCCAAACTCTGTTGTTTCCTTGGTTTCCTACACGAGAGAGATTGTTAAAAAAGCATGTATGCATGTGATCACTTTCTGTCAATGCTTTCAGTTTCGAAAATAAGTTAACTGTAATGTGAGTTTATTGAATTGCAGTCCGTTTGTCATTTCAAACATGAGTACCTTTTTCCCAGTGCATCAAATCGAGTACAACTAAAACATAATACAAAATCATTGCAATACATGCAATTATCAATTAGTTATCACTATGAATCCCTGGCTGTATGTAAATACGCCTGCTCCTGGGTATTTGCTTGCATAATAAAATTATCGTTCACAAATTATTTCAAATGTATGTATTGAAATCAGTCCTTAGTATAATAATTTGTGAGGGAAATTAAAGCTGGACGGATTGGAGCTTACTGTGAGATGTAACACACAGCACAATCCCTTTGTTCTTCTCATATCAATTTATAATTAATCTTCATACTTGGCCTCGCAAAGAATTACAATGCATTTCCTCTATGTGTTTTCATGGTAAATCGTTACTTAACATTATTGGACCTCCTTGTGTTCGCCTTCCAGTAAATACAGCTATAGTTATCAGTCATCTATATCCCAGAAACCAACATCTTCCCTAGGTTCCAGGTTCCATAAAGGCAGATAATCTCACTTCAACGAATACATTAAGTAAGAGCTTCATCATTTTGATGCTTACATAAGCCAGCAGTGTTGCATGGAATGAATGCAAGAATCTATTCATTTTCAATTAGTGCGTAGCCATAGTTTTGCGGGATAGCATTTTCCTAACCAATGACACATTCACTGGATGCTGAGAGAGCTTTCACTGTTTCAATACTATAGCACATGAAAGTCTACAAGTGGCTCAAACTAGGGCTACCATTAACAGAGGTATTCAAAGCACTTCAGGAGTGGATTCCACACTCACCACCTCACTGCCCAATATCATGTTTAAACCACTGACTTCACATTGTTTGCAAGAATTCGTATTTTTGCTGCTCAATTTCCATATTTCTCTTTGAGAGATTGGGTCTGGCAATCAGAGCTCCTTTCTAAAACAGATATTGCAATGCATTGTGTGTTTTATACTTGGGTTTCCTGGGGCTGGAATATATGAAGAAAGGTCAATATGTCTAGAACTGGGGGGTCTCAAACCTATTCTGCAATGAGAGCTATTTATGATCCATGCAAAGTGTGCTAACCTACTAAATTAAACATGAAGCCACACACAGATCCTTACATCTTTTATGTTGAAAAGGCTTAGCCGTTTTTCTGCTACAGCTAAAAATAACTTTGGGACCTTTCTACATTCACAACTGACTCAATCCTTTAAACCTGCTTATTTATAGCAACAAGTAATCGTAACTCCAACTAAAGGGAAGGGATTACAATTTATTATTTTGTGTGCAATTTAAGAACAGTGAGATACCTCATTTTATAGATGTAAAAGAAACATGTTACGAAGCCCTCAAATATTTTTATATGTAGCTGCTTCTTACATTAGAAAATAATCTATGATCACAGGCAAACAACCTGACCAGCAATCCAAAAAATGTATTACAATGTTGGCTATAATATTACATATGTCAATTTAATTACTTTTTTTTCAAAGAGCTGTAACTTAAAGCTTCCCTTACCAGTGTCTAAGTCCTTCCATTTATCAGCCTGAAATGTGCACACACAACTTGATGTAGGGTCACCATGTAGCCTCGCCATTGCCGCTTGCATGCCCCCCCTTTTTTAAATCACTGGTTGGTTCTCCCCTTTTTCCATCATTGTACCCCCTCCTATTTGTACCCGGCATTCAGTGTTTTCCATTGAGCTTCATACGTGCATGCGCAATGTACTGTCTGTGCACTCCCATTGATAGTCTGATTGGGCCCATTCAGGGTGAGCACAGAAGAGAGGACTCTTGGGCTGGAGGTCTCTAATGCTCCCTGGAACCCCAGTGAGATACCAGTCGCTCCGCAGCTACCATTTAGAGGTTGCTGCTCTAGAACAAATAACTTTCAGGTCTGGCAAGACAAATTGAACCATATTTTGATGATCTATAGTATTATTTATTAAAACCAGAATACGTTTATGGGTGGCTGGATACTGTACTCTGTTGCTATCAGTAGTCTGGGCATATTAAGCTAAATATGGCATACTGGCCACTTCTTCTTTTATTAGACTTGTTCCATGTTAGATTATGTATCCTTTTATTCTCATTCTGACTTCCTCCAGTATCAGCATCTACAGGATGTTTATTTATCCCATTATGAAAAGTGTTACTGTTTATCAATTTACTGCCAGCCAATACTCCTCTTACATTCTACAAGTCTTTATTACATGATCGCAGCCTAGTTTTGGTTGTTTAATGCAGGACAAGGGAGGTACTGTAACCGTTTTCGTCCTGCTTCCTACTATATGTAGCAAACTCATTTTTGCATTGCTATTCATGCCCTCTTCATTATTGAGAGACCCCCTACATGAACACAAACAATTCCTCTACTATGCATACGCCCTTTTAAATGTATATAACATTTGGTTGTTTTTTAGTACCATAGCCTAATGTGTTTCTTTGACTATGTTGTTCCTCTAACTTGTTAGGTAAGAAAGGTGTAATTAATGTGTTTCCATCTTCTCTCCTCTTCTGCAGTAAAATGTGGTTGGTTTCCACTTTAATTGTTCCAGGATCTGAACACTTCAACCATGACTCCAGATATGAGTAATTTTGAAACCGTACAGAGCTCAATGATATTTATATTTATATATGGTAGTATATATGATATTTATAGTTATATGATATTTATATTTATACTATAGGTGAGATGTTTTGGATTGGATGGTAACCATGGGGCTGATGGCCAGGTCCTATCTCTGTGTGCCAGGATCCTGTGAGAAACCAAAGGGCGTCTCACCCGCTAGTCCTCGGGGACTTTTCATCCATGTGGCCAGGACACGGGCATCACCATTGTTTTAAGATTCTCTGAGGTCCCAACTTCCCCACCCCCTTTTTACACTGGGCTGATGAAGAGGGTGACTCAGAGTAACTAGTATAACTCTCAAATTTTGTACTGGAAATGTCCTGTTAATCCGGTCAGGCAAAGTCAGACACTTGACTTTAAGTGCATACACCTGATACCAATTAGCTCTCCGCACACAGATAAAAGGCAGAACCTAGAGACACACTCTGAGCAAGGTGGAACACAAGTACAAGCAGCTCTTCCAGGGCGAAGGCAAACGTACTGGAGCAGAGCGACGAACCAATGGAAGAGAGCAGCGTGTCGGAAACCCCAATAATTCCCTACTGGAGGTCGTTGCCTACGACAGGCTGCGAAAGACAAGTGAGAAGGCCAGATCCCACATCAGAAGGCTGTCTTGTGTTTCAAAGATGCCAGCAACCCTCCCGGGTGAACGGCAGAGTTGGGGAGGCAAGGTCAAGCCTGTGGTACTCGCACACAGCCAGTGAGTTGGCAAGCAACCTCAGAGACCGGCGTGTGTTAAAGATTGAAGTGGCAACATTATATCTCAAGTGAATGCTGCACGAATGTGGATGAGACGCCAAGAAAGGCAGACCTGTGAATGAACTTTGAAGTAAGGACCGCTGTGAAATCAGTGGTACTAAGTAACGGAGTGGTCCGTTGAAAGTAGCAGCCCACTCGAATGTCTCTGTGAAAGGTGCATTGTTTTTAATGATAAAGCAAATGAACTGCAAAAGTGAAGAAAGCAAAATTAACTCCTAGAGAAGGGGAGAGTGAAAGATGAACCTTGAACTTTTAGTCAAAGTGGTCCTGCGGAGGTCTTTAAAGAAAGTCACGCATATTCGAAAGTCTTTGACATCCGTAAGCGGTCTGAGCGCAACTGAGGGAGAGTGTAATAAGCTTGGGGAAGGGATAAACCTTACAAGTCTTGTTGAACTTTGTTTTGCAGAGGTCTGAGCCTGACAGAGGGGTACCTATTTGAATTTAGTTTTGAGGTCTGAGCCGGACAGAGGGAGACCAATGTGAACTTTTGTTTTGAAGAAGTCTGGCCCACAGAGGGGGACCAGCGTGAACTTTTTGTGAAATGTTGTTTGTAAGACTGGGGAGAGTGACTTTAACATGGAAGTCTAGGTGGGCCTCAATCCACATTTTGAACTGTTCATGTGTTAAAACCCTGAGGCAGAGTGTGTCATCCTGCCTACAGGGATCACCTTACTCCGTGTGGTTTAACGTGGGGAGGAGAGCTGTTTCAGCGACATTTATTCTTTTGAACACTGATTTTTTCTTTACATACATTTCTCCTTTATACAATTTTTGTACAAGAGATAGGGCAGGCATTAGGTTTGTTAGCATAGACCTTTTTGATTTGACGGACTCCACTAAGACTGTTTTGTTTATCGTTTGATACTCCCATCTTAGTTATAGGGCAAAGTAGGAGTTTTTCCAACACCAGAAACTTCAATAAAGGCTTTTCAAATTGTACCTATTGTGTCATTGTCATACCTGTGATACCATGCCTTCCAAACAATCCCTCTTAGGTCCTTCATTGATACACTAGCCTTCCACATCTTCTAATTTAGACAGAAAGGGGCAACAACAACTCAATATGTAAGTATGTATGGGTTTGTGTTTGTATTTCTTTATTTGTAAAGCGCGCCTGGCCCAAGGGCATATTACAACTGTCCGTGATTTTATTCTGTTGTTAATAACCAAATTATATCCTATACCCCTTGTAGAGTGTTAATTAAGATGCGTGGGCTGTTCCCAGGATATGTGAATAAGGAGAATTAGAAATAGTCTTGAAAATATTAGTTAGCATAACTATTCTGCTTGACTCTCTGAGTTATTGGACTCTTCCATTCCTGCCTTCTCACTAGCCAGATTACAGTTTTGATATTGACATATAATATTGATTCAAGGAGTGGAACCTCATTTTAAATGTCTGTCAAGTGTTTTTTTTGGGGATTTGCATTAAAAGCTCCCAAATATTGTGCAGCAAAGCCACCCTCAGGCATTACAGCAGCCTCCTCATCTTCTTTAATATTCTTCATCTTTGGCTGCGTCCCCAGTACTAAAGAAGTGTTGAAGTAGTTAGTTAGGTATATAGAGGTTATATCATTTTTATGGAGATTAGTGTATTACACCTGTATTTCTGGTATAGCATGCACCATATATGCGAGGGAGCACTGACCTTAGGATTGATAGGGTGATTCCGTGTTGGATTCAAAAATACCATACATCATAGCATGAACCCCTGAGAGGCCAGCCATCTAAATTGCCCTTGATACGTACACTCGAAATTGGAAAAAACTTTGCCCTTTTAATGTTTAGTTTTTATCCAGATGCCATTCCATATCTCTGCATTAATTGAGCTCATGTTCCAGGTTAAACTCTTGGTACGAAAACATCTGCGGAACATAACCTACATGTAATGCTGTTTCATAATACACCTCACCAACCATCACCCCTTTATTAAATTGTCATACGTTATATATTTTCAAAGAAGCGCTAGAGCCAAATTAAATAACATGAGTGAGAGAGGGCATCACTGCCTCATTGCTATTTCCAGAAGGAAGTCCTTCACTTTGATCCTTATCTCCAGGTACGCAGTCAGGATCAGTAAAATGAAGGATGCACAGGATTCAAAATAAGTCAAAGGTTTTAGTAGAAAATGCAAACATATTCCATCGAAGTCCTTCTTTCAATTAAAGTTAATCATGGCTAATGTTCTATTGTTCCTAAAGGAAGTCAAATTACCAAGATGGCAGGCATAAGGGAAAGGATGTAACATATATGATGTCATTTCTGGAGGTGATGTCACATGACCGCTGATACTGATGAAATCATAGAAATAGATATAATTACATCTCAGAGGATGACTGTGGATGTAAAAAAAAAACGTTAAAGCTAAAGATTAACGTGATCTTGCATCTTTCTGTTCTTTTATTTTCATGTATTTGCTTTTTCGAAACTATTTCGAATGACATTTCTTACAATGGACCACCCTCTCTTCATTTTGTGACAGGCTGAATTCCCTTCTCTCTTTTCTTTTTCCACTTAAATTCCCTGATGATTTTTTTGCTTTGGGATGTTAATCCTCCTTCCCACCATTCACACATCCTATTGATATTATCTATGTGCTATGGTGCTACTATTTATATCCAGTTTCTACTCATCCATCTCATACTTCTTGCTCCTTCGTTGATCTGATCTTTTCTAAATTGGTCTGTACGCTTCCCATTTTTCTTCTGAGTATCTATTGCTTTAATTTCTTTCTCTCCCTCTTCTTTGACGTTACTTCACACCTCCCTCTCTCTTTTTAGCATTGTGGCCTCTAGGCCTTTAACCAACTACACTGCTTTCTTATTCCTCAACCTTTTTTCTCTTCATCGCTGACTTTGCTCTTATTTCTACCAGCACTGCCCTTCGCCTCTCTCTTCTGGAACACTCCCCGTCTTCCTAAAGTGTTCTCCCCCTTGCATGAGCTCCCTCAACCATGGATAAAAAGAGCAACATTTGCACTTATACATTTTTCTGGTGATATAACAGAACAGTTTTTATTTTTTAGACAGTCCTGTCTTTTTTCTAATGGCTCTCCTGCCCATTTGCAAGTCTACCCTACTCTGCCAGGAACGTAAATGTCTTTTCAGGACGCCTTATTCATCTGGACCAGTGAAAATAAACATTATCACGTACCCAGAACATCATCCATAATTCCAAACACTCCAACAAAATAGGGAACATTAGCATTAAATTAACAGGAACGTAAGTCATTGTCAAATAAGCAATACTCAAGTATTTATGCAAGAATTGATCAAAGGATCCCTCATCATTACAAATGAAGCAGGGAAACACTTCTGGCACCAGGTACTTAAAAACCTCATCAGAAAGTATTTTTGTAAAGCTTATTCAAAGTGGATATGAGTGAGGAAGAAGTCATACACATGGGATCCAGAAGTCACCCTCCTCCTAGCTGGCTCATCCTCCATCATTCCACCGTACACTACACACTGTGGCAGCAAAACATAGCAGCAGCTTGGCTGCTTAAACAATTCCTCTATAATCTTATACTCATCAACCTCCACACCTCACCAACCTTCCCACTCAGGACAGCCCTCTATTGGCAAGGAACCGAGCAGAATGACAACCCTTGAGGCCCATCATCTAGAATCTTACAAGTAAACAGAGAGTGGTCTCTTCCGATCTGCATGCATTGACACCACAGGTTTCACATCGTGTCTCCTCCTCTGGCTCGACTAACTGTAGACCCGCCCTTTCTCCTGCAAGACCCAGTATCAAGAGGCCACACAAATGGCGGATGTCCAGCTATGCAAGACTCAGTTGCACTACATTGCATCAATGGGCAAAGCTCTTCTGCTCAATTCCTTTCCCTAGTGCACATGTCTTTATGTAAAATGCTTTGCAGCTAAATGTATTCACACCATCCTAACACCCAATGAGCACGTTTGCTGCAAATGGGACTCTCACAATTTTTTGCATCATGAAAGCATATATAACTAATGAGTCTATACATTCAGACACACTCTTTAATTGTTCAGACACTTGAAATATGTGAATGGCATAAATGCTCACCATATCCTGTCGTTGAAAGACCCAAGTGCTTCATTCTGTTTTTTACAAGTTCTGCAAGCTCCTGCCTCTCTGATCTCCTACACACATTCATTCTCTGCTGGCTTATCCGCTCTGCTGTTTTACTAAAGTGCCTTGGCATTTTCCTGCTGAGTCTCCGGGCCCACTGCATGCTTTTCCTTCTCAGCAATGGGTGATCTGATTGGTCACTTGAGGTCGAGTTTCGATGATTGTTTCGATGGTTAAGTTGTTCTTTGGTATCTTTGGTATCTTCCCAGTCTTCAACGCTGATAGAAATTTGAGACTTGAAAGAAGCATAAAGTGAAAAGGAATGTCAGATTCATGAAAATGATGGACTCATGTTTGATTAAAAATGTCAATGTAGTATGCATTGCCATTTTCCTCAACTACAAATCTTGGATATTCATAGTTTCAAAAAACATTTTAGTTCACACACAACAAAATACATCTATATGCTTTCTTGCCATGGGTGTGAAAAAAGGCAGTCATCTTCCTTGACACCTGCATATAAAGCAGTATGTTCAGGAAATCAGCACAGTGATGTACCGGGACTTCCAGTACTCTCCAAATAAATGGCCATCATGAATCCGGGTGTACCGGATGAAAACTGTTACAAACTGTTCTCATGATCTCCCTCAATGAATCAGCCATCCACAAATTGGGATAAATCCTCTTGCTTTCACATCTAGTAATGTTGTCTGATCACAGCAGGCCTCAATGTCTCTTACTTTACCCTACTTCTAAGTGTAGAAGTGACTTTATATATCCTACTCCTAATTTGTCCCTTTACCTATTAAACCAGCTTTTGAGCAGAAACATGTGTCTCTTGTGCCAGGTTCTCCCCCAATATGCACCAAGCAAACAATGACGTAAGATAGCACCAGTAGTGCAACCAAAACATGTGTAAACCTAGAACATTTTCATGGAACTTGAAAATGCGTAACTATCAGCTCACCATACCAGTGTGAACCTAATACTTCATTGACTAAAACGCTAAAAATGAATTACTTCCTATTGGAACATGCTGGTTTTGAGAAATGAACCTGTCCCTTACATTTTGCTTTATATTATGTATTATTTAACACTGTGCAACTATATGGTTTAATATGTGTGCAAAACTGATGTTCAGAAAAGAAGAGGAAATACCATCCCTTACTGAGTGTACCTTTAACTTACAACCACACAGCCTTTGCTTCTCTCATGCCCAGATCCTTAACTCCTTTTTTTAACTTGTTTATTTTTTCAAAAAACAAACAGTAATCATATCAAAATTAATTAACCCCGCAAAGAAAATTAATACTAATATACAAAGAAAACAGAACTAATATGTACACAATCCAAAACGTAACTCAGCCCCCCTTTTTAAAGGCAACATAACAATTGTAGAACTAGTACTTCAGCTTCCATTGGAAAAGGGTGGCCTTGGCATCCCTAATTTTCAAGCCTATCATCTAGCATTCACATGTCAATTTATTATGTCATTTCTTAGAGAACAACCTGATGATTGGGCTATTGCTGAGGCTGGTCCTACTGATCGCTTCTACCAAGAGCAATCCTTACCACAACAAACGCTACAAGTAAAAGAACCCCCATTACTGAATTTCTGAGGAAAAGCTGGAAAATCCTTTATGCCTATTTAGGCTCAGATGCCTTGAAATCAGCCAATGCTTCCTTATGGATGAATGCAGCAATTAAAGAAAAGGGTTAAGTGTTTTTTGGGTGGATTGGTTTGAGTCTGAGGATAGGATTTAATATCTCAGAGGAACAATGGATTGATATGTGTGGGAATGTGAAACTTTGTTTGTTGAATTTGTGTGAAAGATCTAGACACATAAAAATTCTTAACAGGGTTTATTGGAGCCCAGAAATATTGATGAAACAAGGAATGACTGATATAAATGATTGCTGGAAATGTTTGAGTGATGGGGGCACACTGGAACATATGTTCTGGCATTGCTCACAGGTCCGAGGGTTTTGGACAGATGTTTGTAATATGTGCCTATGTGTTCTGGAAACTGTAATTGATCTAGACTTTAAGACGATGATTTTGGGCAGTAATGATTTATTGGATGATCTTTCAATTTCACAAAAAAGGTTCTTGTTCAGAGGTGCCTTAATTGATACAAAGATGTTACTTCGCAATTGGGAGTCACAAACTGTACCATTATCATCTGATTGGATTTCTGAGATACATTCTCTTGCAGGTTTGGAAGATGAAATATTCAGAAGACAAAGAAAGTTGAACATTTTTGAAAAAATATGGAGAACATTTCTAGATATATACTAGATCCTTAACTCCTGTCATATTCTCCTCCTCCCTTCTACCTCCTCCCATCCCTTTCCCCAGCAATTGCTCTCCGTCCTCTGAAGCATCTGTTGGTTCCAGGTAGCCTAGTATAAGACACTTAATTAAAAAATACATAAACACAAAGCACCAGAACCTTCTGCCTTTGCATATTTCCAACTATTGGCCCCTTTGGAGTAAGGCTACACCACAATCGATCTTCTGCTGGTATATGTTTGAAAGATTTGTTTCACTGCCTCAACCTACATTAATTTGAGTGTCCATCATCTGTGATGGGTCCCTGCTTGACCCTGGGTCCCAACAGTGGATTGGTCAAATGTGCCTGGATAACCACAATGCACTTGTCTTACTGAGCAAAGCACATTATAAAAACATAGAATAACTATACTATTTATTTTCTGATAAGCGTCTATCATTCCAAAATGAACAGTCTGGTACACTCCTACTGCACTCTTTTGAAAAACTTCCACGAAAAATGGGGAGGGATACATATAACCAGTAAGGGTTCCTAGCTGCTTTGCATACAATAAAAGAGCCTTTTTGGAACAAAAGAATGAACCCTTAACTTAATATTTGACAACTATGTCTGTATTAAAATCTTGAATCATTAAGAACACAATAGACACTAGGCTTGGTGTTCATTTATTTTTCAAACACTCACTCTAACATTAAAATCTTTCTAACTGTTAACCACATTCATATTTATGTTTACCACCTAAGGATTTCGAATGGAAGTTTAAAATGAAGTCGTGGCATCCTCAGTCTGTCTTGTTGTGTGTTCGTCAAGAGGAGCGACTGAGTCTCTTTCTTAGCATGTCCAAAATACTCATTGGTTCAGGAGCCTTACTTCTGTGATAATAAATATCACAAGTAGGAGAACGCTGTTTAAGGTATACCCAGTCTACAAAGTTACTCCTCTTTATAGATTTGCCCTTTGTTTTGTTAGATTAGGTTATAATTTAGTTGTATCCATAATGTTGATGGAATACTACATCATCTTATTAACTATTATTAACTTGCAAACAGATATATTTATCAGAATTCTCCATTGATGCTTCTTCTAGTTTTAGAATTGTGCAAATAACTATCAAACTAATATGACTATCATTGCCTTCCAGAATAATTAATTACAAAAACACATGTCCCAACAGCTGAGCTCCTGTGTTTAATGTTTTTGTCACACTTGATATCAACACTCATTGCCAAGCTATCTAATAACTTATATAAGTTAGTGATATCCCACATTGGTGTTAGTCCATTTTGGAGACTGTATTAGCCTTGACTCCAGTTGATAAAGGTTCCGTTCCTTATTGCCTCTTCTTTTATTAGGATTCACAGGACCTAGTCCAAAAACATTTCAAATATAATAGGTCAATGCTTTATGTTTGTTTAAAGTGGTTCACCAGATAATTTTCTCTACCGTTATATTTAATTAATTAAACAAGTAAACAAACTTTAAATCGCATATCATTCCATGTACAACAAACTCTACACCCACCTAATACTTTAAGAAAATGTTGTGAACTAGTGGTGCAGTGTTGGCTAAGGTCTAATTTAACAGTGATAAGATTTTTTGAACCTGTGTGTTTTTAGTAATCTTAACATTGGCTATTTCATTGCCTGTAGACTTTAATGTTTATAAGGAGTAACGCTGCAGCACCTACCCCGAGCAGCATCTTTTTTTTTGTGCAAAAAAACGAACGCTTTAGAGCCGTGAAGGGGCTCTCTCTGGTCCTCTGTCCCGTGCCTGCTTCCTGGAGGAGGCGTGGCTTCACAGACACACGTGAGGCATCACGTGACCCCCAGCCGCCTCAAAACACGGAGACACTCGTCTGAGGGGCGAACGCTGCAGCACCTACCCCGAGCAGCATCTTTTTTTTTGTGCAAAAAAACGAACGCTTTAGAGCCGTGAAGGGGCTCTCTCTGGTCCTCTGTCCCGTGCCTGCTTCCTGGAGGAGGCGTGGCTTGACAGACACACGTGAGGCATCACGTGACCCCCAGCCGCTTCAAAACACGGAGACACTCGCCCGAGGGGCGAACGCTGCAACACCTACCCCGAGCAGCATCTTTTTTTTTTGTGCAAAAAAAGAACGCTTTAGAGCCGTGAAGGGGCTCTCTCTGGTCCTCTGTCCCGTGCCTGCTTGCTGGAGGAGGCGTGGCTTGACAGACACGTGAAGCATCACGTGACCCCCAGCCGCCTCAAAACACGGAGACACTCGCCCGAGGGGGGAACGCTGCAGCACCTACCCCGAGCAGCATCTTTTTTTTTTGTGCAAAAAAAGAACGCTTTAGAGCCGTGAAGGGGATCTCTCTGGTCCTCTGTCCCGTGCCTGCTTCCTGGAGGAGGCGTGGCTTGACAGACACACGTGAGGCATCACGTGACCCCCAGCCGCCTCAAAACACGGAGACACTCACCCTCGCGGCTTTAAGCCCGGGGGAGTAAAGCACACCGGCTGTTGTGCGGCTGTTTGGCGCTGGGGCGCACCACCTCAACTTGGGGAGACTGCGGAGAAATTATCTCTTTGATCCCCTCTATGAACGCAAATCTATGTCAGTCCAGTTTTGAAAACCAGCCGGAAAGGAACCGTATCTACAGAATCCCGTATTGATCTACCTCTCGCATTTCAATATTCCGCAAGTCTTGCGGCACAAGGACCGTGCTCGAAACAACTAGACAATCACAAAGAGAGGCTAAGAAGGATGGCCTCCAATATAATAGCAACAGAAGACAGCGGTAACATCTCTCCAGGAGGGGTAAAAGCCCTCCCCTTTACAACAGCAACTTCAAGACTCCCACTGCACGAACGAGAGAGACTGGGGAATAACCACGACATACACAAAGAAAGAGGTAAGATCCCTGCCTTTCCCAGATTATCGAACATTGACTTGATCAAAAATTCAGAAAATACAGAGATTGGAGGGAGGGAATTGAGGAGGGAAGCAATCAAAGGCGGTACAAATATCAACCAATCCAAACTGACAATAGAAAGAGCTAAGTCACCTCCAGCATCAGCACCCGCACAAATAAATACAATCATAAAAGTACATGATGAAAAAAAATGTTTTTAGTGAGAAAGCCTCCAGGGAAAGTCCAACAACAGAAAGGGCAGATAAAGTCCAGTCCCTACCCCCAGGCGAAAACGTAATGGTACATCAGTGCATAAGTGCAAAAGAAAAAAACAGCGAAGAAACAAATCTAGCAACACCATCGCTAGCTGAACACCTAAACGTGACAGACGCCGAACTAACAGATCTCGGACTGCTGATGGAAGCTCAGCAGAATAGATCTGATATAAGAACTGAAGGGGACGAAATAAGAGAAAGTTTTCCCGTGGAAGAAAGGAACGAGGGCAGTCCAACAACGATAAACAGAGAACACGACGGAGAATACCCACCAGAAACACCAGAAGAGCAAAATCAAAAAAACAAAGTAATAACGACAATTGAAGATGCAGATATTAACAGCGTAAACAATACTGAAAAAGTCATACAACTAATTGACGAAGACTTGGACGAATCAGTTTACTCAGATGCTTCTGAAATACTATCAATACGTCATAAAGGAGAGAACCACAAGACAGACAACAGTAGAACATCACACAATGTCTTGAAGATCTCCAGAGAACAACTAAATAACAAAAAGGCACAAATGGATGCAGGACCAAATGAGAACGATTACAAAAAATTGGAATCATTAATCAAGCAAAGATCGCAGAAAAGAGGACTTAGTCAGAAAGACAGGACTGACTCACACAGACAGATTAACCAGCTTCTCCAATTAGCAAAGAACAAACTGAATTCCCCCATAATCGGGAAAAGACCTGCCGCCAAAAACAGTGGTCAGGAAACCTCAATCGCCGAAGAGATCGGTGAACATGAATGGAGAGAACATTTTATTAAAACAATGGAAGGAAACACAATGAAGAGAATAACAACAGGGAACAGATTAAAACCTGGCCAGGAAAGCAGTCCCTCTCCAGTGAGAGAGGAACTACAAGACCTGGGAGTAAGAACAAAAACAACGACCAGCACTTATGGACATCGAACTGAGAAGACCCTGTGTAGGGCACTAAGAACCCAGCAGTTTCTCAACTTTGAAGATGCTGATACATCGGTATGCTCGCCAACTGACAAAAGATGCTTGCACTCAACATTTGAAAAGAGGCGCCGGTTCCTTAACGTTCATATGCAAGAAGGGAAAAAGTCATGCGACATCGCCACGACTACATCCACCGCAACACAAACAGATGAATGCTCACCACAAAGAAAGGCTCAACACACCATTAACTCTCAAAGTATTAAAAAAAACCTAACAGGAAACACTAAAGAGACCACGAAGATCAACGAAGAAGTAGTTGTAGGTCCAACTTCATTCCCAGAATTGGGAATACAATTGCAGAATAATGTCATGGCCGCCTTAACAATCTTGTTGGCCCCATACATGAAACTGTACGAATCCATCAGTGAAAATGTAAAGGACAATAACGCTCTTGTAGCCCTGATGCTCACTAAGCTAACAGCTCAAGAAATAACAGCTTTAAAACTGGAAGCGAGGTTAAATCAAGAAGCAGAAACCTCAGCAGCATGGCAAAGGAGACTATTTGACCTAGCAAGTGGAGATAGACAAGAAAAAGATATCCTGACAAACGCATTGCTAGATTCATTAAAATGGATGCGGAAAACCACTGAATCGGCAGAGAGGAATCAAAAACTCCAGAGCGTAGAATCAACTACAAAACAAACGGTCATTAGGGAAATCAGACCCGATACGCGCAGCTTCGAGGGCCATAATAAAGAAAACCAAGAATACTGCCCAGTAACTATAGATAGTGAAAAAATGAACAAAGGCACGTCATATAAAACTAGAGCCCAAGATTCAGACGATTCAATAAACCGAGCAAGTAGCATTGGCGAAAACACCACCTGTAAGGAAAAAATCAATGAAGGTCCGGTTGAAGATCCGATGATGATCAATAGGAGTAAGCAAGCCGACGATCTCTTAGCTGCAATGAGAGAAAATGAGTATATAAAGAAAAACTTGAACAAAGACGAGCACTATCCCCTGTTCGGTCCTAAACAAGGGCAGGAGACCCAAAAAAATGCGGCCGAAGCTATAAAAACATCAAAAAAAATAATACAAAAACCAAAAACGGTAGAGGCTAAAGAAAAGAGAAATCCGAATACCGCAAAAAAAGGGGAGGGATCTTTAAAAGGCATACGATCGATGTTTAGGAATGTTAAACAAATAATAGAAAATAAAGAAGTGACCTTAAGTAGAGAAAAAGAACGACTAACTCGACCTCTTCCTAAACAAAGTGAAAGGCAGGTAGTGCTGATCACTGAGGATGAAGAAAGCGACCTAGAGTCGCAAGACGAATCAAGAGATCTGATCGAGGACGCCTCTTTCTACATTGAAGAGGCGGCAGCAAATAACATGCAACATCCAACGGAAGTGGCTGAGTTTTTATGTCAAGGGCAAAATGAAGTAAGGCCGCAGCAAAGTGAAAAAAAAAAAAAGGATGATGTGATCTCGTACTTGGACTCGGATGAAGACGACTACCATGAACGTCCAGGGTTCTTAACATTAGATGAAAAAAGAAAAAGAACTATCAGCGAAAAGATTCCGACTGAAAAAGCAAAGATTAAGAGCGACCTTCCAAGAGAAACGCATAACTCGTGGAACCCGAAGCACCCGAGGAAGAAACAGTCTGATGATCAGGACCGCAATTACATGAAAAAACAGCAAAACCAAAGAGTCCTGTCACCAAAAAAGGTGCTGGTTGAAAACTTTCTTGAAGATAACGAAGGAAAAAACCTAAACCGTAAAAACGTGATAGCCCTGCTGCATTGTGTGGATACATTGAGAAAGTTAAGAAATGAAGACATAGCGGTGGTTGAATATGTTGACGAAGAACTCGTGGATAAAGTGGTTTTACATCTGAAATCGAGAACACACAAAGAATTAATTTTAAAAGATGGAATAGAGTTGTTGAAACGAGGCTACGAGATTCGAGAAGTTTTAAATAATCCAAAAATAGACGACAATAAGATAAAAGAGCAAACTCTTCGAGAACAGAGAAGGGCAGCAAAAATTCCTTTACCGCGAAAGGGAGCGGTTAGAATGCAAAAAGAAAACTTCCAAATAACAGTGGCAAACACAAATGGAGAACTTGACGAAATGGTGAAAGAAGATTCAAGAAAAACAGAAAATTCGAACCGGGACAGAAAAGACTGTCTGAAACGAAATGTAGAGCTACAAGAAGATTGGCTATGGTTAGCAAGTTCCTTATCCTCAGATGGAAATGACCGATAGCAAAAAAAGTCGGAAGCAAGAAATGAGGAATCACTGATCTCCTGGAACACGAGGGGTTTTAAGCACCTGATGAATAAGGAGAACCCACAATTAAACAATGCTACAATAATATGTTTACAGGAGACCTGGATATGTGACGTGCCTGCGTGCAGAAACTTCGAGATCGCCATGAACCCCGCAAAAAAAGAATGAGATGGGAGACCTTATGCCGGCTTTATCACATTAATAAGAAAGGGAAGTGGCTGGCGGATTATGGAGAAAGGTAATGCAACCCACCTCATACAATGGACTCTGCTAGAAACCAACAGCGACACTAAAAATGTGGAAATGTCTTCCCTATTGGTGATAAACGTCTACTGGAACCCAGCTGGAACAACAACCACCCAGTTCCTGCAAGCAATAACAGATATAATAGTCAAAAGAAGGGAACAGAATTCAAACTGTCAAATAATTATATGTGGTGACCTAAACATAAAATGCCTGACAACAAACGGGCTCCCGCGGTTGGAAGAACTACAGATGGGGAACTCAAATGCGGCCAGATGGGCACAGATAGCAAAAGGTTTTAACCTGCATATGTTAAATGGTCAAACACGTGGCGACATTCCAGGTAAACAAACGTGGTCGAATGGCCAAGCATCGACAATAATAGATTACATATGGGTCTCTTTACCCCTGATGTTGGAAATAGAAAACTTTGAAATCTTACATCAAAATGACAGTGATCATAACATCCTTTAAACAACATGGAGAAGAGAGAAAAATTCAAAATCTTACGGGAACAGCACTAACCTAGCCTTAAACCCGTCGGCAAATCGAATAAGGCTGACAAAGAAAAACATTCTATCGTTGAAAGAGGTCTTCGTCGAACCAGAAAACAACTTGACGGGGCACCTCAATTATGAAACACTCTTAGAAGCCTACAAAATAACGAGCTCAGGACTTAAAACTGATGCAATAATACACAAGCACAAATACAGTAGACAATTAGTAGAAAGGAGGAAACAACTAAGAAAGGAAATAAGAGCTTGTAAAAAAAGGAAAAAAGACTCAAACACAGAAAAACAAAGGAGCATCAAGGTATGCCGAAATCACTATAAAAACTGGCTTATAGATTTCAAAACCAGACGACACCAAGAACAAGGGGAATCTATGCTAAAGACCCTACAAAAGTCCAATACCAGAGAAACATGGGACTTAATAAACAACTGTACCCTGAACCATCAAAGTAGACTAACATGCAGAGTCTCTGAGTATGATTGGATAAAACATTATACAGAAGTATTTTCTGCTAAAGCTGACGACGTGGACTTACCTGAAGGGATTACAACACACGCTTGGATGAAAATGATGGACGAGGTGGAAATTGAAACCACAATTCGGAAATTAAAAGACTCCTCCGCTGCTGGGCCTGACGGGTTAACGAATATCCACCTGAAGAAGGATCCAAAATCATGGGCAGTGATAATAAACATCTTATTCACGACAATTGCATTGCAAAGAAAGATCCCAGAAACATGGACAAAAAGCATAACAGTGCCAATATATAAAAAGGGTCAACAAGATCTGCCAACAAATTATCGACCGATCTCGTTAATAGCAACAACAGGAAAGCTTTTTGCAGCAGATTTACAGAAAAACCTGACAAAATGGGCAGAGACGAACAACATCATCGATCCGCGCCAAACAGGGTTCACTAAGCGAACAGGAACTGATATAAACCTATTCATCATTTCAATGCTAAAAACCAATGCTATAGAGTTAAAAAAAGAACTACATTTGGCATTTATCGATCTAAGCCAAGCATTCGATACTGTAAACAGAAGAAAGTTATGGGAAAAGTTAAAATCATGGTCGTGTCCACCAGAATTACTGAACCCAATAAGGGCGTTACATCAAAACACGACCACCCAAATCAGAGTGAACGACCGAGGGGATCTGACGGCCAACATCAGAATCAACAAGGGTGTGAAGCAAGGCTGTCCGCTTGCAGCCACATTATTCAAACTGTTTCTAGCGGACATACCAGAAATAACAATATGCACAAGACACTTCAGCCCGAAAATAAACAACCAGGAAGTGTCGATAATATGCTATGCAGACGACATAGTAATACTAGACGAAACCAGAATCGGGCTGCAACGACTCATAAATAACCTACAGACTTACATGCAAAAAAATGACCTGACGATCAACGAGGGAAAATCAAAGATTCTGACGATAAATGGCAAGAACAACGCCATAATGAAAAAATTTAAATGGCATATAGAAGGAGAACCTCTCGAACGAATAGAGATGATAAAATACTTAGGTGTCGGACTCAATGCCTCAACAGTGGAAAAGAGCTGGGAAGATATTCTGCTGGCAAAAGTCAGAAATGTAAGCGCACAAGGAAGGGTCTTAGATGGTAAATATGGAAAATTTTCATTAGCACCGGTAAGAATGTTCTATGTTCAAAAAGTTCTGCCCTCCTTAGCATATGGGAGCGAAGCTGGATTGAATCTATCATATAAAATATGGTCTAAACTGGAAAGTGGATTTTGGAAACCAGTGTTGAAGCTTCCAAGGAGCACTCCGATAGTGGCAATAAGAGTGGAATTGGGGCTCGAGTCACTTGAAGCCATAATGAAATGGAAATCATTATGCATGCTGAGGAAAATCTGTGAAGCCAGTCCAGCCGAGAGCTACAAACTACTGGCAACCAAAGGACTAGATAAAAGTTCAACTTACCTCAACCATTGGAAAAGAGAATGGTCGCAGGTTCTATCAAAAATTGACTCATCTAAAGAAGAACTGGTCACAAACCCCAATAAAGTAAAAGAAAAGCTCATGAGACAGGACTGGATTGCAACAAGAGAGGCCAAGATGAAGCTAAAGAACATAAAAAACATGGCAGTTGAACATAGAAAAAGAAACGTGCTTCCAGAGTATCTAGCAAAATTTCCATCTTACAAACATAGAGCAACACTTTTAAAAATCCGGTTGGGAGTCTACCCAACTAATGACTATAAAAACAGAACTGGAGGAAGAGGCACAAATGAAGGGCGCTGCAGATTCTGTCAAAACAAGTGGCAACTAGAGACACCGATGCATCTCATGACGAACTGCACTGCCGTTTCAAAGGAAAGAAAGCGAATGCTATCAAGGTATATGTTAAAAATTACCCAATGCAACGACGAGGAATGATGGGACTATTTTATTCAAGGACACAATCCCAGATTCTCATGTGCGGGTGTAAACTTTTTGGATAAAATCCTCAAAGAAAAAGACGATGAACTAGTCGAGGAAAACACGCCAAAGACTGGATAAATTAAGTGAATAAACAAACATATACCTTTGGAGGTGAAGGACTTAAAGATAGTCATGATATAAAAGTGAAATGAAAGGAAAAGAAACGAAATGAAATGAAAAGTGTGATAAAAGTTTAAATGTAAACTAAAACACTTACACTATAAAAAATAAAAATAAAAATAAAAAAAAAATAAGGAGTAACCTTAACTAGATTTACACAATCACTGAACTAGTATCTGTGTGTCTGTGTTTTGTATTTTTGTATGTTTGTCTGTGTTTGTGTATCTGTGTTTGTGTGTGTTCACGTTGCTGAGTGTCCATGCCATAGCATTGTGCACAATGCTGTCTGCAGTGCGTGTGCGTTTGCTTTTTCAAATCCAATACCCTTATTGACACCTATGTCCAGATTTATTTCTGGCTGTGGTTTTGTGTGGTGTGTATGTGTATGTGTTTGTTCTTGTGTAATCCTTATTTGAGGCTATGAACATAGATCATCATTTGGTCGTTTTGTGTGTGTGTGTTTCTGGATGCATTATTTGTATCAATGGGCATGTCCGACCATATCTATGTTTTATTGTCTGTTTACATATGATAGACATATCTGTGGCATGCCCATAGGTATAAAGGAGATAATCGTATGTGTTGTGCATGCATTTTACGTATCCATGCCAATAGCTGGAGTTATCTGAGTTGTGAAAGTGTATGTGCATTTATGGAACAATTACACCTCAATCATATAGATTCTCCATATGGGATTTTTTATATATGCCATGGGATGACTACTACTAGTCTGTAGTGGGACATTAGAGCCTGTAGGTTTGCAATGCACTGCGGTGCTGACTCCCCTTGCATAAAATCCAACCATTCCTTTTCATCGAGAGGTGAGGCTCCTCCTCCACTGGAAATGCCATTATAAAGCCACTCATTAGCTTTTTATCTTGATTTTACTGTGTGATTGTTTT
Organism: Ambystoma mexicanum; assembly: GCF_040938575.1. Lineage (NCBI taxonomy): Eukaryota > Metazoa > Chordata > Amphibia > Caudata > Ambystomatidae > Ambystoma > Ambystoma mexicanum. Next base: position 856,974,618 of record NC_090922.1, on the reverse strand, counting down.
TACGATATTCCTGTGCATTAACTCGCCGCATTACGGTGACTGTCACATTAGTGCTTTAATTTTGGATTTCGGGCTGCCGTTTGTGGAACAGTCCTCTTTCTAGCTCTTTGGGAGGCGTTTCCTTCCCTCTCCCACTTCGGCACCGGCATCAAAAGTGCCATGATAGCTGCCGCGCATTGAGGGGTCAGGCTGCTCCTCTACTGGAAATGCCATTATAAAGCCACTCATTAGCTTTTATTCTTGATTTTACTGTGTGATTGCTTTTTTACAATATTCCTGTGCATTAACTCGCGCATTACTGTGCCTGTCACATTAGTGCTTTAATTTTGGAATTCGGGCTGCCGTTAGTGGAACAGTCCTCTTTCTAGCTCTTTGGGAGGCGTTTCCTTCCCTCTCCCACTTCGGCACCGGCATTAAAAGTGCCATGATAGCTGCCGCGCATTGAGGGGTCAGGCTGCTCCTCTACTGGAAATGCCATTATAAAGCCACTCATTAGCTTTTATTCTTGATTTTACTGTGTGATTGTTTTTTACAATATTCCTGTGCATTAACTCGCGCATTACTGTGCCTGTCACATTAGTGCTTTAATTTTGGAATTCGGGCTGCCGTTAGTGGAACAGTCCTCTTTCTAGCTCTTTGGGAGGCGTTTCCTTCCCTCTCCCACTTCGGCACTGGCATTAAATGTGCCGTGATAGCTGCCTGCACAGCGCGCTTAAGCCGAAGGCGTACTTAAGGCAAGCCTGTCTGTGCCCACCCGTGCTACGGGCGTGGAGGGGAGCCAGACACTATACACAAGGGAGAATCTGCTGGCGTTGGCTTATACTGGCACTGTATTCCCTGTAGGCTGGCCAGATGACCATGACAGCCCCCCACATCCGGCTGTGGAACATCAGCAGATGGATGACTCTAAAAGTGAGAAATATTCCATACTATTACTAAATACTAGATCTCTTCCGACTCACGCTGCAGAAGTCAGCTTTTTGCTGTCTGACGGCTGCCCGGCCATGCTATTTCTCACTGAGACTTGGCTGCAGGAAAGCTCTGGTCCTGCTCTTACCCAGACCATTCCTGATGGCTATAGGATAATTCACTTGGATCGCCCTGGCCCACAACATGGTGGAGGAGTGGCTATTATTTTTAACGCTGATCTTGCTCTGACTCAATTGTGCTGCCCTCCTTTTCCCTCTATTGAGGCCTTGCTGTTGAGGTGTGCATTTTCTCCAACTTTTTCCTGTCATTTTCTTTTAATCTATCGCCCTCCTGGGTCATATTCAAGGCTGTTAGATCCACTAGTCGATCTTATAGCTGATTTATATATTAAATATAAACATATTATTGTGTTAGGCGATCTTAATCTTCAATTTAACTCCCCTAGAGCTCCTGCTCTTGATGCGTTCTTCTCCAGTCTTATGGATTTAGATTGCCATCAGCACGTTCTGGGTCCTACTCATAACCTAGGGAACACTCTAGATATTGTGTTGGCCAATAAAACCTTACTTGCCTTCCAATCGGCTGAGATGATTTTGTGGACGGATCACTATTTGGTGATCTGATTACTTATGTCAACTCAACAGCAGCCCAAGACACCACCTGCATCTGGCAATGGCCTTGGAGTCTGGTAAACCTTCAAACCTTAGTATCCTCTATTAAAACTAAATATGCAACTGCGTCGGCTCTGTTGCTATCACTCTTGACTGCTTCTCAGGTTGCAGCAGCCGATGAAGTGGCGCCAAAATGGCTTACTCAAATTCGCAGACTTCCTTCTGAGCCATGGTATTCAGAAAAGCTGAAGTTGGCCAGACTACAGCTTAGACAAGCAGAACGCAAATGGTGTTGTAACAACAATTTACAACTTAGGTCCGTATTAAAGCTAGCTCTATGGCTTATTCTGCTGCAATTATTGCAGCAAGAAAATCCTATTTTGCTTTAAAAATGGAAACATCATTGGGTCAAACTAAAACTCAATTTGCAGTGGTTAAGTCCCTGTCTTCTTTGGCAAATTGCTCCCCCACAGTTAAGCCCACTCAGGAGTTGTGCGATTCCTTATCTCAGTTTTTTATTAGGAAAATCGAGATCATTTGTGCTAACATCTCTGGAAATACTATACTGGCCGCTAGCGTCCCGGTTTCCTGCAACGCTTCTGTGGACACAGTGATTGATATCCCATGTTGGTCTTCCTTTCCGCACTTTACTGAGGAGTCCGTTCTTAAAGCCCTTCTCCAGATTAGGGGGGTAATTCCTAGAAATTCGTGCACAAGTGGCGCACGCGGCTGGCGCACAGTATGCGCATGCAAATCTCTGTGCCAGCCGCGTGCGCTAAAATCCATTTCCGCACAGCGTATTCATGGATTTTAGCTACCAAAACCAGCCGTGGCGCAGCGACCCTGCAGCAGCGCCAGTTAGGCCCCCAAGAACGCCCCTCGCACAGGGAAAAGCCATCAAAATCCCCAATCCAGTGCAAAGGGCTGTGCTAACCCTGTACCAGCACGGCAAGTGGGGAACGTGTATTACTGGGGTTCGCGGGAAGTTTCACACGCGATTGGAGCAGGGTACGTGTATTTTGGGGGTGCGCGGGAAGTTTCACACGCGATTGGCCCTGTGGGAGTGGGGTACGTGTATTACTGGGGTTCCCGGGAAGTTTCACACGCGATTGGAGCAGGGTACGTGTATTTCAGGGATGCGCGGGAAGTTTCACACGTGATTGGCCCTGTGCGAGTGGGGTACGTGTATAACTGGGGTTCGCGGGAAGTCTCACACGCGATTGGAGCCGGGTACGTGTATTCCTGGGGTGCGCGGGAAGTTTCACACGCGATTGGCCCTGTGCGAGTGGGGTACGTGTATAACTGGGGTTCGCGGGAAGTCTCACACGCGATTGGAGCCGGGTACGTGTATTCCTGGGGTGCGCGGGAAGTTTCACACATGATTTTGCTGTCAGAGCGGGGTACGTGAATTTCGGGGGTGCACAGGGAGTCCTACACGTGAATTGGCAGTGTGGGTCCTCCCAGGTGTTCCCTCTACACCGTCCACGGCCTCTGCAGGCAGCCCACACCATAGGGGACTACCCTGCACCCCTGGTCATGTCTCACAGGCAGCCCATTCACCATGGGCATGCCCCCAGCCAAGCCACATGTCAACTTGCACTACTGATCACCAACTCATGTCCCCTTGCAGCCCCACTCCCCAGCACTGAGGGGCACCTGCCAGCAGGCCCCCACTCATGTCCCCTTGCACCCCCACCCCCCAGCACTGAGGGGCACCTGCCAGCAGGCCCCACTCATGTCCCCTTGCACTGTGGGGCACCTGCCAGCAGGCCCCCACTCATGTCCCACTCAAGTCCCCTTGCACCCCCACCCCCCAGCAATGAGGGGCACCTGCCAGCAGGCCCCCACTCATGTCCCACTCATGACCCTTGCACCCCCACCCCCCAGCACTGAGGGTCACCTGCCAGCAGGCCCCCACTCATGTCCCCCTGCACCCTCACCCCCCAGCACTGAGGGGCACCTGCCAGCAGGCCCCCACTCATGTCCCCCTGCACTCCCACCCCCCAGCACTGTGGGGCACCTGCCAGCAGGCCCCCACTCATGTCCCACTCATGTCCCGCTGCACCCCCACCCCCCAGCACTGAGGGGCACCTGCCAGCAGGCCCCCACTCATGTGCCACTCATGTCTCCCTGCATCCCAACCCCACAGCACTGAGGGTCACCTGCCAGCAGGCCCCCACTCATGTCCCCCTGCACCCTCACCCCCCAGCACTGAGGGGCACCTGCCAGCAGGCCCCCACTCATGTCCCCCTGCACTCCCACCCCCCAGCACTGTGGGGCACCTGCCAGCAGGCCCCCACTCATGTCCCACTCATGTCCCGCTGCACCCCCACCCCCCAGCACTGTGGGGCACCTGCCAGCAGGCCCCCACTCATGTCCCACTCATGTCCCCCTGCACCCCCACCCCCCAGCACTGAGGGGCACCTGCCAGCAGGCCCCCACTCATGTCCCCTTGCACCCCCACCCCCCAGCACTGAGGGGCACCTGCCAGCAGGCCCCCACTCATGTCCCACTCATGTACCCTTGTACCCCCACCCCCCAGCACTGAGGGGCACCTGCCAGCAGGCCCCCACTCATGTCCCACTCATGTCCCCCTGCACCCCCACCCCCCAGCACTGAGGGGCACCTGCCAGCAGGCTCCCACTCATGTCCCCCTTCACCCTCACCCCCCAGCACTGAGGGGCACCTGCCAGCAGGCCCCCACTCATGTCCCCCTGCACTCCCACCCCCCAGCACTGTGGGGCACCTGCCAGCAGGCCCCCACTCATGTCCCACTCATGTCCCGCTGCACCCCCACCCCCCAGCACTGTGGGGCACCTGCCAGCAGGCCCCCACTCATGTCCCACTCATGTCCCCCTGCACCCCACCCCCAGCACTGAGGGGCACCTGCCAGCAGGCCCCCACTCATGTCCCCTTGCACTCCCACCCCCCAGCACTGAGGGGCACCTGCCAGCAGGCCCCCACTCATGTCCCCCTGCACCCCCACCCCCCAGCACTGAGGGGCACCTGCCAGCAGGCCCCCACTCATGTCCCCTTGCACTCCCACACCCCAGCACTGAGGGGCACCTGCCAGAAGGCCCCCACTCATGTCCCCTTGCACCCCCCACCCCCAGCACTGAAGGGCACCTGCCAGCAGGCCCCCACTCATGTCCCCCTGCACCCCCACCCCCCAGCACTGAGGGGCACCTGCCAGCAGGCCCCCACTCATGTCCCCCTGCACCCCCACCTCCCAGCACTGAGGGGCACCTGCCAGCAGGCCCCCACTCATGTCCCACTCATGTACCCTTGTACCCCCACCCCCCAGCACTGAGGGGCACCTGCCAGCAGGCCCCCACTCATGTGCCACTCATGTCTCCCTGCATCCCCACCCCACAGCACTGAGGGTCACCTGCCAGCAGGCCCCCACTCATGTCCCCCTGCACCCTCACCCCCCAGCACTGAGGGGCACCTGCCAGCAGGCCCCCACTCATGTCCCCCTGCACTCCCACCCCCCAGCACTGTGGGGCACCTGCCAGCAGGCCCCCACTCATGTCCCACTCATGTCCCGCTGCACCCCCACCCCCCAGCACTGTGGGGCACCTGCCAGCAGGCCCCCACTCATGTCCCACTCATGTCCCCCTGCACCCCACCCCCAGCACTGAGGGGCACCTGCCAGCAGGCCCCCACTCATGTCCCCTTGCACTCCCACCCCCCAGCACTGAGGGGCACCTGCCAGCAGGCCCCCACTCATGTCCCCCTGCACCCCCACCCCCCAGCACTGAGGGGCACCTGCCAGCAGGCCCCCACTCATGTCCCCTTGCACCCCCACCCCCCAGCACTGAGGGGCACCTGCCAGCAGGCCCCCACTCATGTCCCACTCATGTACCCTTGTACCCCCACCCCCCAGCACTGAGGGGCACCTGCCAGCAGGCCCCCACTCATGTCCCACTCATGTCCCCCTGCACCCCCACCTCCCAGCACTGAGGGGCACCTGCCAGCAGGCTCCCACTCATGTCCCCCTGCACCCTCACCCCCCAGCACTGAGGTGCACCTGCCAGCAGGCCCCCACTCATGTCCCCCTGCACTCCCACCCCCCAGCACTGTGGGGCACCTGCCAGCAGGCCCCCACTCATGTCCCACTCATGTCCCGCTGCACCCCCACCCCCCAGCACTGTGGGGCACCTGCCAGCAGGCCCCCACTCATGTCCCACTCATGTCCCCCTGCACCCCACCCCCAGCACTGAGGGGCACCTGCCAGCAGGCCCCCACTCATGTCCCCTTGCACTCCCACCCCCCAGCACTGAGGGGCACCTGCCAGCAGGCCCCCACTCATGTCCCCCTGCACCCCCACCCCCCAGCACTGAGGGGCACCTGCCAGCAGGCCCCCACTCATGTCCCCTTGCACTCCCACACCCCAGCACTGAGGGGCACCTGCCAGAAGGCCCCCACTCATGTCCCCTTGCACCCCCCACCCCCAGCACTGAAGGGCACCTGCCAGCAGGCCCCCACTCATGTCCCCCTGCACCCCCACCCCCCAGCACTGAGGGGCACCTGCCAGCAGGCCCCCACTCATGTCCCCCTGCACCCCCACCTCCCAGCACTGAGGGGCACCTGCCAGCAGGCCCCCACTCATGTCCCCCTGCACCCCTACCCCCAGCAGTGAAATGCCAATCTCATGACACAAACCAAAAGTCAACTATGTACATCAACACATGTCCGTCACACACATACACTGGTTGGCATTGCAATTGTGTAAACCCACATTTTCACATGCATCAACCCAATGAGCGAATCCCACACATGGAACTAAAAAATGAAAATGTATTATGTACATAAAATCAAAAATGAAATGAAAGCATACCAAAATATGAAACATGAAATGAAAAGCATGTGAAAAAGATGATTGAATGAAAATGATAGCCAATCCAAAAAAATTAGAAAGAAAAACAGTCCAAAGTCACCCTCCAACAACACAAATCCAAAGGAAATGTAAAAACAAATCTCCATTGCTTCATGTTCATAATTTAAAAAAAAGAGAAATCAATCCATAGTCCAACTATTTACAATCCATTGTCCGGAAAAAATAAATCCATTGCTCCATGTCCATAATGCAAAAACAAAAAAAAATGAATACATGATGAAACTATATACAATCCATTGTCCAAGGATGTAAAGGGTCCATGATCCCAACCAAACAAATGAAACCTATCTAACAAACTACCTAAAAATATAACTATATACAAATTTGTGTGGCATTGTCCATTGACCACAAATAAAAGGAAAACAAAAAGGAAACCTAACTCTAAAAACTATATACAAGGGCAGCGGGCTAGTCCGACGGCTCACTTTTGGATGTCCCGGGCCAGGGCATCATCGAACTCCTGCTCAAAGTCCTGGAGGCGGTCCTCTTCCATGGCCCCGAGGGTTCGCAGGGACAATGACATGTTCTCCTCCAACTCCCTGCGAATTGCCTCGAGGCACTCGGCCCGCCTCAGGGACCTCCGCCTGGAGTTCTCCGCCCTGACCATCGTGAGCCGTGCCTCTTCTGCCCGCTGCTGCTCCGCATCTATAGCATGGCCTAACCGCTGCCACATGGAAGACACTTCCAGTCCTGGGTCCTCCTGCCCTCTGGCCAATGCCTGCACCTCTGATGTCGAAGGCCCCGATCCATGATGGCTCCCACCTTGTTGCTGCTGCTGCTCTGCCTCTGCCTGTGCCCTGGCTCTTGCTGCCTGTACATCCTCCTCCGGCTGGGGTGCAGTTGTTGAGGTGGCCACCCCTGCTGGACGTCCGACTCCCGACTGTGGCAGGGATGTGTCCTCCACCAGCCTGGCCGCAGGGTCAGAGGCAGCTCCACAGGGTACCCAGGTGATACATGGGTGGGAAGATGGCATGGAGGACGACTGGCGCGTAGGGGGTTCAGGTGAAGAGGGGGTCGCAAGGAGGTCCAGCACACAGAGGAATCCAGCACTGGTGACCCGTCCCAGCAGGTCAACGCAGTCAAAGAGGCACCCGAGATGACGTGCAGTCTCTTCAAGAAAAAACTTCACGTCACCTCGCATGCCCCGTTGACGCAACGCTATCCCAGCCAGGACAGGCTCAACACGGTCCTGGATAGCCACGTCCGCAGGGAGAGGATGGCCAGTTGTTGTGCGCTCATTCCCTCCCTGAAAACGGGTCTGGACGTAGGCATCCCTGCTGGTGCCAGATGATGCAGTGACAGGATCAGGGACAGGATTGCACACAGGCACCTCTGCGGCGGCCTGTGCTGCCTCCTGTCCCTGGTCCTGCACTGCACCACTAGCACCAGTGGAATCCCCACCTCCAGACCCTGTGTGTGTCCCTTCCACGGCCTCCTCCTCCACCAAACCCCACACCAACCTGGATGACTCCATGCCATCTTCCTCTGTCGGACCCTGTGGGGTCTCAGGTGCCCCTTCTGCTGCCGAGGAGTCCACCTCCAACCTCCGCCTCTTGGACCTACCCTCGGCCGCTGCGGCCTGGGACGCGGCACCAGACTCCTCACTCCCCGACGAGATGACAATCTGGGAGGGGAGCCGGGCCTTGCGTCTCCGGCTGGAGGGAAGATCCCTGCCGCTGTGCTCCACAGCACCCTCTCCGCCCTCTTCTTCAGTTGACGCTGCAGACAGGGAGCGATAAAACACAGGCATCAGGGCACTGTACAATGGACTGATACACACATGACAGTTGCACATGAGTGGCAATGTTTAACTTCAGACACGGCATCACACTCCATGAGACACATGTCATTTTAACTCACACACATGAACATTTCAACAGCAATATTGCACCAGGCAGCACCATCCATACACATACAACAGCATGAACAGCCAAAGGTGAGCCTGACATCACATGAAACACAAGGAGTGCACTAGACATGCACACACGTCACCACACTTACATGCATGTCTACATCTCCTCCAATTGTTGCAGTGATGAGATCGCCATACATGTCACATCTGCCATTCATCCTCCTACATATCAGTGTCACGTGCATCCATGTTGCATCACAGTTGCACACTTGTCAGATACACATACATGCACATGTACACAGTGCAGATACATGCATTATGAACCACCATCCACGCTACAACCATGCCAATGTACATACACAGAAATTCAAACATGTGTGCTCCCACACCTGCATTTGCCCAGCATGCTTACCAACATATACACCATCAATGTGTCTCACAACTGAGAGGACTCACATGTGGCAGCTTCATGCCCATGTTCATACACATCCCTACATGGCCCTACATAAACACATGTGCAAACTGCACACTACTGGCACACCACGACACGCACAGCGTACTATCAACATGCATGTACACTTACCGCTCGACTCCAGACGGGTCTGCCTCTCAAGGATCTGGACGTAGAGCGCTGGGCATATGCTATCCAGGACCGTCATTTGATGGTTCGACAGCTGGCCCCGGCACCCCTTGGCATCCGCTGCCTTAGCGAGGCGCCGGGCCTTGTTGAGGGTCCTGGACCTGAAGTCCTCCCAGCGCTTCTTGACATGATGTCAGTCGCGGACTGGCACCCCCTCCGCATTGATGGCAGTCACGATGTCCATCCAGATCCTCGTCCGTCCTTCATTGTCGGCGCGCGGACTTCCAAAGAGGGCATCATACTGCCCCAGGACTTGCTCCACCAGGACACCAACTTCGGTGGCAGTGAAGCTGGTGGCCCTCTGCCTCTCTGGCTGGGGGTTGCCAGTGCTGCCAGATGGTGTTGTGCTGGACATGGCAACCCCAGAGGCAGGAGTGGGTGGGCAACTGGGTCCTGGGGCTGGGCTGTGGAGCGATGGAATCCCAGTCGGGAGTCTTCGGTTCCAGCAGGGGTGGTTACAGCAACTACACCCCTGGCTGACGTGCAGGCATCAAATGGCAGGGCACGTGGGCAGCAGGCAGTCAGGCAGCAGCAGATGGCAGGTGGGAGCGTGCTCGGGGCTCTGGGGGGCAGTACTTCGGCCTTCTGGGCAGGAGCGTGGTCTTCTGTGTGTTTTCACGTGGCCAGCTTGATACGAAGTGATTTGGCACGTGAAAGAATTGCACGTCAGCGTGTAATTCGAGGAAAGGGCCTTAGCACGTAAGCGTGTGAGCACACGCATGCGATTTCATTGGATCAAAGGCCCTTAGCGCGTAAGCGCGTAAGTTACATTACGCGCGCGGGCGTTTCCCTCATAGCACGTGATGACAGAGCACACGTGGAAAAACTGCACGTCCGAGTGTCATCACGTGTAATAGGAGGAAAGCGCCCGCGTACACGCGTATCTGACATGTACGTGTGGGCCGGTTTAAAAGCTACATGTAGGACGCCATTTCCTTGTACGTGCTTTTCGTGGAGAGCGAGTGGGTGAAATCTGTACTTCTTGTCGGTTCACACGCGATTACTTCACAGCGTTTCTAGTTCGTACTCCCTGTTACCTCTGACAGCTCTTTTCTGAATTTTTGTTGGGCCTGTTTCCTCAAACAGAGTTCACTTCTCCTTTTGTCCTGTCTCCTGAGACAGCGTACAATTCTTCTTTTGGCAGGGGTGTTGCCAACGCGCACACGCGCGTATTTTTCACATTCTTTTTCCAGGCAGACGGTGAGTTCCACACGTACTTAGCAACTGTGCTTGCCCCGTGTGTCGCGTTCCCTTCAGAGGTCATTGTAGGCTGCGTGTATTACACGTATGCTTAGTTTTGTGTTTCTGGGTGCCACTGCGTAGTGCGGGTTCATTTTTTCACGCACGTGATCTACGAGGAGTTGCGTGCACGTTAATTTTTGATTTTGGGCTGCCTGTGCATTGCGTGACCCGTCATCTTCCCCCAGGGGGCACAGACAGCCTTGTTAGAGCACTAGGGTACGAATTCCATCTGGTATCCTACCCCTTTAACGCCCAATTGCCCAGGACAATAGTTTACTGCAACTCCCATACGCACAACATCAGTGCCATGGTTGGGAGGCGACCAAGCGGTAAGGGAGGCAAAGGTGGCCGACCTTCAAAAGGTGGGCGTGGTGGGCGCAGTAGGGGACGTGGCCGGGATTTGCAGGGTGCCCCTATACCCTCTTGTGTGGAGGAACAATCAGGGACACTCATGCCCCCCCATGGTTGAGGGAAACGTGGCTGACACCATCCAGCTCAGCCCCTGTCGGACCAGCCCATTGTGGCACCTGACCTGGCACAGGATGACTCCCTGGTTGACTTCCAGGTCAGCAAGTCTAGGCCACGTGTGGCGGTGCAAGATGTTGTCACCAAGCCACGTGGATCTGGGGCAGCTATGTCATCTGCTGCCCCAAGTATGCAGGGTGGGGAGGCTGCAGGGGCAGCAGCAGCTCCATCCGCCCCAGCTCTGACTCTCCCAGCCAGGACAGTGTCAGTCCAGGTCCATCAAACTGACTTTCCTCCTGCCAACATTACCCTGCAACCAATGCCTGCATCAAGACCTATGGTCATTGTGCATTCCCACACTCCTACTACCCAGTCCACCGGTGATTCTGCCCCTACTGACCAGAGCGGCGTAAGCCACTCTGGCTCTGCTGCACCTTTAAAGAAGAGGAAGAAGGGTGCTCTGGCACGACAGGCTGAGACCCCAGACACGGCTTCACACTCCGGTACCTCAAGGAACCCTTGCTTTAATGATCCAAAACTTGATGCACTTGTGGCCTATGTGTCAGCACATAGCCACGAAATGGTGGTGACTGCAGGGTGCAAGACCACACCTGGTCAACGTAGGGCACACTGGCAGACCATCGCGGACCGCATAAGTGCCCTTCGATTTGTGAGGCGCAAAGCTGATGATTGCTACAAGCGGTGGAATGACCTGAAACGCAGAGCAAAGAACAAGCTGGCCTCAAATCATGTCGCTACTCTGGTGACTGGCGGTGGGTCTCCACAAGAGGACAACGAACTCACTGAACATGAGTCTGTTGCTGTGGCCTTCATCACAGAGGAACAGATCCAAGGTGTGGGAGAACTACCTGATTATGATGCATTGTCCGGTGAGTGCCCATGCATGTTTGTGTAATGCATGTGTATGTTGTTTGGGTGACGGGTTCTGATTCAGTGCCAGGTGAGGGTGTGTGTGCCTGAGTGGTATGGGTCACCCATGTGCTTCATCCAAAACATTCAGCAGCCTTGGATTTCGGTGTGACAGTATCCCTTCTGCCCACAGTAGTAATTTAGCGCAACATTACGGCAGTTGCCCTTGCAACAACATTGTTTGTATTTTTCAGTGTTCGTTCAGGCTGATTGTTTCAATTCTCCCACTTTTGCTATGCATTCCTCGGCCCTATTGTCAAATTTGTGACATGCTTCTGTCATTGATGAACCCCATATTGGCCCACATGTGTTACCTTGTTAGGTGAATGATTTGACCATTCAGGCTGATTGAGTATTGGCCTGATCACATTAATTTTTGGGGCCTGTTTAAATGTGGAACATGATAGTTGTTTCCTGTCATGTTGAAGTGCACAACCATTTATGTGTACATCGGCCTGCAATCACTGTATTTTTGTACACTGGATGTGTTGCAGTGTGTGGCACATGCCTATTTTGTCACACTATGTAGCATTTTTCATCTCATCATGTCCATCTCACATGGATGGCTGACAGTATTCATTCACTGACATATGGATGTACTTGTGGAATGTACCATGGCTATGGTACATGCCATATGTGTGATGGCATGTGTCATGTATGTGTATTGAACATGGCACTCACAGGCCAATGTGTGATGGCAGTGCTACCCAGCATGCAACAAATGTGTGGCTCTTCCATCTTGGTGTCATCAGTGTCTGCCTTTTGCCTCCCCTTCCAACTCAGTGACAGTGCATGCATGGGAGGGTTATAGTCATGTGGGACATGTGTAAATCATGTACTGGTTCTGTAGCTTGTCAGGCCTATTTGTGTGCTATGGTGCTAATGCCTGTTTCCATTTTTTGTCTTTCATGTTTTTGCAGGGGATGACGCACTTGATGCTGTTGAGGTTGAGGAGATGGTGCAGACCCAGGAGGGATCTCAGGCACGACCGGGCACCAGTGGGGGACGTGGTGTGGTGGTGGGTGAGAACCCAATCTTGCTGCAGACCATTCTGTCCAGGGGTGTCTCTGGTTGCACCTCCCCAGACCTCTATTCAGGTGCTGATTCGGATGATGTGACCTACGTGCCGTCGTAGGTAAGTGTTTCTGGCAGGGATTCTGTTCTGTCCAGCCCACCTGTACCCGGGGTAGAACCCTCTATGGGGATTGTCAGTGTTGGTAAGTCCGCCTTTAGCGGTTACGGATGCAGGGTCACACTCCACAACATCTGATCCTGTTCCTGGGCCAGCAGATCAGAGGGGGAATGCAGTCCTGCAGCCTCAGGCAGTGCCGGCACAGCAAGGCGCAGATCACCTTGCCCCAAACAGGGGTGGTGCCCGCCGACGCGGTGGCCGTACGCCACAAGGCAATACCGCATGGGAACAATCCATGTTCAGTCTGGCAACCCAACAGGCAGCATCAGTTAAGATGATGGCTCAAGCAATGGAGAGGGTGGCCACTTCCATTGTCCCCCCTGAAAGGCAGATGGAACAACTACAGCAGGCAACAGACTCCATTTGCCAATCACACAGGGAGGACATGTTGGCGTCCAACAGGGACAGACGGGCGGCACTGGAGACTCTATGCCAATCAATATCAATAGAGTCTCCCAGGGCCACAGGGAAGCCCTGAGGGTAGAACTCCAACACCTCAGGGAGACTCTTGTTGACCTTGAGGCTTCCACTAACTTGAGGACAGAACAGCAGCTGGAGCAGCTCACACGTTCGCTCTCAGCTGAGATGCAGGCAACCCGGGAGGAGATCCGGGCATCACGTCAGGTGGTGCATGGGGATCTCCACACTATAATCCTCCAGAATGAGACCTTCAACACCCGCATGCTTGCTGCCATGGAGGACCATACCAGGGCTTTGCGTGGGCTGCCTCCCATAGCTCCACCACCTCCTGTGGCAGCAGCAGAGGGTGATGAGAGCGACAGCAGCAGTTCTCCCACATTGGCATAGCCGTGCAGGCCATGAGCCTATGGAGGTGTTTTTTTTCCCCAACATCCACACAGGTGGCTGTTGGTGCGCACCCTGTCCTCGGGCCTCCTGGGTGGCCTCCCCCCCAGCCCCCACATGGCCATTTGTGATTTTTGATTTTATTTTACACTGTGTTGCCTTGTGTGGCTCCCATGGGCATCCACTGTATTCCGGCTGGGCACATGCAGGCTTGTCCTGAGTTTGGGTTAGATGCTTGGGTTCGTGAGACACACACCCCTCCTGCTTCCCATTTCCATGGGCTTGCAAAGGGTGTGCCCAAGTGACAGTGACTTACAAAGTGACGTTGGACTCCCATGAGCTGTGTGGGCAGTCTGCAGTCAATACTTTGTATACATTCCTAGGGGATATTGTTGTTGTATTGTACACTGCATGGTGTATTGATATGTGCTTGTGCATCCATGTCTTCCTCCTAATTTGCAGGTTCATTCCTCATGTCTTCACAAGGCTGTCTACTTTGGAGATGGAGTTCATGATGTAAGCAGTGCACTTACACATTTGCGTGGCAGCAGCACTGTACAGTTGGAAGTGGTCGATGTGCTGGCATAATCAGGTTGTAAGACTACCGCTACTTTAACTTAGTACTGTCATGTTTATGCTATGTTTGAGGTTGTGTGGCTGCATTGTATTGTTGGTAAGTATTTGGTCATGTGTGTTGTTAGTTCTACATTACTGGGAGCATATTGTGTGTGGCCAGTTTCCATTAGGGACACTGTACTTTGTGACACTTGTGTCATGTTTTGGGGATTGCTTTGTTTGCTCTCACGTAGCATGATATGCCATGGTGTGTTGGGTGGCGGTGCTGGGGAGGGGTTGGGTGACATGGCACTGTTGTCATGTTGTATTTTGCAAGGGGGTAATGAATTTAGCAGCATAGAAGTGTGTCTTTTGATGACACAGCATTGGTGGTGTTTGTGTAGGTAGGGATGCACACAATGTAACACTTCCAGTGACCAATCTCAGGCTGGTATGGTTGTGACAGTTGACTGTCCCTTATGTCATCATCATTGATTGTCAGATGGTATGTGCCAGGGCTGTGTGCACTCCACAGGGGTGTGATTTTAGGTGAAGTAATTAGTCACCAGCTGCGTACGGGCTGCCTCACCCCGTGGCCTTTCCCATCCCATGCGCAGCGGCCGTGCATGTGGTTGTGGATGTGGGGGCACCACCATGTCCACGGGCAGGCCCCGGCGTGTTGCAACATTGTGCAGGACACATGCTGCCACTATGATCCTGCACACTACTGGGGGAGCGTATAACAGCTTGCCAGAACGGTCAAGGGAGCGAAAGTGTGACTTGAGCACTCCGAATGTGCGCTCCACTATGCCCCGGGTTGCAATGTGGGCTGTGTTGTATCTTACCTCGGGTGGCGTGGTGGGGTTCCGAATTGGCATCATCATGTGGGTGCTCAGAGGGTAGGCACTGTCCCCTGGGGAGGTGGTGATGGGTATCATTAGTGGGGTTGTGACATTACTCAGTATCTGACATGCATGCATGTGCTGTGGCATTTATACTCACCGAGCAGCCATGTATCGCCATGCCGCCCAGCTTCTAGGTCCCGGTTTAGGGTTGACATTCTGTAAATAAAACTGTCGTGGGTGGACCCTGGATGGTTGGCATATACTGAGGTGATGATTCCCTTGGCATCACATACTACCTGGACGTTGATGGAATGCCAGTGTGTGCGGTTTCTATAGATGTGCTCTGATGCCCTGGGGGGACGTAGAGCCACATGGGTGCAATCAATGGCACCTAGGACTTTGGGGAATTGTGCCACCCCGTAGAAATCCTGGACGGCACCCTGCCTTTCTGCAGGTGTTCTGGGCAGGTATATGTGCCTGCGGACTGATGGGCGTGTAGTCATGATGGCCAAGACCTGGTGTAGGCAGCGTGACTGCGTGGCCTGTGACACCCCCCCACTATAGCACTTGTCCGCTGAAATGATCCAGTGGCCAAGAAGTGCAGTACATTGAGGACCTTCTCCAGAGGGCTGAGTGCTTGGGAGCACAGGGTGGGTGATGTGAGGTCATCCTCCCACTCACTCACCAGGTCGAGCATTATGTGAGGTGGAAACCTGTACGTCCCATACACCTGGTCATCAGGCATCCCAAAAAGGCTGGTTTTGGGTGTGAAAATTCTGGGCCTGACTATCTTCCTCCTCCTCCTGCGGTATCCCACGACCACTGCTGCTAGGAACGGTATATTCATCCTGGCGTCTGAGCTTGTTTGTTGTTTGTGTGCACTTTTATGCTGTGCGGGTCCACATACGCCTGCTTCCTGCTGGCGTACGTGTTTCAGGATTAGCACGTCTTTTTTGGCGCATGCTTTAGCCCTGTTTGAATCCATGAATACGTGTTTTGAACGTGCGTGTGGGCGTTCCGCGCATTTGCCTCCTGTACTTCCCCGTGACGCCCACATTTCCACGCGTTGTTCTCCATTCCGCGTGTCACATGGCCAGGTTGGTGGATGCGGGAGGTGTTGGAGCCCTGACATTATTAGACCTTTCAGCGGCCTTTGACACGGTCGACCATCCTACCCTGATATCCTGCCTGGCTCAAGTCGGTATATCTGGTCAGGTCCAAGACTGGTTTTCTTCTTTTCTTAAGGATAGATCCCAATCCCTTCTGCTGTCTCCCTATCTTTCTAAATCCTCTGGTCTCACCTGTGGTGTCCATCAGGGTTCTACTCTGTCACCCATAGTCTTTAACACATATATTGTGGCCTTAGTGTGCCTCAGCCGCTCCTTCGGCACCAGGTGCTATTCATATGCCGATGACACCCAGATCCTGAACCGGTTAGATCTTGATCGGACTGGGGTGTCGTTGTGCCTTCATAGGTGCCTGGCGGCCTTGGGGGAGTGGATGGGCCTTAATTGGCTAAAGCTGAATGGGGACAAAACGGAGGTGCTGGTGGTGGGCTCCCCTCCGGACCCTTCACTTTGGATCTCAACCTTCTAGCCCTCTTCCTTGGGCTCTCTTCCTGTGCCTGCAGCGAAGGTAAAGAATTTAGGAGTTATCATGATAGCTACTCTCTCGATGGAAGCCCAGATATCATCAGTCTGCCAGACTGGGTTTTTCCATTTGAAAATCCTTCGACAAATCTTACATTTTATACCACCTGCCTTGCGGCCACCGGTTGTATACACAATAGTTGCCAGTCGATTGGATTACTGCAATTCCTTGTATCTTGCACAGCCCAAGGGGCTGATCCATCAACTACAGCGCCTTCAGAACTTTGCAGCCCGGATAGTGACTGGATCACCATATGGGGTCCACATTTCTCGAGTCCTACGCCGTTTACATTGGCTGCCAGTGCCACAAAGCATTGAATTTAAGGCACTTTGTATTGTGCATCGGGCGCTTCACGGTCTAGGAGCGGAATATCTGCGTGACAAATTTTCTCGCTACCTCCCTAGGCGCTCTTTGAGATCTGCGTCAGCTGGCCTGCTCTGTGTATCATCATTTTGCCATTCATGATTGGGTGGACGTGCTTTTTCTGTGGCAGCAGCACAGCTGTGGAACAAGCTCCCAGCTGAAATGAAAAAGATCCATAACCATCTGGCCTTTAGGAAGGCCTTAAAAACACTTATTTTCTGTTAATAAAGTTGGTTGATGGCTGGTGGATGCGTGTTGGGTTTTGCCTTTCTCTCTAGTGCCATGATGCCTTTGGGCAACCGTGCGCTTTACAAGAAGCCTTAACATTACATAACATCCCCTTTCCAATTAATGAAAAGGTCATCAATGAACCTCAGCCAGCACACCACTTTCTCAGTGTATTTCTCATGTTCTGTAGACCAGACTATATTTCTTTCCCAACATCCCATCGCAAGATTGGTGTACGACGGGGTAAAGATAGCTCCCATCAAAGTCGGACTCACTTGATAATAAAAAAAAACAATAAACAGGAAAGCATTATGTGTCAAACAAAATGTAAGCATGTCTAGAATCATTTGCGAGTGACTAAGGTAATTAAAGGATCTGGAGCTCCAAACAAATTGGCAAGATGATATACCAAACTCATGACTGATAGAAGTATATAGCGGGACTACATCTAGGGTAGCCAACATCATGCCTGGTACCCATGGGATCTCATTAATAAACGTTAGAAAATGTGTGGTATCTTGCAGAAAGGCTGCACGTGTAGAGACAAAAGGTTTAATGAGATTTTCCAACATAGACCCACTCAAAGTCACTATCGGCCTGCATGGAGGATGCTTGAGTGACTTGTGCACCTTAGGTAGGAAGTAAATAGTGGGGATCACAGGCAATGGAGGAAAAAGAAACTTGGAAGTATCTTCATCCAAAATTCCCTGATCCGTCCACTTTTGCAGTAAAGCAGACAGTTCATTTGAAAAACCTGGAAATAGATCGACACACAATTTAGAGTAGCAAGACCAATCCCTTAATTGTCTGTTTGCCTCACAGACATAGTAGAATGATCTTGCATCACAATATTTGAACCGTTGTCAGACGGCTTAATCACTATATAAGTCATTTGTGTAAGTTGAGATAAGGTTATTTTCTGCTGCAGGGTCAAATTCCTAGCTGGGACAAAGTCCAAATGCTGTAATTTCTTCAGATCACTTATTACTAAATCCTGAAATGCCTCAAGACAGCCCGAAAAGGGAGGATTGAATCTTGAGTTAGGCTTCATGCTTGTATTTCTAATCCAATCAACATTTATACCAAAACATTACAGATCACCACTTTCAGAGTCACACTGCATATCAGCTAATTCTGCCATGTCCATCAAAGTCGGTACGTTAGATATTGCCAAATTAGTTCTCCCTGTGAGCCTCAAAGCCTGTGGTTCCTTCTGTGGATTGGTCCAAAAATATTGGGCCTCATCACGAGTTTGGCGGTAACCCTTAAATCCGGCGGTCGTGCTATTACCGCTGGATTTAAGGGTCCGCCAAATTAGGGCTTTGGCGGATTTCTCCCCAGCTCTGAGCTGGGGGGAAATCCGCTGAAAATTTGCGCTATTACCGCCGGTGGGAAATCTGATAAAGACTGATCCTATGTGATTTTAACCACCGTTTGTAGTGTCTTATAGCAGTTTTGGCCACTTCTTATGCATGACTGGAAGGGTGCATCTTTGCATATCGAGAGGGACGCCTCATCTCCAAGCGTTTCTGTCTCAGTATTTGGTTATTTGCATGGTGATGTGCCACGATTGGTCTTGAGGTCGTTCGCTGGTATGGGACAAGTAGAGGTCTGTAGTCTGTAGTCGGAGTTAATTCAAGTGAGGTTGCATGATCTTTGTTTGGTAGGTACCTCCTTGTGATTGCCTCAATTGGTTTGTCAGTTAACCTCAGTCTAGTGCCTGCTAGGTTGGTCACCACTCTTGCCTCCGTATGCTGATCCTTTGGTGTTGATTCCTGGGATCCGGTTTTCCACATAGTTTTGAGAAGATTGTGGTCACTGTTTCGTGTACGTATTACCTCAAAAGAAGTTATGTTTGCTAGTAGGTTTCTGGAGGTGTAGATGTGGTCCAGAGAGGCTTGTTTCTCTGCTAGTTCCCATGTGTGGATTCTTAATTCATTCTCGGATATCAACCCATGCAGATTGTGGAGGTACCAATTATCTGTCGCTGTATTCCATTGCTTTCCTCTAGCTGTTGATTCAGGGTCAGCATCAGATTGTTTTTTTTTAAGTTTGTTGGAGGTTACTGCCGGTTGGACGACGAAATGCCCTGGCAGTTTGATAGAAGCGTTCAGGTCCCCGCACAGAATGATTTTATCTATTGAGCTATTTTCAATGAGATCCTCGAACAAGGAGTCAATTTTGGTGACAAAGTGCTCCACCGGGGAATCTTTGGGGTTGCAGTAAAGATTAATCACCAGGTAGGTTTTGTGTTTAGGCTTGTTGTTTCCCTTGATTTTTGGGTTCCAAGAGACTAAGGTGGCAAGAATATGTGAGTCTCTTGCTAGTGTTTTTTCGATATGGAGACAAGATCCTGACCTAACAGCAGTCCGCAGTCCCGCTTTCGGTCTTCCAAGAGGGCCTTTTAATGCAGGTGAGAAAGCCAATTCATAGCCATCGAGTGATGGTTTATTTTGCATCCACGTCTCTTGTAGACATAGCAGATCGAAAGAGCCTAAATGTATGTCCGAAGTGGACATCAGATGTGAAAATCCCCTCGTGTTCCATGACCCCAGTGTTATATGATTGGTATCTCTCGACAGAGTCCCTGGGATACACTCATTTGTTGAGGTGCTTCGTTGCTAGGATTTGTTCGCGGTCAGAGCTCCCGGCAGCCAGGACCAACTTTTATTTTCTTCAGTGATTTTCCTATGTTGTGTTGAAGGACGTTTTTCGTCGGTTCCTTTGCATTTTGTGATGTCTTGACAAATAGTGATAAACAAGTTTTTTTGAGGGCGAGGTGGAATTGTTCCTGACTGTTTCTAGACTTTTACCAGTCTCAAGATTCTTTTTTCTGGATCCAGACGACGTGTAAACTGATTTTCTCCTACTCAAGCGTCTTCGATGTGGATCACTGGTCGAGTTACTCAATCTCTTGCCGCTTTGAACATTTCTTCTGTTAGAGCGTCCAGAGGATCTTGAGTTGTTTTTTTTTTGTTGGATAAAACATTTTTTATTATCAATTGGTCATAACATAGACAAAACAACCAAAACCAAAGGGGAGGAACAAAAGAAAGACGAGGCAGCCGACATGGCCCGTTTTACAGTAGTAGTATGTCTTGAATCACCATTCTCATGAAATATGACTACAGTTCACAGGGTAAGTGTTCAGAGTAACATCCCCTGAGTCCACATACATCAGGGCCATCCCTCCTCCCATGCCGTCCATATTTTAGAGGCTTTGTTGGGACAGCCTCTTGCGTTATAGATCCATCTTTCGATCATAGCACATGTGTCCATGTCCAGTGCCCATTGCTCCAGTGTCGGAGAGTCCGGGACTCCCCATTTTTGTGCAATATTGCGCTTGATTAGGGTGGCCGCCGTATGCAGTAGCAGTTCTTCCCATTTATTCAGTTCGTGCTCCCCCGGTACTCCCAGGATTAGGACCTTCTGGTCCATTTCTATTGTTTTGGAGAGTATCTGGGCCAGTTCCCGACAACAGGCCTCCCAGAAAATTCGGATGCGGGGACAGGACCACAGAATGTGAAAGAAGGTCCCCTTCTCATCCCCACATCTGAGACAGTTCGGGTTTGTTGCTTTTTTCCACCCAAACAGTGCAGTTCTAGGATAGTACACTCTATGCAGTATTTTAAGTTGCACCAGTCTCAGTCTCAAGGAGATGGCGGCTTCCCGTGGGTACATTAGTACCCGGATCCAGTCCTCGGGGTCGATATCCCCTACATCTATTTCCCACTTGGCCTTTAGACTGGTCAGCTCAGGAGTCGCGAAGGATGTGATGGCATTATAGAGAATGGATGTGCATTTGGAGGGGATATATTCAGGCAAAATGTTGCGTTCAATAGGTGAGCATTCCGGGATATTGTCCTCTGTCGATATGTGGACTCTTAGGGTGTGGGACATTTGCATGTGATGGTATCTCTCAGTGTCTGGGAGCTGGAATCTGCGTGGTAGGTCCGCAAACAGGGCAAGATTCCCATCTTTCAAGACATCCCCCACTTTCTGAATCCCAGCCCTCACCCAACACGGCCAAGGTTCGAGTTTCGCAATTTCCCTCAGGTTGGCATTTCGCCATAGGGATTGCGCTGCTGATATTTTGTTCCCCCACCCCACAAACTTGTGTACGTTCCTCCAAGTGGTAAAAATCTGCGCCTTCATTGTTAGTGGGGAGGGTCTAGGGGGGGCTTGATAAAATAGCTGCAATGAATCGGTGTTGTGCATGGCTCCCACATCGGCTTTGATATGGGGTAGTTCCCGGCCTCCGTGCAGTAGGTCATTGACCACCACCAGTTGGCAGGCCCAATAGTAGGTCTGAAGGCGCGGCACTCCGATCCCATCCTCCCAGACCGACCTCTGAAGTGTGGCCAGGGCTATGCGCGCTTAAGGAGGGTTTCCATCCGGCCGAATTCAGCCCCCCAGGATCTGCAACGGGGCGTTTTGAAGGACATAAAGGAATCGCGGCAGAGCTAACATTTTAAAAAGGGCGGCTCTACCCATGAGGGTCAGGGGAGAAGCTTCCAATGTTGTACATCATTAGAGAATCGGGCCATGATTGGTTTGAGATTATGCATGCTATAACTGGTAAGATCTGTTGTTATCCAGATCCCAAGGTATCGGAAGCCAAGCTGATCTATGTGGTATGGGCAATCAGATGGGTCGGGCTGACCCCCTCCTTTCACCGGGAAGAAAGCAGATTTCTTCCAATTGATCCTTAGACTGCTAAATTCCCCGTATTGGACAAGCATCTGAGTCACTATGGGGCAGGTTCAGACGGGCTCTCCCAGGTATATCAGGAGGTCGTCCGCGTATTGGGATATCCGGTCTTCGTGTCCCTCTGGCCACCTGAATCCCATCCAGGATGTGCTCTGGCGAAGCCATATGGCCAATGGCTCTAGCGCGAGAGCAAAGAGAAGGGGGGAGAGGGGGCATCCCTGCCGTGTACCCCTGCCCAATCGGAAAGAGCGAGAGGTCCACCCATTCACCTTGACCTTCACCCGGATATTTGTGTACAGCAGCTTCACCCATCCCAGGAACCCCTCCCTGAAGCCCATGCATTCCATGATCTCCCAGAGGACATCCCTTTGGACCGAATCGAAAGCCTTCTCAAAGTCGATTGCTAGAAGAGCAAGCGGGTTGTTAATGGTGGGAGCCCTCTCTAGCGCCAAATGAAGTTGACGCAGATTCATTCGGGTCGATTTATGTGGCATAAAGCCACATTGATCCGGGTGTATTAGGGCATCAGCTACCGGTTGTAACCTGTTGGCTAGGAGCTTGGCGAGGACCTTAGCCTTTGATTAGCGAGATTGGCCTATAGGAGGCACACTGCTCCTGGGGCGTATCAGATTTAGGGATGACCACGATGGTGGCCTTACAGAGGTCCTGCGGGAGGGTGCCCTGTTCCCGGGCAGTCAAGAACATTTTATGGAGGGAAGATGTAATGTTGCCCCCCCCCCCCCAGCTTCTGCCAGGTTTCAACTGGGAACCCATTCGGGCCTGGTGTTTTCCCGGTCTGCAGTTGGCCTAGTGCTTCGGCCACCTCAGTCTCCGAGAGGGCAGAGTCCAGACTCGCCCTTTGCTGTACTGAGAGAGTTGGGAATAGTATGTCATTTAGGAGGGTTGGGTCCAGCCGCGAGGTCGGCGCTCGATAAAGTGTTTCATAGAATTGGGCAAAGGCCTCGGCTATCTCTGCGTCCGATGTGCACCTTTCACCCCGTGAGGTGACAATCTCGTGAACGCAGCGTTGTCCCTCATCCCTTTCTACAGCCAAGCTAGCATTCTGCCGGCTTTGTCCCCATGTTCATAGATTCTGGCTCCAGAGTCCCAATGGGCATGTTTAGCATTGTCTAATAAGAGGTTTCGGAGCCACTCGGTGGCTCGTTTAAGGGAGAGCTGGGTCTGTGGGGATGGGCCAAGGATGTGTTCGTTCTCGCGTTGGGTCAGTTCGCCCTCTGCTTTCGCTATGTCTTGGAGTCTCTCTCGCCCCCTGTTCGCCACCCAGGAGATTAAAGCGTCCCGCAAGACTGTTTTATAGGCCTCCCAGATCACCACCGAGTCCTGTTCTCCTTTATCATTAATTTCAAAGTACTCGGTGGAGACTTCCGTAAGGTGGTCAACGAGCTCGGGAAAACCCAGATAGTAATTGTTTAGTCTCCATGTTCTAGGGGGGGACGCGCCCTGTGTGCGAATATCCACAAGTAGGGGTGAGTGGTCTGAGATGCCCCGGGGAAGGAAATTGGCCGCCCGTGCTCTGTAGAGAACTGTGTGTGGGACAAAGAGATAGTCAATCCTGGAGAGGGAGCCGTGGGCTCCAGAGTGGAAGGAGTACCCCTTGGTGCCCGGGTGTAACTCTCGCCATACATCACCCAAACCCAAGGCGGACGCAACGTTAAACAACTTCATAGGGGTGTCCGGGTTGCGTTGTCTGAGATGTGTACGGTCAGTGGCATTGCACATGTCATCATTAAAGTCTCCCCCCAGAAACATCCTGTCAGGTTGGTGTTTACCTATGAGGGTAGTCAATTCCTCCAGTAGCTCCTGCCCCAGTCCGGGTGGGGAGTATATTGAAGCAAAAGCGACCCTCTCATTCCAAAGTGTTCCCAGGATCAACACATAACAGCCCGAGGGTCTTGGTCCAGGCTTTGGAGAGCAAAAGGG
Organism: Ambystoma mexicanum; assembly: GCF_040938575.1. Taxonomy (NCBI): domain Eukaryota; kingdom Metazoa; phylum Chordata; class Amphibia; order Caudata; family Ambystomatidae; genus Ambystoma; species Ambystoma mexicanum. Next base: position 856,950,760 of record NC_090922.1, on the reverse strand, counting down.
ATGCGTTTGTGTATAAGAATGAGAGTACCCCTGGATCCCATTGTGTATTCCGCATGGAAGGCAGCCCTGTAGTTTATGCATTGGAAATGAGCACACTTTGAACCCGCTAGGTGTGTTTCGGATAGCAGGGCCACGTCCGGTGAGTGTCTACTGAGTATTTGCTTAATCAAGCGCCTTTTAATCGCAGAGCCCATCCCATTTACATTCCAGGTGAGCACCTTGAAAGACTTGGGGCGTTCAGTCGGGATCGACTGGGGTTGTATGGATGCCATACAAAAATCGGGATAAAGGGTTGGGCGGGTGTTTCACGAGGGGGGTATCCCCGTTAATGGTGATGTATTGCGGTGCGTGCCTGGAATAATGAATATTGTACTGTCTGGACCATCTGTAGCCGTGTTTTACCATGAACCTCAACAGACCTTGGAGCTTGCAATGGCCTGTTGCTCCCAAGGTAATAAAAAACTCATTATAACTTTCCCTTCACTCCCCCTCCCCATACTCCACCCCAACACGAAGTACCTGTAGCCCCAACATCGCTGACACTCAAAAAAAGTAGGGTGTCAACCTTGCGAACCCTTGTTCAAATTAAAACTAAAGAAGTTGGGGGGGCCCGTAGCCTTTTCCCAGGTGAGATGGAGGTACGCCACCTCTAGCCACATTATTAATGACGTAAACGACTTACAACAGCTTTGTGGCACCACCCAGCATAGTCTGTAGTATCAATTCGGTCCTACACCCGCTTGTGGAATCAGACCCCCCCACGGGGAACCAGTCAGAGTCAGTCCCCAGCTTCCGCCAGTTGGTTCGGTGAGGGTGGCTGGTCCAGCTCCAGAGGGTGGGCCGCTGGTGGTCTGGGATTTCTGTCCCTGTTGGTTCAAGGTGCCCTCAATATGCTGCTATGCCCATCGCCAGGCCTCCTTTGGGTGGTTGAAGTGGACCGTTGTGCCCTTATGATAGATTTTCAGCTGAGCCGGGAAGAGCAGGCCATATTTGACTCCCATCGCTTCCAACTGTCTTTTAAGTTTTTCAAAGGATTGCCTTGCCTTCTGGACCTCCCGCGTGTAGTCTGGGAAGAAGGCTATCTTGGAGCCATTAAAGGTGATCGTGCCTTTGGTTCGTGCAAGGTGCAGCAGCGTGTCTCGATCCCGATAGATCAATAGTCTTGCTATCACCATTCGCGGAGGAGCACCAGGCACTGGTCTACCAGTGGGCATTCGGTGTGCCCTCTCAATAGAAAAGAATTTGGAAAAGGATTGCTGGTTGAACAGGTCCATCAGCCACTGCTCCAAGGAAAGCTCCATACAGGGGCCTTCAGCCTTCTCGGGAATACCTAGAATTCGAATGTTATTGCGCCTGGACCTGCCCTCCCCTTCTTCGACTCTGGCTTCCAGAGTTTTAAGTTTGGCGGAGACTCCTTGAAGCTGTTGTTGCACCACGTGCAACCCGTCCTCCGTGTTGGAAATACGCTGTTCCACCTCACCCGTTCGTGCTGACAATTTCTCCAAATCGTGTCGTAGGAGGGACACATCCAGGCTGATTCCGTCCATCTTCTGCTCCATTGATGTGCGGGAGTCTGACATAGCTGCCATGACGTCTCTTAAGGAGAGTCTGGATGCAGAGTCCTCATCTACCGACGGCAACGGTTGAGAATCAGGGGGTTGCGATCGAGGAATCGTGTACTGGTCGATTCTGTTTTGCATGGTGAGCTGTCTAGTTTTGTCTTTCCCCATGTCCGTTGCTAGGCCCCTTGGGTGTCTTCCTGTGTCCAGATTACGGTCCCGCCACACAAGGGTACTACACAGGTTGATAAACACAGCCCGCACCTTGTCTGGGTATATGTTGCCCCCCTCGACCGAGGCGGGTGGGGGGAAGAGGGCGCAAACCGAACGGCGATTCCCTGTCGCAGACCGTTAGGCGGTGGTGGAGCCGGGCGGTGAGCTTGTGTTAGCGGCTGTGCTGGCGTGGCCACAGGGTGCTGGAGATTTTACTGTTTTGCCCCTGGGGTGCATCGGGCTCAGTCAGCTTTAGTGCGTTGGTGTGCCTCCACGTCCCCTTTTAGGTGGCCCAGTGTCTGTACCACTGAGGACAGGGAAGAAATGGGAGACCTCTCCCCCTTCAGACGGCTCCAGATGATGGGGGACCTCTGCTGCAGGCACTCGCCGGCAGGGCTGCCTCCGCTGTGTACGGGTCTCCGCAGCGGCGACCAGCTGGCTGCACCCGTCTCTCCACGTCCGGGTGGGGTGGCTCAGAGCCTGGCACACCGATTCCTCCAGTCAGGGTCCCACGGGGCCTTGTCTCCGCTCCCGGCCCCCACCAGTTCTCCGGAGCTCTGTCTCCGATGCAAGTTGGCAACCACCGCAGGGTGTGTGGATGCTCCGGTCCCCACTCAAAGCGTGCCCAGTGCTCCGGCGGCCATCTTGGTTCACCTTCGGCTGCACCGGCGTCTCCTTCCCCCGCTTCCACCTCTGCATCCTCGGTGCGTTTCAGGCTGGAATTCACCCTAGATGTGCCCTGGGGTATCACACAGGCCACCTAAAATTTGATTAGATCCTCAACCGCCAGCCAGTGTAGAGTTCTGCGGACAGGGGCGACCTGCTCCTTTTTACCCAACCGGCCCACCAGCCTCAATGCGGCATTGTGTGCCTTCTGTAGTCTGTATATTTACTTGCCCGGTATACCCACCATCAAACTGTTACAGTAGTCCAGGTGGGTGTTTGTCATAGCCCGCACAACAGCCACGTGATCTTCTGCCGGTAGGAATGGTAATACATTCCTAAGTATCTGCAACAAGTAGTACACTGCCTTGACCTTGGCCCCAACCTGGGCTTCACTTCTGAGATTCCCCTGCCAAACACAGCCCAAGTTCTTGATTTTTGAGGCGAATTGTAACTTCTCGCCAAGGATGTGAGGGGTAAAAGATTCCTTGGTATTCAAAACTCGCTGTTTGGGATGGAGCAGAATAATCTTGGTTTTTGCTGCATTGAGCTGCAGCTGGTTGTTGGCCATCCATCTATCGATGTCAGACAGACACTGATTAACTCTAATGAAGGCGTCCTCCATATTCTTAGTCTCAATATAGATTTGAGTGTCATTGGCATATGAGTGAAAACTCAAACCATGACACCTCACTATATTTAACACTGGGAGCTTGTAGAGATTGAAAATCAGTAGGGACAGTGACAATCCTTGGTGGACCCCACATCTCATGACAATAGATTTGGAGGTATAACCCTGGAATTATACCCACTGGGATCTATCTGCTAAGAAAGATCTAAACCACTCCATAGCCTGTTCAGAGACCTTACCCACTCTCCTAAAACGATCCATCATGACTCCTTGATCAACTGTGTTGAAGGCCGCAGAGAGGTCCAGCATCAACAAAAGTGTTGATCAACCACCATCCGCGACCTCCAACAGATCATCATGCATTGCCAGCAGAGCAGTCTTGGTCCCATGCTTTGGCCGAAATCCCAATTGGAGTTCATCCAGCAATCCCTCTTTTTCCACAAAGGTTTGAAATCGGCAGGTGACCACTTTCTCCAACACTTTAGCTGGCCAGGTAGTTTTTTAAAACAGCTGGGTCCAAGTTTTTTTGCAACAGGAACCCGGCCCTGTGTCAGAGATTTGTTCACAAAGGTAGTCATGAAGGGTGTGATATTTAGGGCTAACCGCCTAGCAAGCACCACACATGCAGGTCTATTAGTTGACTTGAGTTTTAATATGAGGGAATATATCAGTTTCTCTGTCACAGGTTGAAACCTAACACTCTCCTCAGCCCCCCCCCCAATTCACTGCTACTACAATATCTACCTTTGGGTTGGAAGATCCCACCCCACCCATCGATGTCTCACTACTCTTCTGCATTGCTACAATCTTTTCCTCAAAAAAGATGTTAATGGTGTTGGCCTGTGCCTGGGAGAAAACGAGAGATGCAGGATTGCAATTTGGTTTACAGAATTTGGAAACCACTGAATACACTTCCCTTGACTGGATCCCAGCCTGCTCGATCTCACCATGAAGGGAATCCCTTTTAGACTCGAAAATGGCTACGTTATAGGTCTTTAGTGCCATCTTCGCCTTATTGGAATCGACTACCAACTTACTTTTCCTCCATAACTTATTGGTTTGTCGCATCTGCTTACGCAGAGAAACCAATGAAAGCCTAAACCAGGGCTTCGAAAACCCTACTGCTATTTGGTCTCAGGGGAGCATAGTTGGAGCGGATTTCTTCGAATATCAAAGTGCCCACATTGAAGTATTCCTCGCTTGGAAAAATATTGTCAATACTTGCCAATCTCATCTGTAATTCTTTACCTGGGATTTTAGCTAGATCACTTGCTTTACGAGTCAGGGTGGGAGGTCTAGCAGAATCCTCTCCTGTCTGCTTTCCTTCTACAACTAATCCAAACATTTGAGCGTGGTGATCAGACCAGAGAATAGGGACGGTCTCATAAAATACTGCACACTTCCCCCTGGTTGACACCAAATCCAGGCAATACCCTTTGACATGCGATGGCGTGGTTGACAGTATTGCTAACCCATGACTCCCCAATAAGTCAAACAGTTCTTTGGAGTCAGAATGTATACTGCTTTCCAGCCAGATGTTTCAGTATCCTACACATAGGAGTTCATCATATCTGCTTCCGCCCAGCATCAGAGGAATATCTAATTTCTCCAGAAATATCCCCACCGGTCCAGGGAGTCTATAGCCCAATATGACTTTCACTGACTGCCTAGGGGACAGCACATTGGTCATCTGTCCCATCTGGGACTCATCAGGCCATTCTAGGGCCTCAAGATGGGGATAAATTACTGCTATCCTTCTGCCTCTCTTGCCCACTCGGTTAATAACCTGTATGCCCCTGCTTACCCTGCTGCCCCTCCTTGTCATGGTTTTTTCCCACGTCCTTTTCCTTTTCCATCGTCTCTTCCCCTGTTCGATGCCTTTCCTTCTTTGAAAAGAAGCTGCATCTTCTGTAAAAAAATGCAGGCGTGTAACTGAGGGTTCTGTATCACTAGTCACAGCATCCGATTCTGCCAATGAGGAAGATGGTGTTTAACTCTAGGGGGTATTCATATCAGGTTCCTCTATAAGCAGTTCTCTTAAAATATCATTTTTTTTGGAAATGTATATACCCGCCGCTTTTTGCATTGTTTAATATGTTCTTCGTAAGCAGTTAGATTTAAATCAATGTTGGCACGCAGTTTTTTCCCTCCTTCTGTATTCCGTATGTTAGACCATTTATTTTGCACATCTTCTATTTTCTGCAAGATGATCACACGGTCTGATTTAGCATATTTCACCAGTGTTGTCAAAAACCTGGCTGACAGTCATTGGTAGCTTCACCCCATTCTTGGAGTATAGCTGGATTCGTAATCCCCGTGGGAGCCACCCCACATCCAGATAGTCTTGCAGTGAGCACTCCTCCCACCATTTTGAAATTTCTAGTCTTTGTAATTTCTCCAATTGCTTGAGCAATGTAATTTCTGTTTCATTCTGTATCTGCCGTCCTTCGCTTTTGAGGTTTCTACATGAAATGATACTTGGTCTTCATCAAATAAAGAAAGAGCTCGAGCTGCCTCTCTAGTTGCCTGCATGTTTCACTAATTATTGAAACTTCAGTACCTCACACACACCAGTGGGTGGAACAGCAGAAAATATATAGTAATTGTATTTGTTATTGGGGCAGAGCTGATTCATTCATTTCAGATATGAGCAAGGAGCAGAGAGTGAAGAGAAGCCCATCCAGAAACACGTAGCATATGGTTATTCACGAACAGAATGTAAAAGACACTTACCCCCAGGCTCGGAAATGCGATTTACATCCCCCGATGCAGGTCCTACCAGCACCATGCAGGGTATGTTTGTCACATATTCCTGGACTTCTCTGCTTTGCATTAAACAGTTTTCTGGTGCTCCGGGCTGCATCGGTTATAAACAAAAAGGTCCACAAGGCATGGCGAAAAACACAGCGCGCCCCACTTCTTTATTTTGGTGTTCTTACCTCTGACGGTCCGCCAACCGCCAACAACATGAAGACATAGAGAAGTGCCCAAAGGAGCAGAGGCAGCACTCTTTCTTTCCGCTACACTAAACAAATCGGTGTCCACACAAGATTAAATTGAATACAAATGCTGTTTTCTTTATTGTGGCATTGAATAACCTGCAGACTGGAAGCTACCCAGCAAACATAGCAACGCGGTTCACGCCTCACACAACGCTTGATCAGACACAGTGTTTGATTAGGAAGCAGTCCTAAAAATTAAAAAAATTAACCTTTGTCAAATGGCTAGGTCCTGTTTAACTTCAGCCCGTAGCTCCTGTTGGAAGCCTACTTACAATGTGGCCATCTTGACACGGTATAAATTAACCTGCAATAATGTAGTAATTAAAATGTATTTTAATTTGGTAAAATGGTGCATCCATTAAATCTTTACACATTAAGGCATGATTGTCACTGATTTGCAGGCCACACTGCATCCAAACTAATATTTTAACCCAACACAACAAGTGGGTAGAAATACTTCAAAAACAAGAATCTATAGATCATTTATCTATCATCAGACATTTCCGGAATGCCAGTGCTTTTGAATTCATGTGTCTGTATAACTGCAGGCTTTTTCAGTGTTTCTGCTTGTGTATGTGTGTAGTTTCATAGCTATTTATTTTTGATAAATGTAACTATGTTTTATAGCCAGTTCTGGTACGCAAGTGTGTGTACGTTGTTTTTGTCCCGTCACACTTTGTTGGTCTGAATTATAGATACATTTTTGAGTTCTCAACAATTAATATCTCAAGCTTGGTTGGCCTTATTTTTCAAGTTGTTGGGGGATATGTCTATGCTGTCTAACCAGGCAAACAAATTTTATTATGAAGATGTACACACCTAGAAAGTATTATTTTTTGCAAATTGTACTTTTTCATGACATCTATGGCATGTTTGCATGTGGCCATATAGGTTTTCTTGCCAAAATCGGCTGACTTTCATTGAAGAGGTCAACAATTACTGAGGAAAATCCTTTAGTTATAAAATTGCATTTATTCAAATTACGTGCAGTGTAATTTACTCTGGCATGCAGAGGCTGACTCAGAAAAACTAAACAAACAAAACCTCGGATGTAGTGAGCTTGTGTGTTTCCGTTCTGTATATCCCAATGGGAATATCTCCTGTGGAGGAGCACAGCTTCTGATAGAGTCGGCCATATGTTCTGATCCAGAGATCTTCTTCTGTAACTTTCATCTGTAGATAAGAAGAAAAATAAAAGTGGATAATAGGTCTAGAAATGAAGTTTCAGTTTTGTCATCAAGAGACAGAAATGCTCACAGGAATCCCTACAGATAAGGGGTGTACCAGCTACGTTTACTCCCTAAAAATAAGCAACTACTCCCAAAAAAGAAAAATAGGGAGTAACACAACTCCATGGATATGTTGAGGCCAGTAGTACAAGAAGCAGTGCCATGGGACACATGTTTTCTATTCCTTGTAGTAATCATCATCATCATACAAATACTATATTTTTGGCAAAATGCCATAAAAGCATAAATCATAAAATCACAATAGGCAAAGTTAAAAAGAAGGGATAATCAACTACAAACATCTCACAAAGACTTACTTACATCATTAAGACCGTGAAAGCTATCCAAATAAAGTGCAATACAGAACAGTGCAATTCATTCAAAGGCCATATCCTACTTTAGTTCCAGACCCTATAGATACCTTTATTGTTAGATATGTAGGCACACATTCACAAACCTTTCCAACTTATGCATGGCTTTGGTAAAAAATATGGTACCATCAAACATCAAAGGAAATGTACAAGATTTCAGATAAGAGCAGTGCCTACATTCTGTATCTAAATCCAAAATGATTCATTATTGATTTTAGCCATCTTCCTCTATCGACAGTACACAGGGGGCAGTCGAAGAAGAAATGCAGCTCATCCTCGACATTTCCCACACAAGAAGGAATTTTTGGACAGTGCTCTCTTACAAGATTTAAGTAAAATATAGCTATGCGACAGGCGCTGTGAGAGAGAGTTATCCATTCTGCATTTCAGCAACTAGTCTATAAAATAAATATTTAATACATTTTGCATCATGAAGCAAATCTTGTTGGGTCCAATCATAAATCACCTAATCCAAAATTTTGAAGCACAGATTTTACATATTTGCACCAACCCCGGCAATTACCACCATTCCAGGGAAATACATCAATCAGGCCTTCCCTGTAGGCTAATTGGATATCACGGTTCTAGATTTTAAGACAACATGTTAGTTGTTTTAACATTGTGTCATATTGCATCCCTGTATGCCCTCGCTCGAAAGCAACTGCAGCTGAAGATGCACTGTTTGAAAGCCTCAAGAGACGTTTAAGAAGTGTGTTCTCGGCTATCTGCGCAGATGGACATAGTGTATAACCCCAAAGCTCTATTCCAAAGGTGATAGCTGGAATAGCTTGAGCTTTATAAAACTGTATGGCAAAGGAGAGCATTAATCCTCCAAAGCGGACTGAAAAGTCTTTTACCGCAACACCGTGCCTAGATGACATTAGGCCAAACTAATCTAACTGTGCCGTCCATTTCACATTAATAGAGAATGTGAGGTCTGGATAATCGAAGGAATCTACATGTTCTAGTACAAAGTCATTTAAGTCAAATGTGAGTTGGGCACGAAGCGCTCCAGCAGCTGGGTAGCAGGTCATGACTTTAGTTTTTTTCTATATTGATGCTTAGAACATTTTCCTTGTTAACCCTTGCAAATGTTGTACGCTGATGCTAAAGGCTCCTTGCATTCTTTGCAAGAAGAACTCTTTGCGACAACATAATCTTGGGGCATCTATAACTGTAAAATTGAGTGTTAATGCAGATTCATTAATATATATTAAAAACAATAAGGGGGCCAACACACATCCTTGTTTTACACCCTTCTTGATGAAAACTGGATCAGTGATTTCGCCATTGGGTCCCCAGCGTACACGTGCAAAATTGTTAGACTATAAGGACTTTATTGAATTACAAAGCTTAGTCAGAACCTAAAATCTATTCAACTTTGCCCACAGTTGGTTTCTCGGGACTGTATCAAGCACTGTTTGGAGGTCGACAAAAGCCAAAAACAATGTTTGTTCTTGCAACTTAACATATTTCTGTTGTATAAGATACAATCTAAAAGTTTGATCAGTTGTTCAACTGCTTTCCTAAAGCCATCTGTGCGGGAGAGAGGATATCTAATTTTTTCGACCCATTCCTCCAGGTGAAAACATAATATTTTAGACTAGATTTTTTCCAAAGAACCTATAATTCATTTATTCATTCATTTGGCCACTTCTTATAGCCACTTTCACCATAGTTATGGTCCCAATGCCCTTTTGGTTGAACGCCCTTGGAGGGACCTGAGTCCAAAGGTTTGGGAAAATTTGGTAGGTGCTATTATGTGTGTTTACATCTCAGCCATGAAAGTTATGCGAGGGTGGCTAAAACTCTGCTAGTCACCCATGTCTAAATGGAGTGTGTATGGGAGCAGCATATGTATACTATGGACTAAAGGGGAGGATTGTGTTTAAGGATATAGAGAGTTATGTTGGAAGCTACAGTTTACATTGTTGTTAAACATAGCTTCATTCTTATGGCAGAGATGATGTGCAATTGTATGTGTGTTATATGTGAGTGCTGGGTTTATGGAGTGAGCCTGTGCCTTCCACTAAGTTGCGAAGGCGTGGTGTTAGAGAGGAGAAATGGGTAAGCTATACAAACAATAATGTCTACTTCCTGGGTTCCATCTATGTACCAGGAGCAGTGCTGCATTTCACAGGTGATCTAAGTGCTAGATGAATGCATAATACTCACCCTCTGAGAGGTTCTTAGACTGAGAGATTGCCATCCCTAGTTTCTTCTAGTGCATAAACAAGGTCCCCATTTCATGATTACAGGCAGTGGCAAGGCCAACCTTCCTGTGCTTTAGAGTTACATGCAGTGCCAGCCATGACCGAGGGGTCTGAGGTGCCTGGTTGTCCTCCTACAGGATGATCAGCGTGATTTTCTCAATGTGCATTTTAAGTGTGATGCATTGCCACCCTCCAAGCCCATATTTGTGCAATACTTGGACCACTGTTAGGATCCGTTTCAGGTGAAAGTTGCTTGAGCAACTACAACAGTCCTCCATGTGTGCTTGGAGTCCCAGAAGGTTGGGTGGCAGAGCAAAGCGTTTGAAAGGAAACTAGAGGTTAGTAGCTGACAGAAGGGCAGCTAGGGAATGTGCACAGGGGGTGGGGGAATGCGAGATGAAACGTGTGTGCAAGATGCGGGGAATGGGCATGGACAGGAGGGGGATCAGGAAGTCTTGGGCAACAGCCAGGTTTTGAGGGTTTTCCTGAAGGCTAGGTGAGCCTCTATGAGGCAGAGTACGAGGGGGAACGAGAACCTGAAAATAAGTGCACGGACAGAGAAACAGGCACCTCCTAATCTGGAGAACTTGAAGGGAGGGATTACCTGTACTTGCTGTGAGGATTCTGGTATGGTGGTAGCGAATGAGCTTGTTTTGGAGGAATTCCAGGTCTTTCTTGTGAATTGCGCAGTGGGTAATGCACATGGCTGTGAAAGAGGCCCGTCGGCTGATGGGCAGCAAGTGGAGTGTCCTGAGTACAGAGCAAAGTGTTCTCTTGGGGAGAGTGCAAGGAGGAGACTTGCTGCAGAATTTTGAATCCGTTGGAGATTTCAGAGTTGGTTTGTAGCTTGCCTGGGTAGAGGGAGTTAAAGTAGTCTAGGCATGAGAGGATGATGGCCATGATTGCAGAAACTATGTGGGAATGTTGTTATGTTGTATACACTTCTAGAGCACAGCCTTCACCAGAAAGGGCATCATGGTGCTAGGGATGTAAAAACCATGGAGGGAATATTGAGTAGCCACCCAGGGACTCATACTGTGAACAGAAAACTCTATAGGGCACGCCAGAAGGACCGATGGTTAGCAATCTCCCAAAGAGACAGTGGGGTGGAGTTCCATAATTGAGTGGCAGCCACAGAAAAGGAACAACTTCCTACTTGAGAGTATTTGAAGTGAGGCACAATGATACGTAGGGCCGTGGAAGAGAACAGGGGATGGGCAGGAGAATACAGAACACATTTGATATTCAGGTCCTGTTTTGTAAAAGGCCCGATGAATGATACAGAGGGCATTAAAGTTTATCTGTTTGGCCATGGGCAACTAGTCCATGGCATTCAATAAAGGAGATGTTGAGGAAAAACAAGCAGCACCAGTGGGCTGCCTAGCTGCGGAATTCTGAAGAATTTGCAGTCGATGGACAAGGAAGGCTGTTTGCCCAAGAAAGGGAGAGTTGCAGTCAAGGAACCAGACGTGATGGAAGATACAACCAGGGAACAAAACAAAGGGGGAAGATAGGACAGAATTGAATGCAGGATGCACAGTTTAAAGTGGACAGGCTGGCACTAACCTGGACCTGCATAGATAGCGAGGGTGAGAACTTCACAACCAGATTTTTGACCACTGAAGAGGGAGATGGACAAGGAACAAGTTTGACAGGCCAGAAAGCAGAGGACCACACAGAGGCTGGGGAAGGGGGCCAGTGGTAATGACGCCTGTTTTATCGCCATTAAGGCTAAGCCAATTGCTTCCCAACTAAGAATGGACAGCAGGTTGATAGGAACAACAACCCTCAGCAGTAGCAGGAAGGGAAAGATCAAGCCGCACCAAGATCTGAGTGTCATCTGCTTATGAGTAACACCGAAAGCCAAAAGAGTGAATCAGTTCAACAAGAGGCTGAATATATACATTGAAGAGAAGAGGAGAAAGAGAAGAACCCTGAGGAACACCACAAGTGAGGGGCCTAGGAGATGAGTTAAAAGGAGAAAGGGAAAGGGACTAAGAGAGATCAGAGAAGAAAGACTGAAACCAGTCCACGACCTGACCAGAGACACCTGCCAAGGACAGGCTCTCCCTGAGGATGCCATGGTCCACAGTGTCCAGTGTCAAATGTAGCAGAAAGGTCTAGCAGGATCAAGGCACAAAAACAACCCTGATCCATGATCTGGGTCAAATCGTCAACCGCAGACACCAGGACCAATTCAGCTCCCCAGCCAGGCCGGACACTGGACTGGTGATGGTCAAGGAATCCTGAATCTTCAAGAAAGGAATGAAATTGAGGGGTCAAAAGATCTTCCAGGAGTTTCATATGAAAAGAAAGAAGGCAAATGGGATGAAAGTTAGTAGAAGTAGAAGGGGCAAGATTAGGCTTTTTAAGAAGTGGAATAATAAGAGCATGTTTGAGTGTAGCAGGAATGTGAGTATTAGAGAATGACAGATTAACTGTTACAACGATTAGAGATACACTGGCAGGGAGGATGATTTTAAGGATGCTAGGCGGAATCAGGTCTGCTGGTGAGGCTGATTTCATGCTAAGAGTGGCTCGAATAAAATCCAAATCCTGAGAAACTGGGAAGGCAGAATAAATGTGGGGCCACTGCCCAGAGATAGTATCAATTACAGGCCAAACCGCAGGACAGGAGAGAAAAGGAAAGATCTGCTTTCGGATGCATAGGTGGAAGGTGCATGATCTGGAGACTGCATTGATGTGACTGGAGAGGATCAGGTCTGAGCTAAAAGTGCATCCTAACTTTTTGACAGAGGGGGATGCAGTGGGCGTGGGTCCTAATGAATGCGACCAAGGGATAGGCCGGGGAAGAAGAGCTGTTTTGCCATACATTAGAATTTCAGTTTTTCCGGGGTTGAGGAGCAGGTGATTTTTCGTCATCCAAAGGTCAATGTCTGAGAGGCAGGATACCAGGTCTGGGTGGGGAGGGGGAGTTGGAAATCTGGAGGATGATCTGAGTGTCCAAGCATAGTTATAACAGGTGAGATTGTGTGAACGGATGCGCTTGGGAAGGGTTGAAGAGTAGGGGGAGAGTGAGATGCTCTAGGGGAATACATGGGGAACTGAGCAAGGGGGAAGAGGAGAAAGGATGGAGAGACTATTTGGATGCGCATGGCAGAGGAAAAAGGAGATAATTCTGAGGGTTGGAGTCCCTTCTGCCTAGGTCAAAGAGTCTGTTCATGTGGATTGAGGGGTTAATCGTGTTCAAGGCTGCTGAGAGGTCAAGGAGGATGAGAGCAGCACAGCACTCAGAGTCTACTGTTCCTTTCAGGTCATCCCAGATATCCTCAAATAAAGTACAAAGTGTAGCTGTAGACAAGTATGTCAAAAGAAACTAATCCAACTCCACCACAAGGGTTTCAGGAGAGAGCCAGGAAAGTAACCCTCACATTAACCAGGACCATTAGGTTGCAGTTTACAGCTCTTACAGACCACCCATTCCATTTATTATAGCACCATTAAGCAGCAGCCATTGCTTTAATACCATGTATGTCCCCCTCCCGGGCAACCTCTTCCCGCACCCACATGTGCTATGTATCATCGGGCAGCGTCTCCTGCGAATATGCGCCGCTCAACACTGCAGACTTTTCCTGTTAGGGCTTTGCCACAGAGGGTCTGTATCTCGGTTCTTAAAGGCATGGATGTGTGAACGTAGCGATGCGTGCTACGTATCATCGGCCAGCATCTCCTGCGCACCTGCATCGCTCAACACTGCAGCCTTGTCCTGCAAGGGCTTTTTTTGGAAGCATATTTCAAAAAAGATGTGGTGGACAAATTTGGAGAACTACCTAAACATGGGCAACATTAATTTTGTGTCCACCTTACAATTTGATATTACAGATAGGCTCTTTTGTGATGGACCTTCACGATAGAGGCTCTAATCTAACACAGGTGTAGCCTCATTTGTACTAGACCAGATGACGGTTCGGCTGATTGATATGATAACAGAACGATATGTTTGTATTCCATTCACAGAGGGAGTCTAGACTTTTCAATGTAACCAAAGGATACAGTGCTTTGTAAATTACACATACCCATTACTATATAATCATTGCACTATCAAAGTGGGTCACTAAGGTGCACCCCAATGAAGTCAGAAGAAGCATTTCCGACTCACATAATGCATCAAACACCCACTACACGATGAAAGCAATTTAATTAAAACAATGGAATGCATTGTAAACATGGGTTGGTAATACAAGAACTTTGCATTGGTATAAGTTAAATTTGCACTGATGTAAAATTGCACTTTGATAGACAAAACATTCTTTCAATGCATTTTTGCACTCCAGAAAGCTTTGCCCTAGAGCTAGTCCTTAGCCCTGTTGTAAGAAATAATTAAAATAGATTTTTTGCACCAGGTACATTTTTGCCTTAATGCTAATTACATGTGCAATCATACCAGTGTTCTGTTATATGGCTCCTGGTGTCCGTAATGGATGCAAAGAAGGCGCTCACTCCGGCGAACTGGGAGTTCATGTGGCCTACCCTAAGATTGATTGGGTTCCCTCCCAGCTCATCAGGGGACTGCAAGCACATTATTGAAGGGACCACTGTGAAATTGACCATGAAACCATCTAATGCTGGGGTGGAGGGACATTGCCCTCTTCATAGAAACCCCTGGAGACATGAGAACATGAAACCACGAAAAATGAGCTGGGATTTTCCATTGAGCTCATGCTCTCAGGACACAATGCCTCCAGGTACCCTTTATCCAATGGCTCCCATCGCTTCAATAATTATCCAGTTTCACTGGCCAGTTGGAGGTTAAAAAGCAGTTTTAAAATGATTTGCAACTTTTGTGTTCTTTTAACCTATGCCAAGCTATTTTGAAAGCAGTGCTGTTACAACATGAATAAATTAGAGGATATTAAAAGTAGTAATACTACTTCCGCTACTACTACTAGTATTGATTATAATAATACTAATAATCATAACAATAAACAGCCACATGTTTAGGTGGTACTTACAGAACAAAGAAACCCAGATCCAGGTGTTGTATCCAGTCCAAGCAGAAGTCTTGTAATGGAGATCATGTAATCCTTCACAAATGACTGCAAACAAGAGATATGTTTCAGCTCATGGGGAAAACAAGTCATAACATTGAACTGTCTAATCAGTGACTACAGACACACACTGCATGGCATCTTGCATTCCTCTCGCTGGTGTAAGGAAGGTTTGCTGTCAGTACAATGTCACTGCCATGGAAGTATCTTTTTTATAACGCGCCTGTACAGTTCTGTACAGGCGCGTTATAAATGCCACATCATCTCATATCACATCATATCATATTATAAATCACACATTGATTTGAAACCATGCCAAGAACGTTCTGCTAACGAATGCAGGTTATAGATTACTGAAAGGCTCTATTTAGTGAACATTAAATGATTCAATCATTTTCCTTCTTGATCTACTTTGAACGATATCTTACTTGAGCCCATTCTCATTATAGTTTCAGCAGCTCTGATCCATTGTAAGCTTGATATAACATTTGTATATATAAATGGTGGTGGTTAATATAGTTCATGCATGATAGAAATGCAGCATAGCCCTGTACAGTTAGAGGAGGATGCACATACTAGAGGTACACAATAGAGACACGGGCAGGTGTAAAGTATCCAATCATCATCGGTCTGTATCGTGTCCCCTGAAGAGAAACACCCTTAATTCTATCCTGAAGTAAAGGAGGGTATGTGCTAAATTGATGCTGATCAGATTGTTGTTCCTGCGGTGTGTAGCAGGAAAAGGCATCTGCTTCTTCCACTTCTTGCATTTGAATCTCTAGATTCCGTAGTGCGGCGAGTGTGTTGGCAGTGTTGGAAACTTTGGAGGAGTTGCAGCAACAGGGGTCTGTTTTCACTTTCTACTGGTGAGGAGGAGGAGTTTTCACAACAAAACACCACACCATACGCGGAGCGTCGCAGAGTGCGGCAAGTGTGTTGGCAGTGTTCGCAGTGTGAGGTAAGACTTACCCAGAGACTTTGACTCTAGACGGAAATTCTAGCTGGTATTAGCTAGCGGTGGTATATCCGCCGCCTTATAGAATTTAGCGGACAATATGACTTTGCAAAGTTCCATGAAATCCGGCACAAGGGTGATTGAACAAGTCGTGCCCCCTATCTCCTCTCACCCACAAACAAACACGCTTGCATCACAGGTGCTGTAAATCTGCACTAGAACAGCAGTCTACATATGATATGCAGATTGAACTCCTGGAGGATACATTGAGAACGTACTCCCTCACGGACGAGGGTACTCAGAGTGAGTCATTTGATAGTGAGTCATCTGCAATTAGGGATATTTGCCTGAATGATAATAAGGAGCGCAATCTGGCTCAAACTGACATTCAAAGAGACAATTTTGGCAATTCTGGCAATTCCACTAACTGCAAGCCAATTGTAATTGGAAACCACAGGCTATCATTGCAAAAAGTAACAGCCATGATTGAGGATACTCACTCGGATGTCCTCGGCTGGAGGGAGCGGCCAGTCCTGGAGTCGTCAATGGAAGTTTCGGCGTGGCGCGGCCTGCTACTTCCCTGGCGGCCGTCCCTGCTTTGCTCCATTTAGCCGCGAGCGAGGTGTGTGGTTGCGCAGCCCCCACGCTCGGCGTGAAGCCGGGTGTGGAGTGCCCTGTGGGTGGGGGCCCAGTTGGAGGGCGGGTGCCGGAGGCGGCGCCGCCGCGAAGTCCTGCGGGGGAGCGGGTAGTGGGGCTAGAGCCGTGCCCCTCCTCCCCTGGGAGGTGCGCCCGGCAATGATAGCTGGGATGGGAGTGCCCAGCGCTGGAAGTGACTCCGGGGCTGAGAGCTCACGGTTTCGGGACCTCATACAGGGAGAGCACGGTTCCTGTTCTCATAACGTGTTGGTGCCGCAAAACGGCACGATATGTAAAAAGACTTGTAATTGTGATAAAGGCAACAGTGTAAATCCAGCAAGGAAAAAGAGGAATATTAATGCGAAAGAAACAGGACAAATTATAGGAAAGGAGGTGCAGTATCCTTTAACAGCAAGCCTAATGGACCTTGTTAAACCTGATACTGTACAAGAACTTCCCAAAACCAGTAATGTCTTCTCTAGTCCAAATGAACATTTTTGCTCATTAAAGGAGATAACAGAAAATGGAACACTCCATGAAACCCTGCCTATAGAGAACAAAAGAAATTATTGTATTGAAGAACTTACAAGGCCGAAGAAGTACTAAGAAAGTGACCTTCCAATGGAAGATTGAATCTTACACCCTAAAGAAGACAAATAAGGTATCTTGGAGCCACAATAAGTGTAAACATCAATGACGAGCCAATGATGACAGTAGTAAAGGCAAAATGTAAACAACTGACGGCGCAGTCAATAGAAAATTTGGCAAATTCAGTTTAAAAACAGTAATGGATTTTTACAAGATGAAAGTGGTGCCTTCTCTAATTTATGGTGCATAGACATCATTTGGATGTCTTACAAGGTCTGGGAAACCTGTGAACACGTCTTCTGGATTAGGAGTTCCGAAAGCATGTATTAGATATGAGTTAGGATAACCAAAAATAATATGGAACTCTCTGTCATTATTTGGGAAAATAACAGACCCACATTGTGCACCACAATTCCAAATACTGAAACCACAGCTTGGAGTTAATGATCAATCAATACTAAAGCTGTGGATGATAATCCGAATAAGATAAAAACTAAATTATGGCAATGGGATTGGATGGTAACTTGTCAACAAAGGTCACAACATAAATATATGGAACTTGTGCCTTTTTAAGCAAAAGCATATAACAGTCTATCAAGCTATCTGGTCAAGTTTCCTAATAAAAATCTTCGTGATGTGCTTATAAGATTCAGGTTGAATCAACTTGAGACTAAAGAAACACTAAGAAGAAGAAATCAAATATCAGCTGATGACCTAATGTGTAGGTTCTGTAATAACGCAGTAGAATCCTTAAAACATCTTGTGGCTTTATGTCCTGCTTTGTGCGAAAAAAGATCTTTATTCTTTGGAGAAGAAATAGGAAAACAAGGCAGTTGGAACTGTGAAGATTGGTGGTCGGCACTATTTGAAGGGTCTAAAAACAAATTAACTTTTGCCTTGATCTATTTCTTAGGTTACATTGGAAATGTTCCATGAACTAATGATTAAGGTTTATAATATGGAAATGAGTGACGTTGATTAATCACAAATTTGATGTTGTCTGGGTTAATGACTCTCTAAGTTAAAAGAACAATCAGTAATAGATGGTTACTGAAGAGAAGGAGATGACGATGTGAGATGAGAAATTTGTAAAAATGAAGTTGTTTTTGTTTTAGACCTGTTCTAGAACGTGTGGAGGGATATTAGTTAGTTACGTTGAGTTTCTAATGTTTCTTCTTTTTAAAAGTTTGTAATAAACTGTACAAAAAAAGAATCTCTAGAAGTCTTGGTTCCTGGTGTTGCGTTGTCTCTTTCAGATCCTGAGATGCTCCTGAAGATATGGCAGAGCTATGGACATCAGGGCTTTGTAGGTGATGCAAGCTGCCTTATAGGCATTGTGGGCTAGGTGAGGTAGGCAGTGAATTTCTTTCAGTGTGGAAATGACATAGTAGAACTTCTCCAGTCCTACAATGAAGTGGGGTGTGGCATACAGGAGAGCCTTCAGCAGGGCCAGTCTTGTCACTGGGACTTATGCACAAACAGGTGGCGAAGCAACAAGGATTAAATGCAGCTTTGATAACTGAGGTTAGGATGGACTGCTTAATTCTGTAGAGGGGTGAGAGATAATGACAGGTTGCCTGTATAATCTTTGCGATGTGTGTTCTGAGAGTGGTCACAGTCAATGGTGAAGCCGAGGGAGTTTGCACTGGGGTGGCGTTGTGGAGATAAACCTTCTTGTAGCATTTCAGTAAACTGGTTCTGGACTTTGTACTTTTGATAATCTAAGAAATGTACAAGGAACAAAAAAGTAATACTGGGTTCCTCATATTGAGCCCACATTACTTTGGGGGTCATTCCGAGTTTGGAGGCAGCCATGGTGCTATTTTTTGGGTCCGGGTAGGCGGAATGGGGACTTACCGGGACATTACGACCTATGCAGACTCAATTAGAATGGGGAAGGCGCTAATAACTGGCCTGCAAATTGCGGGCCCGTTATTAGCTTCAAGGTCCCTTAATGGGTCCCGCTAAGAACGGCTGATCAGACCAGCCGTTCCTGGTGGGACCCGCTAAGGGACCTCGGAAATAGGGCGGTAGGGGGTTATCGCCACCGGCATCCTAACCGGTGCGGGTAACCCCTTACCGCCCAACTCGGAATGACCCCCTTTGTCTGTTATGTGGTATGTCTTAGAAGGGATTGCAACATTTTGGGATAACATGTTAGTACCAGAAAACACTGAATGCAAAAGCCTGTTTTTCTTTTTCCTCAAACTGACGTTATTGGCGAAAACAAATACCAGTTTTCATAATATGTTTTCTGCCCAGCAGATGAAGCACTTGCAAAGCCCATAGTTTTGGCTTTTGCAGTTGTTCATTGATTTTTACATTACAGGTATTCATTTGTGCAAGAAGGGGGCCATTCTCAAACAACATGCTCATTAGATGTCTATAATTAGGTGACAAATTAGCCTCTGATGGCTGATTAAAAGCTTCTAACATTTTTATTGAGCATCTACATCACAAATCCTGCATTTTACACAACCCGCTACAAAGGCCCATAAAAGAAGTTTGATCTTTGTACCATCGAGCCTGGCTTTATCAATAATGTTAAAACAAAGCTCAAAGTTCCAACTACCCAGAGCTGTAACATTCTCCATAAGAATAGTGTAACCGCTAATAATCTGTTTGCTATTGGGACAAAATACAGGACTCTACCACATCAAAATAGAACACAGATGTACTTGATATATGAGGGCTCAATATGAGTTCCCCGGTATCCCGCTGGTAAATCTGCAGGATACCGGGGAACAACCGTACTGCATCCGCCTTCTAAAATCCTGATGTTACTGGGATGTTACGGGCGGCGGAGACACCAGTATCTCCCCATTCCAGGGAGTCGCATAGAACTCCATGGGATAGGGTTGCCTGAATCCCCGGCAGCATTAGTAACAGTGCTGGCCGTTCAGGCATTTATCTGCCGGTAGGGGACTTGTAGTTTGCCAATCCGAAAAATATGCTGCTATACGTAATTTCCAGCACCTTATTGACAGATTGGCCAACTTGCAATGAGCATTCATGTGTATGAAGGAAATTACTGATTGAGAACTATTGTTTGTGGAAATATGAGAATATTGTGCTGTACCACGTCCCACCACTAGTTTTCCTGTCTTGCCTAGCTAAAGAGGGCATCAACATTCAAGTAAAAATGCCAGCTAAACGGATATAAAATCCAACACAATGAATGTCATAAATCTCTTTGTTTTTTGTTGTCTGTCTCTGTGAGCGCCTTGTGGCCTTTAGGCGAGTGGTGTTATAAAAGAAATGTATAGGAAGATAGATGGATTTAGGTTCCAGGTAGCAGGCACCCCTCCCTAGAAAGAACATGGCATGATAACCTGTTCTGTGTTTTTTTCCCACTTTGAGAGTCCGCAGCCAACCTTTTTTTGTATTTAGGTTCCATGTATACCCTGCAACAAGGAAGGACCCTGGTTTCAAAATGTAGAACTACCAAAAGCAAATCCATATGCATGGGGGGCTATTTTAGCAAAACACTTGGACATTCTCATACATTACATTAGATTGTATGCTTTCAGTGTTCAGCCAATTACAAACGCCTCAAGTATACTTTAATTATCGCTTATTCTTAGAGAGAGACAGAGAGAGGGAGAGGGGGAAAGAGAGAGAAAGAGACAGAAAGAGAGAAAGTAGAGCGAGAGAGAGAAGAGAAAGAGAGGAAAAATAGGTACCTATGCAGGGGTGCAAAAGAAAAGGTAGATGAAGTGATACTATGGAGCACCAGAGAGAGCTAGTCTTTGATTGACAGGGAGACTGTGCCTGAGACAGTCATATTGTGATTATAAAGGATAAGGATTGTGATGAAGGAGAAAGACTGTGATGAAGTAGAAGGTCTGTGATGAAGGCTGCAGTGTACCGGAATTACTTTGAAGAAGGAGTTGGGATGTGACAAAAGAGAAGGACTGTCATGAAGGAGGGAAGGACTTTGAGAAATGAAATGGCTGTGATGAGGGGAAGGACTGTGACAAAGAAGAAGGACTGTGACAAATAAGAAGGACAGTGAAGGAGCAAGGCTGCAATGAATGAGAATGACTCTGAGGAAGGAGGAGGGCGTTGGTGAAGGAGAAGACTCGTGATGAACAACTGTGATGAAAGAGGGTCTATGGCAAGGTTAATGGACTATGATGAAAGTAAAGGAGAGGGACTGTTATGAAAACAAAAGACTTTGATGATGGACTGGAATGAAGGAGAAAGTCTAAAACAAAGGAAAATGATTGACAATGAAGGAGACAATGAAGGAGAAGGACTGTAATGAAGGAGAAGGACTGTAATAAGGTATGCAAAGAAGACCAAGGACTGATAAAGCACTGTGATGAAGGGGGAAGACTGATGAAGGAGGAAGACTGTGATAAAGGAGAAGGACTGTGATGAAGGGCAATGGTTTTGACAAAGGACTCTGATGAAGAAGAAGGAATGTGACACAGGAGAAAGATTTTCATGAAGGAGATGGACTGTCACAAAGGAAACTGTTGATGGAAAATGAGAAAGGCTATAAGAATGCACTGTGACAAAGCAGAAGGAGAAGGCCTGCGACAAAGGAAAAGGACTGTGATGAAGGACATTTTGAAGGAAGAGTACTGTGATGAAGTAAAAGCACGGATGAAGGAAAAATACTGTAATGTAGGAGGACTGAAACAACGGTGACTATGAAGAACTACAAGGACTGTGATGACGAAAGACTGTTGAAGAACGACTGTGGAGAAGAATGACTGTGGTGAAGGGAAAGCACTGTGATGAAGAACTAGGATGAAGAATAAGGACTGACAAGGTAGAAGGACTTGAAGAACAGTAATGAAGGACAAGGACTGTGAAAAAGGACAATGACTATGTTGAAGCAGGAGTACTGCGATGAAGGAGAAGGACTTCATTGAAAGAATGGGATGAAGGAGGACTGTCATGTCAGACAATGATTGTGATGAAAGAGGTTGACAAAATAGAGGAACTATGATGAAAGTGAAGAACTACGACAAAGGTCAAGGACTCGGAGGAACAGACTAACAAATAAGGACTGTAATACAGGACTGTGATGAAGCAAAAAGGCTGTGAAAAAGGATTTTAATGAAAGACTATCTGATAGTAATGAAAAAGGAGGACTGTGTCAAAGGACTGCAAGGAAGGAGAAGGAATGATAAAGCATAGGGATGAAGGCAAAATACTGATGAAGGCGGTAGACTATGACATATAAGAAGCACTATGACAAAGGGGAAGGAATGTGACAAAGGTCTATGAGGAAGGGGAAGTGCTGTAAAAAGAGAAGGGCTGTGATAAAGGAGTTGGAGAGTGACAAAGGAAAGGGGTAGTAAAAAAAGAAAAGGACTATGACTAATGACTATGACAAAGAAAGGTCTCTGACAAAGGACTTTATTGAAGGATAAGGATAGTGAAGAAGAAGGACTGTAATGTATGACTAAAACAAAGGTGAAGGATTACCTTAGACCAACATAGGCCAGTCTCGCCATGTAATACCAAAAGGCCATCAAGAGTGAAGCAAACATGTATCCTATTTTCTTTACCCTTGATGCCCTTGAAACATGTAAAGTTATGTCCTGGCATTCCGCCCCCTCACCCTCAGGTTTATGCCTGCAGATGAGATGACAGTCTCACCCACTCACCTGTCTCAGATTGTGCACAGGGAAGGGAGGACTCCCCTCCTTTTTCCATGCACAATTAGAGGCTGGGGATCCCTCCCTTCTCCTTGCACAATCAGAGGCTGAGTTTGTGTGGAAATAGAAGGGGCCCTCTTCCTTCCCCACACACAATTGGAGGCATGCTAGGTCTCTCGCAAATCTTTGAGGTAGAGCGCTTCCTGGTTCCTGACCTGACCTGACCTGAGGTGCGTGGGAGACCAGAGTATTAGACAAACACTGCCCAGGTGGCCAAAACGTGCCGGTTAGGTGCATGAGCTCCCCTCAGGCACATTTACACCTGCACTTCCACAGCCTGCAAATGGGCCATGCAACGCTGGGGAATCAAAACGCCCCCTGCCTTGCATAACTCATTGAGCATGCAAGCTGGGGAACAGAACTGTTGAAGGCAAACACTTCCAGTTAAAGCCAGCCCAGGAGCCCTTGAGAGCACTTTTGCTGAGCTGGCTTTTGCTCCTCCATTATGGGCAATGGGTGAGTCGGAACCCCATCGCCAATTATGGTGGAGCCGCCATTGTCAGGGTTTTCTTGGAGCAGATATGCTGCTTCTGAAACATTGCAGTTGTTTTCTAGGAATAGTTGGTGAAAGCATGGATGATAATTGCAGCAGGTCTGACGTCAAATAACATTCAAATAAACAAGGGAAATGCTGGAGTCCAAAAACAGTATTTAAAAAAAGACACATAGGTAAGAATGTGTGCCTACTTGATGAGCCTGGAGGCACTTAAATTCTATCAATATCTGTGAGCACCCAGCTAAAATTATGCTTTTGGTGTTGGAATTGATATGATTAAAAAGTAGCTTGTGAAATTGTATCTATTCAAGTTAGCCTTAAGCGCCTCAATTTTGTCCAGAAACAGACTCCATTTTGTGATCTCCTATTTAGAGCTCAAAGAAATGTGTTTGCAGCATTAAAATGCTGAGCTTTACAGAACGGCATGTTGTTGCAAAGAATGGTTGGCTCAGTGTTTGTTCAACCTTGGCCGTTGAACAGCTCGGACCAAATAAGATTAGATATTATGGATGTCTTCCCGCCTGTAGATGCTAATTACGTGGGTCTCAGAATGTATGTGCTAATGATTGATAACACAGGAGACGTTCTGTGCATACCACGGAACGGTTATCCAAAATAAAAAAATTCAAAAATAAATGCAGACAAGGTTTCCTTTCTGTAAATTGCTCACTTCACTACAACTATGGTTGTGGTTGAACCTGGGTCCGCTTAAGCGAATGAATCTGTTGTTTGTGTTTTACTCTGTGTCTGATGGTCTTATTTTATTTGCAGTTACCACTTTTGGATTTACAAGCTGGGAAATATAATACATTTATGACATAGTATTAAATTTGACTATGAAACAATGTATACTTCGTAGACACAGGATAATTTATATTGACATAACATATCAACATGTACAGTAGAAAAGGTAGGTTTTCACTAGTGAATAGGATTTACTTTCAGATCAGCCCCAAAGAATCACTGAAAAAACGTGCTTTGGGAACCTCTACAATGTTCATATTTCCAGACACATAGACTGGAAACAAAGGAGTTGAGGGGGCACAATAGAAACAACATTCCTCTCCTTACTAATACTTAGCATACTTAGCATATATCTGCTCTCTCCTGCTATATTTCTCTCAAAGCAAGTTACCAACTAATGAATCCAAAATGGAGTATTGGGGTTTGCTATACAGCTTTGTAATGTGTTATTTTCCTTCCTGTTGACAGTGGACATTGATTCTCAAAAATGAAAAAAAAACATATATCAAGAAAACTACTTTTTTCAGATGAAGACTGCAAAGAAGATGTAGCATGACAACTGATGGATGGATACCATAAGTCAACATCTTGACAAAGATGGGCTGGGGAACACATCAAACCACCTCACTCCAGATGAGCTAAAGCATGGATTTGTGACAAGCAAGGAAGATAAATGTCTCATACGGAACAGACAAGGCAAAATGATAGCAATATGAATGCATAATTAAAGATGGAGACACTGAAGAACTAGATATTTGAAATAGGCATGAGATTAATGTTTTTAGACTGTTTGAGCCTGACCGTCTTCATCTGCAATCAAGTGTTTATTGTGAGTGATCTGATTTTGTCAAGCAATAGAACTTCCCTTTAGTGAGCAGGGCTTTCTTTGTAGACCGTACACTGTATTTTGATAATGCATTGCATGTGCAAAATAACACTGTAATCCATGGTTAAGAGGTTACAGTCACATTGCTAGGAATTAGCATCTGGCAAGGGTGTAGAAACCCTGGCTTTTCTGATTTTTATTAATAAAAATATTATGTGTGAATTCCATCTCTGAAATGGAAATATGCTGATCAGGTTCCCCTCTGATAGGCTCCATGTCTAAAGTATAGTGTATACCTGTGCCCTGCTTCATCAGTATACTTCTCTACAGCCCCTGCTCTACGAGTGGCACAGAGCAGGCTCAGAGGGCACACATGCCATTTAGACAGCTGCAGTGACTGCCAAGTCTCTGCAGCACAGGGGTTGAATTTAAGATATCCTCCCCTGTACCAAAGCCCTATAAATAGTTTACTGACCTGCTGGCAGACACATCTTTAAATATGTGCCATACCTGAGTTATTGTATGGTGGATGGTATTTCTCATAATTATTACAGCCACAGCAATGTTGGTATCAAACATATGTCAGCTATGTGAGCCCCGCTCAGCTGTGAAATGATTATGTGTAGTCTCCCAAGACAGGCTGGTCCTGCCACTGATGACAGGATTGCAGCCTTGGGGATTGACTCTCTTTGTTCCTTTGTGAGGGCAGGTAACATCCTCCCTCCGCAGAGAGACAACCCACTCCATAGGAAGTGGTCTTGGAAACAGGAATCAAAGGGCACGCCCATTCACAAAAGGAATAGCCTCACAGCAGAGTGCTGCATATCTAAAGACCTTTTATTCTATTGAGAAGGGAAGGTGGTGGGTGGGTTCTCTCTACAGCTGGAGGAAGATTGCACAATCTTGTTTCTCTCTGCCTTTATCTTTCCATCCTGTCAACACCTGTTCAAAACACCAAGCACTTTGGGTGTGATGTTAGAAGAAAACGTCTACTGTTTCTAAGAACAGGGATTGCACCCCATAAACCAGCCCTCTTATTCTTCTCTAACCCTTGGACAAATAATTAAGAAAGTATTCCTTGGACCTCTTCTGGGATAGTTCATGTTTCCAAAGTCCTCCACTAGTGAGATGAAGACTGAGTGTCCAAGGTAGAGGAAAGCTCTGTCCCCTAACCATCCGCATGTACCAGTGAGGGTGAACTGCTGTTGGAACAAGACCTACCTCTCTAGCAGCTAAAACAGTACCTATGACCTCACTGCAGTTGTGTGCTATCCTCTCCCGTGTTTGGGAGCCTCAGAATAAGGACTAAACTTATCCTTGAGCCCCAGGATTGGGACTCACAGCATCCTGAGAGTTTGACAGCCAGGAACCCTGTTTTCATTGCATCAAACCAGTTGATCTGTGGTCAAACCGGGTTTGCTATATTTTGAACCACAGGATCTGCCAATGCTGACTTTGGCAATCAATAGAACTCATTGAACCAGCATGTTGCATCCCAAACCAGCTTGATGCCATCTCTTACATCACAGAGCCCGTCACCTGCTCGACTCTAATCAACTGTGCTTTGCCAGATCCTGATTCAAACCACTGTAGTGTCACTCGCTGACTAGAACCAGCTGTTACATAAATGACTTGATCCGGCTTGACCTTGAACTGCTGCTTCATCGAACCCCACAACAGAGTATCAGGATCACCACTTCGAACTGTCACTGACCCTCGACTCGAGCCACAGGAGAGTGACTGGCCAACCCTAACCAGAGGTTACAACCCTGATTCGAACGTGCTGGAGCCTGAACCTATCCTGCTGTGTGCTCAAACCTGCATTACTCAAATGCTGCCTTTGATACCGCCCTGAACTCCAGATTCACTCAACTTGATGCCAGCTCACCAGTTGGATCAACACGACTAGCTACACCCGAACTTGGCTCGAACCACTCGCACAACAGCTCGAAAGCTGGTTGATGGTTGCCGAATTGCCAAGAACTGCAATAAGGTGCTATTGACGGCTAGCTGCCCCTTGGTCCATATTTGGACCCTAGCCCACTTTTATCCCATTTGCAATCACGAAGATATCCTTTTAAAGGACATTGTGGCTTTTACTTACCTTTTACCCATGATTCATTACCCAGATTACTTCATCTTTCTATCTTTGCAAATTCTGTGTTCTTACTCAGGGGTGGATTTTGTGTGGTGTTTTCTATTTAGTTATTCTTGCATATGGTGTGTTTGATTTAAATATATATTTCTGTAGACCCTTAATTGGACAGTCCTTTATTTTCGACTGTGATACTGTGATTAGCCTCTTATGGTAAAACAGGCTCAGTTAAGAGATATACTGCTGTTTCCTTTTGTGGTAACACGGGCCAAGGGAAACATGTACTCCCACAAAAGGTGTGCAAATGTGATTCCCTATATAGGGAATCACATTCATAACCTTGTTGAGAGTATATGCTTCTCTCGGCCCATGTACCACGAAAGGCAACAGAGGTTTATCTCTTAACTGAGCCTGTTTTACCTTTATGATTGTGTTGGCTCTTGCTTAGTAGAAGTGCGAAGCCTAACTAGGCATGTTAACCTCTGCTCATCCTTGTATTCCTGCAGGGCAGAAGTCAATTTGTCCCACACATAGGAAGTTGAAACTCATTACAGAGCATCAGCTGCTGGCCTAAGTCGCTCCCTTGTGAAAAGAAGTCTGACAGACTAAAGGACTGACTAAAGGACCACAATCTGTGTCATAAAAAACAGCATGTGTTCCGGTGGTGGGTATGGTACCACCTAGGAATGGAGTAAATCAAGTAGTAGAGCACAATGTTTCAAAGCCATGTAACAGATCAGCCATCACACTATCCAAAACAGGACAGGTGCAGATGTCTATGCCTAGCACAAGCACATATATCCATGGGTGGGAAGCAGGATGGCATTAAAGACCCAGAAAGGATCAGAGCTGCAAAGGGAATGGAGTGATCAGGGACCAGTTTCTTTGTTTGTGTTTAGGGTGGGTTACGTTGTACATTACTCTTATCAGGGTTCACCTTACATGGCCATGTTAGGACCAGGCAATATCTGAGCATATGAATGCTCAGGAAGAAGGAAAAAAACACGTCAAATTGCTGTATCCTCACACAAATCTGAAAGCTCACAATACAGGATTATTTTCGCCAATATGGCGTTACCATCTTTCAGCAAAAGCTATTTAGGATAGAAATGTTTTTGCAAGTAAAGGCACCAAGTGAAACCTTGAAACCTAAATTCAGCAGGATCCTAGCTGTGCAAAGCGTCTTTTCAAATTCATTGTTCCTATGTTTAATTCTCGAGGACATAGAGGCTCTGCAGTGTTCCCTTTAGACTAGCATCTTCGCAGAGACCTAGAGGGTTCATTTGTCTTCTTTGCACGGAGCAGACTTCCCTCAAATTAAATCAGTAACGTTTCATTCCACTGGTTGCTTAGCTCTACCTTCTAGTTGGACTGTGATGTAGAGATCAAAGGTTCCTCTTTTAACAAATGAAACACTTAGTTCCCCCATCAATTCTAAAAGCTCTGCTTCCAACACATTACAAGTTTTTAACATCCTGTACAGGAACGTGCAAGTGGATTGAAAACCATACATAATAAATGGTACAACTCACCTTCTCGATCACCAGAAAGAGTTTCAATAGTTAGAAAGGTGCTACAATGCCAAATCCTTTGCTGAATTGCTCCCTGGCACACAATGTATCACACATCTGTGGTGTACCTGACACACTAATAGTTAACAGTTACTAACCTCAAACAGCACAGAACAGACCATAGCTCAGATGTTAAATTACCTGATAGAGTAGTGTATCCAACATGCTGATGCTAAAAACTCTTCCTGCAGCAAAAGGAAGTCTGAACATGAATGCCAGGTTGGAGCCCTTTTCACGTTCTTTCTGTGGAGAAAAGGAGAAATCAAAGCCGTATCTTGAAAAGTGTCTCCCCTGCTATCAATAAAACACATCTATACACAAAGGAAAATCTTCCACCTGGAAATATTCCCTAATAACTTTTAATTTTAAGCACGTATGTATTAATTCAACTGCACAACTATACTGAATGTGGTGTGGATATGCAAGACTAATTAGGTGTAACACCATTTCACTTTACATTCAAAGAAAATACATTTTTACATCGTTTTTACATGTTCAAAAATCATTTAAGTCATCATATAAAAATATGAAATGATAGTTTAACAAAAAAATTGGTGTTGCAAGATTCTCACACATTAATACAACCACTGAATACAAAAAAACTCACAAAGAGTGAACATTGAAATATAAGATAAATCTGCACCGACAAAAAATAGATACAACGTAACTGTATACAGGAAAACATAATGCAAAAATCACCATCCGATATTGCAGACAAACTAAGCAAATATTAAAACCTATTTAGTGATTATTCATAAAGAGATACTGATCCTAAGCGAAAATAAGTGTGAACCGAAACAGGACCACCTCCTTCTATAGAGTTAAAAGCACCAAGTATAAAAGTGCTGTCTAAAAATGCCCAGCTGCATTTTGAAAAAGATAAAAATGTAACCACATTGGTAAAGATTATCTACATACCCATTATGACCCATTATTTAGAACGAAAACAATGATTTCCTGTTACTTTTACCCTCCCATGTATCACACCACTGCCCTATAGACACACATATTTTCCTGGAGCAAAGGCGTAGCCTTTCAGCTAATTTGCATACCCACAATGCATTGCCATCTGGCTCTGTTTGTGTCTTGGCTCAAATGGCTTAATCTACTTACTGAAATCTGAAACGAAAAGATGGTACACTTATCAGACCATATATCAATAACCAAATGTGAGAAAACCAGTGGGACCTTCAGTACCTGTTGAACAAGGATATTGTCAATACAGCTAGATGTGGTAGAGGTGGTGCAATTGAGATTATTCTGGTACGACGTTATCAGTGTGTTCAACTAATGTGTATTCACCAATCAATCAGGGAGAGCAACAGATTATCAAGGCTGATTTGTAGGTGTAATTGTCTTTTGTGTTGTAATAATTGTTGCAATAATTATACCAATATTAAGGACATTTATGTTTATTTCTGCTGCCAAAACTACACACTAATCAATGCTTAGCAATAATGATCTCTATTCAAAGTATATTGATGATGGAGACACATTCCAGTCTTTCTTGATCCGTTCCAAACACAGATGCCAAAAAGTGGGCTGAACGGTGGTATCGTATAAACTACTTACTTATGTGCTTGGAATGACGCCACCATGAACTGCCTGTATTTCTACATGGGATTACAGATGATTATGCAGGGCACAACTTGGTTCCCAGCCTCTATCTTTGAATGGCCCGATCACAACTGAAATCTTTATCCACAATATCAGACCACACAAGTTTTCACTTGGTTGAATTTATGTATAATACTCCCAATTAGAGACTGCTTCATTATAGGTTTTGTGGTGTGGGAAAAGCGCTGCTAAAAGTGGTGGTAATTCCATCACTGACACTTGTCCCACACCACAAAGCTACAGTGGGGGGGTAACTATATCATAGAGGATTGAATTAAATTAGATGTTAAGCAATAGAGTGTTAGAAGGGATGTTATCACATGAGTCTATAATCTATGTAGCCAGCAAAGCTTCTGAAGTGCATTTACAATTTATTTGCGAATGTTGCTTTCTGATCTTAGTAGCAGTTTATAGTCATCCCATAGGTCTTCCTCGAAGACCTTTTTTTGCTATCTTATTGTTCAGTATAACCATCAATCACTAGGAGGTCTACCAGCCAAGTCTCTTGAAGGACAATGAATTCAAATTTGTCCAGAGTATTCTTCATGTCACAATGCACAAATGAGTTGTATCCACGTGAATTCCAACTCAAAATTATCATTTTAGTATTGCTTAAATCCTGGTCTGTTTCCTGATGTTGTCGGGAGGGCGATAGCAAGCCACCCCAAACTCGATGAATGTTGCTCTCGATTGACATGTAACCATTGATCATCGTTAAAATAGCATGTCACAGTCAGGTTTTGGAGGGAATACTCATCTGCATGCAGGGGCGTTGCTAGGGGGGGGCTAAGGGGGCTATAGCCCCTGGTCTTTTGGTTGTAGCCCCGGATAGAATCTCAGGAGCTACAGCCAAAAGACTAGTTAGCCCCCAGTCCCAACAGTTCCGACATCAGCTTAGCCCCGGGTCTTTTCCAGACCTAGCAACTCCCCTGTCTGCACGTTTAGTACAGTAGCCTTCAAAGCCTTTTGACGAAATGTCTTCTTGGTATGTACTCATTCACTAATTTCTCAATTAGTTAAGAATCAAAGTGACAGCACATTTCCCCCTTCGAGTTTTATCAAAAAGTGGATGAATTTTATATCTGAGGATGCATTAAAGCTTAGTTCTGTGATTGTAGCCAAAATTCGAGATCTGTTTAAAGGAATGTTACGATTCTCCTGAACACTGACTCGAAGATAATCGGTTGCAATAGCCCAGAACTGCTCACAGCTTGTTATTCACTATTCGTATTCTCGTATAGCCCATTGTTTCCTGTGGGATGAATGTGTACCGTTATTCTTATTTTTATTTTCTTCCTTCGCTAGAATTACTTACTACTTGTTATGCATAACCAAGTTAGCGCCTCAAAAGTTGTTATCAGAATTATGTCCACGAATGGACCCAGAGTGTATCGCATCACGTTCTTCAACACTTTCAGCTAGGGTACAGGGATTGGATGCATAAAACACCATTCCAACAAAGAGTTCACTGGTGGTCCTTCATCATACTTAACTTTCCTTGTTTTCTTTTTCTTGCACTCCTTGGCTTTTCACACACCATTGGCAGTTGTCATCAAAGTCTGCAATGTAGATTTTTTGGGTAGCACTCTCAGTTACAGTATCCACTCCCACAGTAACCCAACTTCTTGGACTATCTGTAATAGTGGTTGTTGTCACTGCCCCTTGATGGTCTGTGGTTGGTAGAGTGTACAATATTCTGTAAAAATGTCTGTGAGCCTCTGTTTTTTGCCCTAGTCAGGTAGCCTCCTTTTACTGGCTTGAGATCAATTAACTGAAGGTACCATCACCCGGGCTGGAGATCGAGCATTTATGTCCTTATTTGAAGCTACCTGCACTCCACCTTCCTTCGGCGTACTGACTACATCGTCCTTCCCTATAGTGTCAAATTTTGCAGCTGCTATGGGTTGGATCTGAGCTCCTGACATCAAAAATGAACAAATTACGTTTGCCCTGACTTTGTGCGCCACAGTGTCACATAAACAAATAAAGGATTGCAGCAAAATATTCAAAGTTGCTAGAATACTCATGCCTGTCTCTGAAATATCGTCACTAATGGAATTGTGACCTCGAAAAAGGCAGAGAGAAGATCTCTCCGCCATAACAAAGTATCCAGACATGTGTCCCTGTCCTGAGTTATTTTGCCAGGGATAAACTCTGAGTCTTGTGTGTTGAATAAACTGGGAGAATATATTAGTCTTTGTTTGAATATTACAAGCGCTTCGATTTCATTCTTCCGGCAGATGGAGTCCGTCAATAAGGTAGTGCTCATTCTATGTTCCACTTCACTCAGCACAGGGCTACACATTTCACAGACTGTATGACATTCAGCAATGGCCCCCACCAGTGTGGAATCAGAATTAGTACCCGGCGAGAGTCAAGCAGAATGCAACAAGCATTCTGATTGGCTCTTGCCGGGTCCTTACCCGGCCGAGAATCCTTTGATTCTCGGCCAGGATTCCAGCCGCCTTGTCCTCAGCGGGGGGGCGTGGCAGCCCCTCAGCCAATGAGGCGGCTCGAAGCAGGGCCATCCCCGCTCCGAGCCTCCCCAGGGCTGAGAGGCTGCCTTCACCCCCGCCGGGGACTCGGGTAAGCTTTTTCTTTTTTTTTTTTTCTCCTTCCTCTCCCGCCTCCCTTCGCCACTTATCTTTTTGCTCCTGCGTCCTCGCTGGGGAACAATAGCATT
Organism: Ambystoma mexicanum; assembly: GCF_040938575.1. Lineage (NCBI taxonomy): Eukaryota > Metazoa > Chordata > Amphibia > Caudata > Ambystomatidae > Ambystoma > Ambystoma mexicanum. The sequence continues at coordinate 856,917,984 of NC_090922.1, read as the reverse complement.
CTCCAGCAGTGTGGAGACACGGAGCGGGCCATCCCCGCTTCGTGCCTCCACACGGCTGGAGGTTTCCATCGTCCCCCAGCGGGGGCGCAGGTACGTTTTTTTTTTTTCTTCCCTTCCCTCCCTTCCACCCTCCCAACTCCACTTACCATTTGCTTCTTTTTTTTCTTTTTTTTTTCGGGAGCAGACGCGCTGGGAACAATCGTGTTCCGAGCGCGGCCGCCCCAGATGGCCACCATGGAAAGGGAAAACGGACTCAGTTTTCCCTTTCCATGGCGGAAACGCTGCAGCTCGCTCGGGCCTATAACTATGGGCCCCGGGGCATTACCTGAATCGGTAATGCCCCCGCCGCTCGTATCATATTGCTTAAATAATACAGTTAGTCTGCACCACCTGACGATACGTTTTGTTTTGCCTTTAGGGGAAAAAAGTTGTTATTTTCCCTCGTTCCTGTGGTAATTTCCCACTTTGCCCCAGAGTTTTTTCCATCTCATCATCGAGTGGTGTTAAATATTCGCTTCTCAAATTATAACATTTACCTTTGCCTCTCATGGTTCTAGCAAAGGAATCTTTTACACTGCGAGACGTGGCTCAAAGGGAGTAACCCTGCGGTCACCACCTACGCTAGTGTGTCAATTGTTGCTAAAAACTCCACAAACTTCCCAAATTGTATGACAATTGCAAGCAGCCTGGAATACAGAGAATTAAAGCTACCCAAGCCTGATACATCCTCAGCTCACACTTATACAGGCGGCAGGACACCGAAAAGACAAGCTGTACCCTACATGCAAAGGAATCCGCTACAGATTGGTCTAGAAAATTTAACAAGCAGACCAAAGGTATAGTGGGACCACCCGCCGGCAATTTGCTTACTGTGCTCCTACACTTATGAGCAACGTGCTACTGCTCTGTGGGCCGCCTAGTCAATATTGATGTATCTCTTATTTTCAGACTGCGATATAGAGCGGCTCAAGTCCGCACTCTCCAGTGTTGCGCCAATTATCCACCCCAGGCCACCCTCGAGTACCGCTGCTCGGGGCACAAGCACCCACACCAATAGTTCCAGACAAAGCCAGGCATGCACATCCCATGAGCTCTGTTCTGTTGGCTGGACTTGGTCACACGCCGCTCACCGCTCAACACAGACTCACTAGAGGAGTGTATGAGTAAAGCTGCACTGAGGAAACAGGAACCGCTCAGCCCCTTCTGACACAGAATGACTGACTCCATTATACTCTATGCCATGTTGGGGAACATGATGAATTGTTTGAAATGATAACAGGTGTTTCTTCTGGACCATTGATAGAGGGTATGGTGGATGCCACTTAGGTCTCAATGTCAGTTTCTGCCTCTGCAGAATTTGGCTATGCCACATTTATAATGCAATCACTTCTTGCCACTCTGACCACTCTTTCTTTTAGTGCCTGCCCACAGCTGTACAATCTGCAGACTCTCTCACCAACTAACGACTGTATACTACTTTTCTGTTTATGTTTATTGTTTTTATTATTTAAAATACAGTGATCCACAGGGTTCTGAATAACCTAGGGCAATCTAAAGTAAAATGCTGGCTGCCCCAGGTAGACAGATATAGCATAGTCCAGCTCTTGATTGAATTAGAGCAGAGACTGCTGAAATTCTGGCCGACAACATTAGAAATGGACAAAGCAAACACAAAAGGTACAACTAGTCAGTTCCCACTTCCACTTCCACTTCCCACACCTGGTGAATATCTGGGATGAAATACTGAAATACTTGGATTGTAAGCAGCCAACCACACTAATTCTCCTAGAGCTCTTAGAGCTTAGGATACGGTCAACCGCAAGACCCTACTCCACCACCCTAAACATATCATAGGGATCTTGTGGAGGGTTTTGACAAGTCTAGCGTCCTTCCGTAAAGACATAGGGCCACATTTTCTATAGAATACTGCCTCTTAAACCCTACTATCAATTATCTGGTGTTCCACAAGTGTTACCACAATCTCCTTGTTTTTTTAATGTCTCCACCAGGGCCAGCAGTGTAATTCTAGACTTACAGATGCTAATCTGACTCAATAATAATATGCCTAATGTCCTCAACACAAAAGAGTTCCTGAAACAAATGAGTTAAGAATGGCTCTTGGTCACATCTTCCTTAATTGGAGGAAAACAGAAATTAAACAGAAATTCAAATGTTCGGTGCGACCAAACTGCTGACCCTATTTTTTATATGGAGCAACTCTTATTGCATGGCCATCTGACCCGTACCAGAAGCCACCCACAATCAGGCAGTGTCAGTGTTTCTGTTTCCTTCTAGTCCTTGCCCCTTGGTATGTGGTTTGCCTCAGCGCCCTCCATACCTCACTCTGTTTTACTTTTAATATGCATGTGGATCCACTGACTTTCTGGTGGCCTCATTTCCGTTTTCTTTTCTGCGTATGCTGAGAATGACCACCTCCTAATCTGTCTGGATCAGCAGGTGTGAGCCCCAGCTTCTCATTTTAAATCTTGATATCAGAAATTTCAGAGAGCCTAATTTGTCTGGATCCGAAGGGTCGAGCCACAACCTTTGAATTTTAAATCTTAATGTAGGATATTTCAGGATGGGTGAGTAATAAATTATCTCTGCTAGTGTTTACTACATGTGTATGGGCCTCTTAGTTTTGGCGCTCCTGGCAGGGGACTCGTCCCTCAACAGTGTCTACTGTCAAGGATCTGGTGTTTCAGTTTGATGATGCTTGAACACTGACACTTTAAATTAATTGTGCATATTCTTTACCAGCTTCTTCTTTTGTGACTGCTTTTGTGGTGACGTTATTCATGCTCCCCATTTCTAAGGGTAGAGTGGTGATTGAGTGAAAATGTTCCAGGTTGTTGGATGCATCAAGGGGTTAATAATGCCTTTTTTCATCAGATTGCATTGTGCCCCCTTGTGACTGTCTTTTTTTAATATAATGGTTTTGTAGCTTGTAAATGAGATGTTACGGAAAGGCAGAAAGCGACAGGCCAAGAATCCCAAAGTGCTCTTTCTCAAATGTTGCCGGGACGCTTTGCAGGGATGATGTTTTCCTTATTGTTATTGTCATGACTGGCCGTGTTTGGAAACTATGAAGCCGGTGCATGAGCCACCATTAATCTCCCACCACGCTTCTCCGAGCACGGTCTAGAGTTTTGGCTTCCTTTCCCTTATATTCCCTCTGGCTCCGCCCTTCTGCGCGTTGCAACTTTAGCCTTTTTGCTGTATGCTCATGTTAGTGTCTTCGGATAGTAGCTGTTTTCTGCTACTTTTTCCTTGGCCCTTCCTTTGCCTTTCATCTACTTTCCACGGCCCTTGCCGGTGTTTTTTTCCATTTTGCTCCACTGTTGCCTTTTACTTTCGTTTTTGGCACTCGCCGCTGCCTTTGTGACTTTACTAGTTTTTGCTACATTCTCCTTGCTCGCTTCCACTCCTCTCTAGTGAGGTGCGCTGGCTTGGTAGTCCCTCCCCCTGTTCCAACACTGCCGTGCACTCGCCCCTTCGTACCTCTAATTTGTAGCTTTTCTTTCTCTTTTTCACAAGCCCTCCTGTCCGCTGGCTGCGTGCCGTTTACCATCCCTGTGTGGACAAGTGGCTCTGTACTCTGTTGTTTGTTTCCTTGGCTCTGCTCTCTTTTCCTTCTTTTCATCCTAGTTTACTGCGAGCCTCACCAACTTGGAAGGATCCAGACATCCCTCTCTTGACTTCAAGCTGCTGCCAAAGGCTCCCTCTCCCTCGACTGACTTCATTTCTTTAACTTTCCTATTCATTTCTCTTGAAGGTGCCTTTCACCCCCAACCTCACAGCGCCTATTTCCTATTTTATATTTTATACTTCCTCAAGCAGCTACAGACATCCTGTGTGCTCTAATTTTGGAATTCTTTTGGAACTACCCTGCATCCTTCTCCAGCGACTTAGATTGGCCTCTGCAGCACTCCAGACTTAGTGTCTTCACACATCATTTTTTTTCTGCCATTGGCTGTTTCCCCTTTCCAGGGCTGCACTGGGGAGACGTTATTCTTGTTGTGGTTGTGGAATAATCCAACAACAATCGCGAATCCTCGGAATAGACCCTACCTCTTCAAAAAGAAAAAAGGGAACCTTTAAGGAATCCACCAGGGTTCTACCCTGCTCCCCCCTCATCCCACTCAAGCCTACTTCTGCAGGAGTCTGTCCTGATACATTCTGGTTTCACCGTCACCGTCTTGTGGACAATGCTGGATTTGACTTTTATGGACTTCATTCATTCATGGTGCGTCACCCTTTCTCAACTCTCATGCTGAACTTCTTTTGCATTTTGTACTCATGGTGGCCCTGAATCATGCTGTTCCCATCTTCATCTTGTATCCTGGCTTGCAACATTATGTGTTACTACTGACTTCTGCAATTGTATTCACTCTCCCCTCTTGCTTCTCCACTCTTTTGACTGCTAACTCTCTGTTCTCTCCTCCTTTCCCTTCTCCCTTTTCCTATCTCCTCCCCTTACTTTCTTCTATGCACTTACTCTATCAGAATTGTCCCTGGACCTAGTATGATAGCAACCTCGTCTGTCTCCTCCTCCCTCCCCTTACTGGTTTTTTCCTCCCCAACCCCCCTCCAGCACTATCTGAAATGTCGTCAGGCCTAATATGATAGTCGCTTGTTTTGTTCCTCCCCTACCTTTCTGCACCCCTCTCCCTCACCTCTTGTTTTTTTTCCGGCTCTACCAGAAATGTCGTCAGGCCTAGTACAGTAGTCGCCTGTCTGTTTCCATTTCCTTCCCACTCTCCCCCTCCCTTCCTTATCTATGTCTTAGCTCTTGCACTATCTGAAATGTCGTCAGGCCGAGTACGATAGTTAATTTCACATCCTTACTGTTCATGGCCTGTAAGAATGTCATTGTTTTTTCCCTTGTTCCCTCCCTTGCCTTGAAGCGCTTTGAAACACATTGTGTATAGGCGCTATATAAATAAACTATCATATCATATCATATCACCACAGAACTCTCATCGTCAGAAGCCACAACCAGTGAGTCTGACACCGAACAACAGATGAGATCTGACTCAAGTGACAGTTATCAGTTTTGTCAGCAGTTCCACCAGTATGAGGGAGATGAACATGAAGGATCCTCAAGGGCAAAGGGTAGTATTCCTGGTGGGATGTTAGTGGGTGGTTGGTTCAACGAGAGGGATGGATACCAATGCAAGCAATGTGGTGCTAGGTATGGGGTGGTGTGGAGAGGATTCCTTGGCTAGTCCTGCCACTCCATGGGTGAAAGGGAGAGGCAGGGCTTGTCAGATCCCCATCTTCATTGCTCCTGGTTCTCTACGGAAATATAGTGCAAGCAATATACCTGCGGATGGATCTGTACCGGTACGCTCCACTCCCCTGATGAGGCTCTCAGCCATATATAAAAACACAGTAACTGAACCTGGAAAGGATACTCAAGCAAGGCACCTAACAGGTTCTCCCACTCATACACCTCAAAGCAGTTGGGCTAAGGAAGTCTACCTCAAAGCCAGTATGAGGGAGGGGCAGGCCAAAAGAGAATCTCCAATAGGAGGGACGAGGAAACACCAAGAGGGAGGGGTGGCAAAGCCCTCAAAAGGCACGGCATGGCAAAATACTGCAGACGACAAGGATACTTCCAGCAGGTCGAGGAAAATTGGAAGGCAAAGGGAAAGGCGGAAAGTACTTGTGTCAAAACAAGTTCCTGTGCGGTGCCAGGCAACAATAGGAAGGAAGTACATTTCAAGCGCTTGGCTGTCAAAACATTTCGGGATGGGCACCACACAGTGAGAGAGCTACAAAGGATTCCAAGTGAGATGATCGCAGGGGGCCGTCCAACCTCCTTCTAGCATTGCTCACTGAGATAGCAGACACCTACAGCTCTGCAACTGTGACTGGTACACTGCTCACAATCTTTCAGGCAACAGTGCTGTACTAAACAATCAACCTTTCACCGTAACAAGCGATCTGGAGAGCACAGCACACATCGTTGGGCACGTGACAAGCCCTACTGCACTTTGATCAATTCTGAGGAGACCGGGGGGCTGGGGCAATGAGAATTCACTGTTTTGACATTACATTAGTGGAATGTGAGGTTTTATTTCCACTAGTGTGATGTCAAACTAATGAAATGCAGCCTTCAGGGAAATCATTGTTTCTTATAACTCCTCCAAATCATTATGGGCAGCTTGGCCTTTCACAGCTGGTGCTGCTCTGTCATCTACTACACCTGCTGCTCCTGGTACAGGACTTTCCACCACCATGCCCATCTCTTGATTCCTCAATTTCTTTGCTGCTACACATTTTGCTTCCAGGGTCACCACTTCAATCTGTTTTGTTTTCTGTAGGCTTTTCCACGGTAGGTAAGTTTCCTCATGTCTTTACCTTCAAAGCTCCGCCTCACTATTTGGTGCTTCTGCTACTGTGTGATTGTGCTACTGTTTGTCTCACCATTCCTTCACTGATAAAGGCAGTGGCACTTTCTTAACTAGAACACTGAGCAGTTTTGTTTACCCCATATTACGATGGTAATACTTAGAGGTTTCGGTGTATCCAATTAAATGCCTTGAACAATGATGGAATCATTTGATCACTGCATCCAATCAAACCGAATTATTATTGATAATACAATATATAAAAATTAGAAACAACATACTTAAATTGAGCTGTAAACTGACAACTTTCAAGTGACATAAATCAGGCATATCAATAGATCAGGACATCAAGTCATACAGTGTGGATCACATACCATTGAAACACTAACGAGAAGATGAACACATCAAGCCATTGTCTGAGACGCTTTCATTAAGTCAAGAACTGGGCAGATTAAGACCAATTCTTGTTTTGTTTTCATGGCCAATATACTTATAACGTTTATTTTCCTTTTGATGTGCATAAGTGTGAAGATATGTTTGTAAGCCCCTTATTGAGCATAACCGTCCACCTGCCCAAGCACTTACAAAATAAGTATAACCGGCTGCTCTGCCACACTCCCTCGATGTCCTAATCCAGACACACAATAGCCAGAACACATGAACTGCAAACATGACTATTTATGAGACAGCCTGTTCCCGTTCTTTCAAAAGGCAACGCTGCCAGTAGCACATTGCAAAGATACTCCACCTGGATGAACTCTGACCTGTGCTGCATTTCAAAGTTACTCATTCCTAAATACTACCCCTCTTCTCACTTTCTCCAGATCTGAGAAAGACCTGCATATGCCTAGGGACACTTTTCCAAGCAAAGCAGCCTTATTGTGAAGAATGGTACATTAGGAGCCACTCATATTTTTCATGGTTAATTTGTACTGGAAAAGCTTGCAAATTCAAATTCATGCAGATGCACATTCAAAAACAAAAACAAGACGACATGCTCTATTGCATTTAGAACAGAGGAAGGGCAGGTAATGATCACTCGTGTTTACTCTTACTTGCTGCCTAAAATGAAAATGTGCACATTAGGGAAATAAATAAATAAATAAACAAAGACATTAAATATAATGCACTCATATGAAAATAATGTATGTTTGGTTTCTAATTGGTTTGTTTACAAATAAAGTAACATTCTTTGTTTTTGACCTTTGTTCATCATACATTTTTAAAGAAATCATAAGTTTAATAACAGTTGCGCTTTAACATTAATGAACATTTTCTGCACGCTTGTGCATTTTGGTTAAATCAATAGCAAGGGCATGGACCAATCCCACGAAAACTATTTATTTCAACCAAACAAGCAAGAATGAATGTGGCATTACCAGGTTAAAGATAAAGAATGTTCAAATACTAAGTGAACCGTGCAGTTTACAGATAATGCAAGTTCAACGTCACCAAGAAATGACAGTTTACCTTCTCCAGTCTTGAGAGGGCAAGGGAGTAGCAATCCTTGGCTCGGAACTGCATGAACCTCATATTGGCTGGGTGAGTCAGTTCTGTGATGATGCTTAAACTCGAAAACAACCTGCACGTGAAAGAAAGACACTATGATTTTTGATGTCAACAAATCGATGAATGTGTCAGTATTTGTTGCAAGCGAAAGGTGTTCAAATACATACATGTATGTATTTCATGCCTGACTCTATCAGAAACAATTAAACTATACCATTTTGAATAGGGGGCCTTCCCAGGAGAAAGGCACATGATGGTTTTGTAAAAGTACTAATGTTTGGAATAGCGTTTTTGTGTCCTTTTCTTACTTGCTATACATACAAGTCACATGTTCTACGGGGGAGGGGACATAAGCTGTCCAGAAATAATAAATAATGCAGCCACCTGATAATTCTTCACTTATCATCCAAACCCACACACAGGATATTTGTTGCGCCTTCACTTAAAAACTAAAGAAAACGAACATTCAAACATTCATGCTCATGTACACACCAAAGCACCATACTTGCGTGCCCAATGTGTCTAAAGTGAAAATCAAAGTAAAAAGGCCTCATTACGAGGAGGGCGGTAAGGGGTTAACGGCGCTGGAAAAGGAGCCGGAGCCGTTAACCCCTTACCGCCCCATTACGAGGTCCGCTCCCAGGACCCGCTCAGGATGCCTGGTTTTACCAGACATCCATAGCTGGTCACACGAGCGGCCCAGCATGCTAACAACGGGCCCGTCATTAACGGGCCTGTTAGCATGCTCCCCATTCCCATTGAGCCCTATGGGGGCTCAAATGGGAATGGGGATGGACCAGATCCGGGTTCCCTGAATGGGGAAATACCGGGCCATCCAAGGTCGGAATGGTCCGGTATTTCCCCATTCAGGGAACCCGGACCTGGGTTTGGGGGTAGCCATGCAAGGGCATGGCTACCTCCAAACTCGTAATGAGGCCCAAAGTATTCTGTCCTGAAGGTACGCACTCTCTTTAGGCCCGATCTCTCTACACGTCTCCTAGTGTGCACTAGGCCCAATTCACAGAAGCGTTTTATAATGGCAAAACCCCGTTGGAAAACTCTCTGTGAATTAATCTCCTTCAGGGGTGTTGCTAGATCTGTAAACGATCTGGGGCTATGCTAATGCCAGTACTGTCAGGACTCGGTCTAGCAAGCCTTTTTGGTTGTAGCCCTGAGCTTCTATCTGGGGCGACAACCAAAAGACCACGGGCTACAGCGCCCTCAGCCCCCCATGCGACATGCACACTCAACATACTAAGCTAACGAGAACACTGATTTTATCATTGTTAGTGGTCTGCTGGCCCTAAGCCGGACACTCCTTTGTGTCTGCACTTTGTATACTTTTCCTAGCACTTAGTCTTAATTTTCCTGCTCACTTGCGCTCCTTGGCTGCTGAGTATTCACGTTATGTCCTCTGTGACATTTCAGCTGGACATGAGGCCTGTTTCCAGCCTATTAGGGACCTGGTCGGGTGTTTTGGGCACTGCCACCGGTTGCCAACTAACGGACGTCACTGGGTGGCATGGCATACCCTCTATGACTTAAATGGCTCAACGTATCTAGGGCCATTGCCTCGTTCTAATATCTTTGACAAACGCCATTCCTAGTCATGGGAGTGACCACTTAGCATGTTTTCTTTCCTCCTTAAAAATAAATCAATTGATCCCATATGCTGAGGTCGTCTCTTTCAAGGAGTTCAAAGCAATTCCTATTGACAAATTTTACAAACCATATTTATTTATTTTGTTCAGATTTCTTTATTGAAATTTTTATGACATGCAGAAGACAAAGACAGCGTCATATTTTAACAGATAAACAACATTTAGACAACATAGCCGTATAGATATACAGCGTTTACAATAAGTATAAAAGGTAGGGGGGAAAAGATGGAAACAGAGAAAAGAAAGGGCGAGAAAGAGAAAAGAGAAAGAAAAAATATATATAAAGAAAGAACAATAAATAAATATTAATTAAATCAACAAAAGGGAATTATTAAGATATACAATTCATTAAAGACAAACCTTATTTCTACCTTCCCATTTTTCTCAAAAGACACCCCACGTGCCTTGTTCTCGAACGATGTCAGCGGTGATGTAGGCAGCTTGTGATACCACGACTCCTACACATGAAACCATGCACAAGAATGTTTCTTCTCCTAGGTTCTCTTCTTCCTTCAAAGTCTTAAGGACTCATTACCAGAAGCATGAAAGACTTTGGAATAAATTAGCCCCTATTTCCCTTATCCAAAGGTTTTGGCTGTCCCGCTAATTCATTCTGTCAATCTGTCAGTAGACAAGGCATTATTCCTCCTTCTTACAAAGAAACAAGCATTACGCCTCTCTTGTAAAATTCCTCTTCTGATCTGACGACTCTGCACAGTTACCATCCTATAGGTGCACTATCATTTTGAAACCGACTGTTTCTAGTATGGTTTTTGTTCTTACTGTAGAACCGAGACAGCCCTGACGGCGGTCTGGGAGGACATTTTGGTGAATGCCGATGAGGGAGTGTTTTCCCCGATTGTCCTGTTGGATCTCTTTGAGGCATTCTACACTGGCATTTATGAGATTCTTTTAGAACCCCTACATGATTTGGCCGCGATATCCAATTCTGCTCTCGCTTGTTTCCACTCTTTTCTTTCACAAAGACCCCAGATGGTCAGACGAGGTATTCTTCTCCTCTCAGGCCTTACTGACATGGGTTGTGGAGTCTGTCTGAGGCCACCTCCTTCACTCCTGCTGTTTAACATCCATACCCAGCCTCGGCTGGCCGTCTTCCATATATCGACTCTGCTAGGATTCCTGTATGGATGATACTGAGGTATAGATTAGGATCTCTTGCCCAAATCCATAGGCACGATCCTATCAGGCCACTCCTGAGTATCCCCTCAGCGACTTGCAATCCATGCAGAATGCTGCGTCATGTCTGATTTTTTATACTTCCATATCATATCCGGTCACTTCAGTCAGACAAGCTCTCCACTAGCTTCCTATATGCCAAATAATTCACTTGTAGAGGATATGTTTAGCATATAAAAGTATTCCTGGCCTTGCCCCTGAATACCTCACCGGCAAAGTCTCTCTTTTTTGGCTCACCAGATAGCCTCGCTCTCAAAACGATCTGTTAGTCACAAATCCTAAATCAAGACTTAAAATTAGGGGTGATCAGTGTTTCCCAGTCCTGCATCCTCATCTTTGGAGCGTTCTCCTGGACTCCAATTGCAGAGCAACAGCCCTGCTGACCTGCGGCATGTCCTTGAAGACATGTCCGTTCCATCATCTTAGACTCCTCTTATAAGTTCCCTCTGCCCTTCTCCCTGCAATAACCACCTGTGGCGGGAGGCTGTCCATTCTGCCTTGCTCACACGCTACACATGTATGAATCTGAAATCATAGTAGAGCACACCAATATTGGTGTGTGAAAGCCAAAATAAGCAGTTCATTTGTCTATAGGAAATACACTATGGTTTTCAAGGAGAATTCAGTGCTTTATCGCATGAAGGAAGACTTGACTTCCAGCACTTTTTTATTTCTTCTTAGGAGAGGGGAACTCCCAAATTCAGCTAATATACCGTGTATAACAAAATATCTGTGGGAGAGGGTGCCACGTAAAATAACTCCATCAGTTTATAAATTGCCTTATCTGTGCTGTGTCCGGTTCTCACAGATGTCTCCAGGAACTGACAGTGTGATTAGTTGCTAGTATCTAACTCTATCACTAATGCTGAATGTTCTCGCTACACTATCCTAATGCCCAGCAAGTGAGAAACACTTGCAATTACACTTTAGGTTTCCCTTGACTTGGTGTGTGAACTGTGGTTGTTAATGATTTATTTGGAGCTGTAAATATGCTGTTGGTATAATAAAAATTCCTTAACCAGGTCTGCCTTGAGCTACTTGATTTATAAGCACTCTGTGTGTCTTTCACTGAAGCCCTGTTAAAACAAGCATTGGCAAAGCCAACCGTTTTGGCTTGTAAATAAGAATTAGGCATTTTCCAGGATGACCAGGTACTCGCACCAGATTATACCTGCTACCATCAATGGCCTGTAAATACCTCCTATGGCAGTGCTTGGCAAGTGCCTTTATTATTCCTAAATAAAAGCCCAAACTGTTGGCGATTAAAATGCAGACCTTCTTTTGAAAGGCAGGACATTACCACAAGAGAAAATAAACGGACTGTTTAATGCAGAATACACACACATTTATGAAATTGTTGCAGGATAACTTCGCAGTGTATACTTTTTACATCATGTTGCCTCACCAAATCGCGTGAGAGCAGGTGTGCCCACCAGCAGCTCCAGGATCACCCAGTTCCAGATATAAACCAACACGAACACTATTTGCTTCAATTAAAAATAACAGATTGTGTTTTCTCTGATATAAACGCTCTCCTGAAAGCTTTTCATTCCACACCGCATCCTTCCTCGTCTGATGGATGTACATTGTAATGTAATCGTAATTTTTCCTGGAACAACACACATCTACACTTGACAAAAAATAACAAAAAAACACACGGGCCAGGATCCTGAAAGCCGATTCACTTTGATAAGCAGACAGCTGCTAGATTGCCATGCATATTTTAAGGTTTTAAAAGTCATGATTTGGATCTTTGGTTATCCAAATTCTCTGTATATATTTTAAAGCAAAAATATTTCTCATTCGTGACAATATGTATAGATGTATTTCTTTCCATCTACACATCCGATTCAGAATCCAATTCTTCTAACGAGCAGTCCGGTGTTTTCCCATTATGGACTGTTGTTCTAAGTCCTGCACACGCATGCGCACCTGCCAATCTTCCCAACGTCCCATCTAATCAAGCATTAGCAGTCAGCCCTGCTCAAAACTGAAAATCCCCCGAATGTCATATTGTTCGATGCCCCTACAACGTTCACACCTTTTCACCGATTCTGGCAAACAGGTTTCAGGTTCCAAGAGCACAATGAAAGGGTAAACACACTAAGGCCTCATTGCACGTATGGCAGAGAACCATGGCACTATTAGCGCCATGGTTCATGCCGGTAAAATACCGGCACCCCCTTGGCAGAAAGGGGAATTACCGCCCCATTCCAAGGTTGGCAGGGAGGTAATTCCCCCTTCCACCATTGCCCTTCCCCATTCCCATTTTTGCCCCATAGGGCTCTATGGGAATGGGGAAGGCGCTAATTACGGTACTGCAAATTGTGGTACCGTAATTAGCTCCCTGGGTCCCTTTGCGGGTTGGTTTTTAAAGCCTGCAAAAAGCAGGCGTTAAATTCCCCAACCCGCAAAGGGACCTCGTAGTAAGGCGGTAAGGATTTACCGGTACCGGTAAAATACCGGTACCGGTAAACCCTTACTGCCATCCGTGTAATGAGGCCCTAAGAGTGAATTAACGTTCATGTGCTCTAAGCGTTACCGTGGCAATTTCGTCTTCGGAGTGTGACATACATGTCTTGCTAATCTTACTATACAAATGACACGACGGCATGGCTTGCTAGATATATCACAAGCAGACTGATTACAACACCTTTTTACGGGCTACATCACGTCAGTCTCCTGATTTAATTGCTTCAGTGCAACATGTACAATTTCCAGGGGGGAAACATGTCTGTACATAAGCAGATAGTTGAATGAAGCATTAAAGTGGTTATAAAGCAACCCCATTGGCATCAAGTAAGTTCACAAATAATAACAAATCTAAAGATTGCATTTTAAATCCATTAAAAAACGCAGAGAGAACTATTTGCTACGTCACTTGCCATCATATAACTCAGAAATTGTTCACATAGTCCAACTACTCTCTCGAAGCTCTAGGCTGCACCCAGCTCATCAACCAGCCCACCCACTCCCATGGTCGCGTCCTCGACTGGCTCATGGACCACAATAGCAACATCACCATCCTCTCCAATTGCCCATGCCCTTGGTCAGATCACAACTCCATCACCCTCACCCTCTCCATCCCCACCAAACACAACAAGCCACTGCCAAACCTTACCCTCATCATGGCCCGCAGCTCCCGGAACCTCAAAAGTGACCAGATGATTCCCCTCTGCAACACCCCACAACCCACATCAAACACCACAGCCCTTGTGGACCACTACAACTCCTTACTACACAACACTCCGAATCACCTAGCTCCCCTCAAAGCCAAGAAAGACAAAAAACCCAAGCATCTCAACTCCTGACTTAGCCCTACTATCCGCGGCACCAGAGAGGCAGAAGTGGCATGGCGCAAAGAACCCTCAAACACCAACAAAGCCATCCTCGCAAACACCTCCATCCTCACAAACAAGCCATTCTCTAAAACACCTCCAGCCTCTACAAGCAAGCCATCCTGACATCCAAAGCAAGTGTTTACAATGAGCATATCTCCACAGCCACCTCTAGCTCCCATGAGCTCTTCACCATACTCAAGGAGCTTGAGTCCCCTACCACTGCCCATCTCTCCATCCCAAAAGACAATGCATGGTGTACGGACATTCAAAACACCCTCTCAGAGAAAATCCCACAACTACAAACAAAAATCAAGGCCAAGTAAGCATCCACACCTGCACCACCACCTCCACTCACACACAGCCCCCTTGACATCTCCCCTTCAAATTCCAATCATTCACCACTTCCGCCCTCACCAACATCATCAAAGGCCTCAAGCCCTCAAACTGCAAGGGAGATGCCTACCCAGCCACACTGATCAAAGACTGCGCAGATCCCCTTATCCCCCACATTGCTACCATCATTAACACCTCCTTTGCCTCCAGCTCAGTTCCGATCTCCCTTAAGCAATCCTGGATCGCCCCACTGCTTAAGAAACCCAGTCTCAACCCAGCTATCCTCACTAACTACCGACCCATCACCACCGTACCCTTCATCCTGAAAATCATGGACAGAGTCGCTTACCTGCAAATCGAATCCCAACTCGAACAATATATCATCCTAACATCGGCGCGCACCGAGCAAAGTGCCAGGAAGTGCCTCTTCACCTCATCTCGCTGCTACTCTGCGTTTGGAGCTCCTGCACGGACCCTGCTTGTTGGAGCATTCTATTGAAGGACTATCTACGTGCTGACTTTCGCTAAACCACGCCCACTTGGGGCGTTCAATACATATTGGACGGCACCGAGCGAAGTGCCAGGAAGTGCCTCTTCGCCTCGTCTCGCTGCTACTCTGCGTTTGGAGCTCCTGCACGGACCCTGCTTGTTGGAGCATTCTATTGAAGGACTATCTACGTGCAAACTTTCGGTAATTCACCGAGCAGGCTAACAAGCTAGTTTGTACTTTGCTAAGCATTAGCAGATATTTACAATGTTCCTTTTCTCCTTCTACAGCTAAACCACGCCCACTTGGGGCGTTCACTACATATTGGACGGCGCGCGCGCACCAGTACGCGCGCACCGAGAGAAGTGCCAGGAAGTGCCTCTTTGCCTCTTTGTCTTGTCGGCGCAGAGGCGGGGCTGCACTTCCTGGTTTCTTTGTCTCGTGTGATAGCTTCGGCGTTGGCGTGGCTGAGAAGTTTTTTGTTCCTAAGCCACGCGCCCCTGGTAGTGGGTTAAGCTTGCAACTATGCGCAGCATTTCATTGAAAGCAGGCATGCCCGCATTTTTAGCTGATCGGTTAGAGAGGGAGTGGCAATCTCTCTCATCAGCCGGCTGCACACCGGTAAAGAGCAAAGGAGCCAAGGGGGGTCCTCACAGCATGGACATACGGATGTTCTGCAGTGGGTCCCTCTCGGCGCATAGAGCCAGAACCAGGTTAGTCAAGGAGCAGACTTTGCCTTCATCTGACAACCTAGTAGGTGCGCTGGCGCAGCCTCTTTCCCAAGAATCGTTGAGTGACTTGGTACACTCTAAAGAGAGTGCGAACTTGGGGCAGGCTGTGAAAGTAACAACATGTAATGATTCAATCACGGACACTGCATTGCGTGATTTTATATCTGTTTCCACACAGACCATGGAGTGTACTAATATAGACTTAACATCGAAGGATGTTGTTGTGATTGATCTTGATCTTAATGATTCTGTGTTTTCTAAGCAAATGTTATCTGAGAATCTGTCTCAGTCCCCTTTGATGTTTACTGAAGAATCACATTCTACAATCCAAAATGTGTCCCCCATGACAGGTCAAGATAGGAATAGAACACAAATTGACATACATGGCACAAAGTCTTTGGCTGGTTCACAACGCATAGATACCTTGATAGATGTTGAAATGCATGCAATGAATTTGGCCATACAAACATTGGGGAGTTTATATCAAACAGTGGAGAAAAGAATGACGGTCCAGGAATCAGTATTAAGGCAGGTGTTGGCGGTTTGTGACACATTGAGGTCGAAAGTACAACTAGTACATGGATCCATTAAGCAATCTAACATTAGTATGTGCACTGTTTCCTATCAAACTGACCAAAACATAAGACACAAAATGAATGATGTAATTGGGTCAAGTCAAATCGAACAAAACGAGAGGTGGAAGGTTTTGCCATGTATTGATTCTATAATTTATGATCCCTTTTCAAACTGCTCAACAGATCCTGAGAAGCTGAATAGGGAATCCCGAGTAGATATATGTGTGGACTCACAAAAAAAATGTTATCCATTTCATCTGTTTCTGCACATCGCTGCAATAAGGAAAAGTTGTTGGATAAAGATACTTCCCAACAACTAAAGGGCAGGTCAAATACTGAGAAATTGATCCAAAAAAAAGCAGTGGAGAGCAACATTGGTAACCTATCAAGAAACATAGCAAGTACAAAGCACCCGGGAAGCGCGGCAGCAAAACGTTTTATAAAATCGATTACTTTGCCTAAAAACAAAAGCACCTCCAATATTAATGTAATGGCTTCCAAGGCAATCAAAGATAAATATGAGAAGCAAAGGCTAGAGAAAAAGAGAATTGGGTCTTTGAATTTTCAGGCAAACATGCGCTGAGCTATCCTCCATTAGATGAACTAATTGACATAGTCTCACAGTCAGAGGAGACACCAACCGTAATTAGGGTTGGTGTAAACACTGAATGTGTGCCGAATGGAAAAGCTGTAAGCAAAAGTTCAAACAAAATGCTTGTAAATTCCCTGAGTAAAGAGGCAATAAGGCAGGCGGTTGATGCATACATGTCAGGTAGAGCACAAACCCCTTTAGAGAACTTAAAATCAGTAGGTACTTCAGCCTCACAACCGTCTGGGATTAGTAGTGCGCTAAAAGAGAATACGATTAGTGAGAAGACGGTGGCTGATGATGCCCATTCAAAAAGAGACCCAGCAATAAGAGAAGTGTTACACATGCCCGAAACGGATTCTGCTCAATTGAGTCATAAAAAACCCTCTCAGGATGACATTAGAAACCCGATAGTAGAGGACGTGATCTATCTGGAGTGGTCATGCGTCTAATTGAGAGTGCCTTGGGAAAATGTGAGGCCGATAGCAGCCCCAATTTGAAATCAGGTAATCCTGAAAATTCTCGAATAGGAACAACAACAAAAAACACCATTAGTCAAACATAAACCAGACCCTGCCCCACTCTCCTTAGTTTTAACCTGTAGGCCAGCACCGTGCACACAATATGATTTAAATCGCAGAGCGGTGATTGCAATTTTTTCAGATGTGCAGCATTTGGAAGATATTGTGTCATCAGATCTGACACTAGTTGAATTTGTCAATAAGGACAATTTAAATGCAGTAAAAATGTGGATGCATTCTAGGGTTGTCCAGAACCTCATATGGAAGGCGAAGGATTCCCTATTTCAACTGGGGTTTGTTTTAAGCATTGACCAAGTATCTCGGCAAGAGATCTCAACACGTCACAAGAACACTGAATTAAATACTAAAATGTCTCGGAATGTTAGTAAATCGTCATCTACAAATAAGCCCTGCTGTTGCTATGGGAATGCACAGCAGGGTTAATTAGACCCAGTACCTTCGAATTGTACCCTGTCCTTGATTAGTTGGAACTCGAGAGGCCACATGCATCTGTTAAATAACAATCAACATCACTTAGATAGGTTTGATGTGGTCCTCTTGCAAGAGACATGGTTGTCGGCCAGACGGATTTGGGAAGGATATGATGTGCATATAAATTCAGCTATTGAGACAGCTGCAGGAAGACCTATGGTGGGGCTCTTAGTAGCTGTTAAAAAACAGTGGGGTTCAATTTCCACGCTATTGGCAGCACCGAACAAATTCATGATGTTAGTCAAAGTCATTTCTCAATCTGTCGGCCATGCTATTTTAAACATTTACTGGAATCCTGTTGCTCTCAGTGATGAATGTTTCTTTAGAGACATAAACACTTTACTTGATATGGTGACGGAAGACCAACTGATCACATTTTTCACATTGGCTGGTGATTTAAATCTGAAATGTATGGACGAGAATAGTGATTCGAATAATCAAAGAATGATACAATGGAATAGTCTGATGCATTTCAGGGGGTTCATCCAGCTTAATGGGGCCTTTTCTTCAGATATTCCTCCCCGCCAACTTGGCACAAAGGCAAATTGACCTCTATCATTGATTATATATATGTGAATCAGGCCTTGTGGCCAGTGGTTCAAGAATTTAAGGTAATTGCCTCTGAGGCCAGTGATCATAACATGTTGGCAATGGAATGGGCTGTGCAAGAGACTTCCCGTCCTATTGCTAAGCCACCTGAAAAAGGATCCTTAGTGGTAAATACAAGTGGTAATCGGCTCTGATGGACGGAGGATGCACTCATACACTTTAGGGATCTATTGAGTGAATCAAATGCGCAGGATCATAACAAATTAGGCAGTGTTGGCATTGTTTATAGCAATGCTATACAAGCCTTTTGTCAGAGTAAGAAGACCTGGGCCAATAACAAAGGGATCCAGCACTTACATGTTTTTGATAATACAATGCGGTTGAAGAAAGTTATGCATCACGCTGAATTAAGAAAACTCAGTAGGCTTCCCCCCCTCTCAGAGCTGCCGAAAGTAAAAAACTACGTAACATCTACACCAATTGGGTTAAAAGACATAGAATTAAATTGTACCATCATGATGGAGTCAATATGTTGTGGATCATGGCCAATAAAAATATATCCAAAATGTGGGTTGTGATGAATCAAGCATTGGGTCGGCAGCAGTTCAGTTTACAGAATTCCGCTGTTGAACCGCATCTGTGGGTGGCCCATTTTACCAATCTTTACGCCGATACCGTGAACAGTACAGCTATAGAGCCAACCATAACAGATACCTTCAACTTAGCCTTTTATGAAGACGATATATTACACCCTATAAAAACTGCTAGTAAATCGAAGGCAGTTGGACCCGATGGAATATCAAATTATACTATGCAGCAACACCCTGAGCTATGGGCAACTATTCTGTATCATATATTTACTTCGATCAATAATGAACAGAAATTGCCTCGGACATGGACTCAAGCAATAACTGTGCCGATTTATAAGAAGGGCGACAGGCAACTGCCGGCCAGTTATCGTCCTATATCATTACTTGATGCTCCGGGCAAAATTTATTGCAGGCTGATTCTGAATGAATTGAAGAGTTGGTCGGAAAGGATGAATTTGTTAGATTGTTTTCAATCTGGTTTTGTAAAGGGCCTTGGTATGATCCCCTACATATTCACAATCTCGATGATTCAAGAGCAGCAATTGTCGCAAAAGCGCCCGTTATGTTTGGCTTTTGTGGACTTCAGAGCCGCATTCGACTCAGTCGATCACTCCCTGCTGTTAATGAAGCTTAAGCAACATGAATGCCCCAAAACGTTAGTAGCTTTCATAACTATGCTTCACACAAATACAACGATGCAGGTACGTGTGTCCACGGATGGAACGCTATCATCTGTGATAGCTATGCAGAGAGGGTTGAAACAGGGCTGTGCCCTAGCTTTATTCTTATTCAATTTTTACATTTTAGACATTGGTGTTTCATTGAGAGGTTGTGTAGGTGACCCGCCTCGGACTGGCATTCAACGAATACCCTACCTTTTATATGCTGATGATTTAGTGCTTTTATCACAGACTCCCATAGGTTTACAAAACATGTTAAATCAACTTGATGTGTATGCTCAGAAAAATCATTTGAGTATAAATTTAGAGAAGACTCAAGTAATGATTTGCAGACCAGGTCGGAAGTCTAAGATATATAAACAGAGATGGTATTTACAACAACAGCAATTGCATGTTACATGCCAGTACAGATATCTGGGTGTGGTGATTCATCAGAGAAAATCACAAATCCAGTATATGTGTGAAGCGAAGGCCAAATTGTCATCATTAGTGTCCCAAGCCAAGATATTGTGCAAATAATTTGGTACATTCTCAATGAAACACGTTATTACGTTCTTTAAAATGAAGGTTACACCAATCTTGTTGTATGGGGCCGAAGCCAGGATGCCAATTAAACGCAAGCATTGGGACAATATGGAATCCATCTTTTGGAAAAGAGTGTTGCAGTTGCCTAATGGTGTCTCTTTAGCACTCATTCGCTATGAGATAGGATTATCGTCCCTCTATTCATATGCAATATGGAAGCAATGTGCCTTCCTCCGGAAAGTGTTGGAAGGGGTTGGCAAATTGTGCGTTTTGCAAACTATAGCCTTTAATCTCTTTCTGTCTGAAAATAACTTTCCACGGGTGAGGAGGGAGCATGTCATGGAAGCTATGTATATGGCCAATGTAACTGTGTCACTCTTGATGGAGAATCCTGAGCGTGCAAAAACTAAGATATTACAGCATGATTCGGCTGAAACTATCCAAAAGTGTATGCTTCTCAAAGACTTTGACATATGTTTGTTTGGGCTTAAAAGGTATGGAATAACAGCCTCCTACTTGGAAAAATGCCCTTGCGCTATGCAGCCGAGGAAATACATGAGATTCAGACTGAATTTATGGCCTACACGAGACATTCTTAGAAGGAGAGGAATGATTACTGATGAGAAAAATTATTGTTGTTACTGTGTGGAAGTGAATCAGATTGAAACATTGCAACATCTATTAGTAGAATGCGAAGTTGTGAGCAGGGTGAGAAATAGATGTTTTAAGGATAAACTATTATTCCAGAATCACATGTCTCAGTACCAAATATGGCAACAGTTGTTTTCTAATCCAAGAATCACACTACAGATTGCAATTGTACAATTCTTAGATATTGTTTTGCCTGCTATAGAGTGTATAGAGGAGAACACTGGGAATCTATGAACATAATCTAATGAAAAGGCACATCGCTCTTTTATCATATGTGGCCTTGTGAATAAGTTTTACTAATTGCATGAATTGAATTTGATATTTTATGGGTATGTTTTACACTGTTATTTGTGAGAATTTGTTAGGTATGAAGCAAGAGGATTTTATGACAAATCTTTTATTTTGACAAAGATTTAAATGTAATTACTAGTATGAATTTATATAGATATGTATTTGAAAAGTTGTATTTTTCAACTAAACAAATTAATAAAAAAAAAATAATAATATAACATCCTAGGGTCTCGTCAATCAGGCTTTCACCCCAAACACGGGACAGAAACAGCCCTCCTTAACCTCAAGAATCAACTGGACGCCACCAATGACCAGGGCAGCCTTTCACTCCATCTAATGCTTGACTATTGACCACTTTCAACATTGTCCACCATGATGCCCTCTGCCAAACCCTCTCCATGTCCGCACACTTCTCCAAAGATGCCACAGATTGGATCTCCTCCTTCTTAACCAACAAATCCTCCAAAGTCTTTGTTGGGCAGCCGCCGCCATTCCCACACCCACCACATGTGGTGTTCCACAAGGCTCCGGCATCTTTCCCACCTTGTATAATGTTTATACCAAGCCCTCTTCAACCTCCTAGATTCCCTAGGTGTCTCATACACCAACTATGCGGACGACATGCAGATCCTTATTCCCTTCACCAGCGAACACCCACAGACACCTTCCAATCAACGCAATCTACAAAACCATTCATGATGAGAAGACCAAGCTCCTCATCGTTGGCACCCCAAGCCACCTCGCCAATCTAAATGAAGCCTACAAAACCTTCACTATCGACGGTTACACCATACCCATTGCTTTCTCTGTCAAAACCCTAGGTGTGTACTTGGAGTCCTCGCTCTGCATGACCAGACGCATTAATTTCATTGTCTCCTCAGGCTATGCTACCAAAATCATCAATGCTGGCAAACCCTTCCTCACCACCAGAACCGTCTCGAAATCGCCTGTGCACTAATTGGATCGTAACTTGACTACTGCAATGCACTTCTCTGTGGCACCTCATAAAAGAACCTGTACAAACTCCAAACCAGCCAATATACTGTCCTCCATGCGGCACTGGAAATCGACAAGCATGCCCATTACTCAGAGGCAATAAATCCGCCCACTGGCTATTCGTCAAAGACCGAATCAACTTTAAGATACTCACCATCACCCACCAGTGCCTCTCCAATTAGGCCCCTCTGTATATCGCAGCCAAAATCAAAAGACACACCTCCACCAGACCAACAATCACCTTACTACACCTAGCTTCAACAGAAAAAAGCGGGTGGAGCCAGCTTCACGGCTCATGCCCGCACTCTGTGGGACAACCTCCCCCTCGCCTTGAGAAGCGATCCTTCCTTCCAAGTCTTCAGGAAAAATCTCAAAACCCACCTTTTTGACTAACACTCTCACCATTCTCCAGTATGTAACCAGCGCCTAGATGTCCGTGGGCTTTGGCGTTCTACAAATGCACAAATAAATAAATAAATAAATGTATCAATGGCAAAAAAGACATAGACAAAAGATTGTAAATGACAACAAATGTGTATAAAACACATCAATCTGACAAACTACAAATTGTAAAAAGACGGCAGATACAGTTAAAGGGTGCACCATCATGTGTGTCATTGTATAACTTTACTCCTGGATACCCAGCTTTAACCCTCACGTCTCCAGCCAGATCCCCACATTTGCAACAGGTAGGCGTTTTATATCCCCCATGGCCAAGAAAATACCCACTGTCTTCTTCTCAAAAATCATAAATACACTTCCCAGCTCTGCCAGTAAGGGGTAGGAGAAGCTTAATCAGGTTATTCTTGTTCATTTGCACCCAGGGCACGCAGTGCGTCCTGCCTAGACCTTTGTGCAACAATGGCATCTGGCTGCCGGTACTCCTCTCTTTCCTTTTTCCTTGCTAATGCTACCCGGCCAAACCATTTTCTTAACCATGGTCCCCACAAGCTCTCCACCCGTGGCATGAACTCTGCCACCTGCTGTGCATACCTCTTCATCGTCCTCAATCTCATCCACAGTATCCCATTCGTCTTCAATTAACTTTCAATCTGCGTCCCTGTCAGATCTCACTGTCCTGAATCCTGTGCTCCCCCCTTGCCTGGCACCACCACCTAGCTGTACTATCGAACATGAACAAAATGTATCCCGCTCTTCATTCATCTAACCCACTTCCCTTCTTTCCTCTCCCTTCCTGTGTCGCCCTCAATCGGGCCAATTCTACCTGTGTAGCTTCCAGTACCTCTTCTAATTCCTTCCAATCGTTCTTATCCTGGGGCAGAACAGCAATGAGTGTTGATCTGTAGGGAGGTGGGCAGTTGCAGGGGTTGGCATATATGTTGGGTTTGTGTACCCCGTGGCTGGGCGAGTGGTGACTGTGTAATATCCTGTATGTGAGAGTGCAGCCCTGTTCTGCTGTGTTATTAAGGGCACTGTATCTAGGGCCACCCCTTCAGTGTTTTGTATCCCCCTCCATCAGGGTCCTCCACATCCTCTATCATTTTCCACAGTACATGCTCATGTGCTCCAATATCCCTTTATTGTGGGTGCCCTGCTCTGGCCAAGAGCAGGGCATCCCCCCCTTGCGTCTTTACCACCCATTGTTTGTGATATTTATCTATCTAGTCTCTGTACAATGGTAATGAACTATATATATCCAATGGCATCCCCCTGCCATCTTTGCAATTTTTATCACCAAAGTCACTACCAGTCCACCGTCCCCGCCTCCCCATTGGCCCCTGTCAGCACTCCTGTTTCCTCCCCCTTCTCTCCACACACACAGATGCTCACACTTTACAGTTCCAAAATAAACTATCAACACTGGCCCCCCTCTGGCCACACACAAAAAATAGTAAAGCAGTAAAAATAACACACTAAAATAACAACAACTACTTCAACAAGCCCACTAATTGTACACAGCTCCTTTTCTTGTATCTCCTTATCACAAAACAAAAGGCACTATCATCTTCTCTCACTCAGAAAGTTTGCCACATTCCTGTTTTTCCTCTGTATAATCCTCTTAAATGATCAATAGAAAATAATAATAAAAACTAACTCACGCCACATGGCCTTACCACACTGCTCCTTCACCTAAACTTACCACACTCCCCCACACACTGGACCCTTTATTGTTATCCCTTTCATGGGGTGACTCATGTCTGTGTGTTCACCCAAGCTTCTCCATCACGGGGTCGCAATAACGGCCTGCACTCTCCTAGGAGCCGTGCCCCGCTCCAAAGAGCAGACAGAAATTCTGTGAAAACTGCTCCTGCACAACCCTGCAGGTTGCATGCTTGGGACTGGTTGCTGCAAGTGGGCACAGACCCCTCAGAGAGGCAGCCTGGAAGCCTCTGTCATCGCAGGGGTCGCTGAGATCACGTCAGGGACACCAAATGTAGGAATGGCCTTGAACGCCCACACCAGAACAAATACAACCCACTAGGGAAAAAGTCACCTCTTGCAAGGATAACAGTATTATATTCCTAAATAATAGGAGTGTGCCAGCAAAGAGCTCTGCTGCCACCGAAAGTTCTGCCAAAATATGCATGAGCAGCACATTAAGAAGGTACATCGCGCCATCAGTGACATCATTACACACAGTAGAAACCTACGCGACTGGTGAGATCCTATACATAAGCCACCTCTGCACAGGGGATGCCAGGTTATTGGTGGGTGATGCTGCAGTCGTCCTCGGTCATGAGGTGGTGACTAATAGCCAATTATGTACAAAATAAACAATACATCTTTATCTATGTAGCAATGCACCTGATACGAGCAGACAGGGGCCCGAGGAAAAAAGCCAAGTCATACCAACTCACAGAATTTGCTCGCTTCCAGGCAGGCCGGCACCTCTCTAAAGTCTTCCATCCTTGTTTTGGGCCATCATTTTATCCCCCCACTGTACCCCGCAGTGCAAACCAAGTGACCCAGAAGTGAAGGCAAGAAAGCCCTGCTTTTTTATCTTTCTTGACTGCTTGGGGGTCTAACAGCTTTGTGATCAGTGGTTTGGGGCTGGTTGGTACCTTGGAAATCAGGGGTCTTAAGGCTAGGGCCTTTGGGTGCTATAACTTAGAGTTGGGACTGGTGTGGATTGGTTCCTGTGCCTTCCTTATCGTGGGCTTGTATTGTACAGAGATGCTCAGTCCTCCTCGCACGCCCTTGCAGGGCACATTCTTCCCAGGCTGGCAACTTTTAAACAAATGAAGGGTTTCTTGGTCTCTGCGGCGCTGGCCTCTCTGATCACTACCCGGGATACAACCTATTTCTTCTCTCATGTTCGCAGCCTGTGATGCTTGCTGCTGTTCTGCGTTTAGGCCTTACGTTTCAAAATGGCCGCTAATATCTAAGATGTTGTTTGTCCCTGCATTTGCACTACATCTACAGAGCATGCAATAATGTAATTGTGTAAAGAACTTTAAGATCACCCACCTACCCCCATACCTCTTGTATTACATCTCACGGTCTTTGATTTATCCCAAACCGCTTGCGGTGTGGAATGGTTGTCTCGCCTTCTAAACACCTAGCTAGAGAGAAGCAGTGCTCTGTGCAGGGTGTAAGTAGCCAGCGTATGGGCTGGCATCTCTTAACAGTAGCACAGTCCTCTGAGCTAGAATCTGTGCATTGGTCTGTACATCCATTGGGATTAGTCCTTGGTCAGGAGGTGTTGAAAAAGTATCATGGATTACAATGCTGTGGAGCAGAACAAAAGTAAAATCTCAGATTTAACTTGTCCCATTGCCTTGTTCCCCAACATTACTTTGTGCACAGTACATTTAGCTTGTTCTCATTTTAAACTATTACAGAGTATGGAAAGGCATACTACCCCAATGACAGCCAAATCTGCAAATTAAAACACATTTAATTATTCACCATTTGTTTTGTATTTGGGGTCACTCAAAGAGATTGGCCGAATTGCATACAGTACAATTTAAAATTAAATTAGAACAGGACATAATTCAGTTACTTAATTGCATAGCTCGTTGTAGACATGCACTTCTGTTCAGTTAAAACAATACAAATAACTTAAATAACTTACCGAAAAAGTGTTTGCACGTTGACTATAGTTTTAGCATCCGCCATGTAATCTTCCTCAGCACTCATGGTGCTTTCCTTGTCCACAACAACCATGTTGGCAGCAAATGTCACCCCGCATCTCAGAAGGTCATCTAAGCTTTTACAGAGGCAGAAACACATCTATTAAATGGCTGTGTTTTAACAGAGTGGTTTTCAGACATGTATCACGTGGGACACACAGTGGAGAGTAATCATGGTGACCTTTCAAAGATGCAGATGGCGTCAACCGCCCATATTCTGAGAATAGTGAAGTCATGAGCATCCAGGTAAAAAGGATTATCTGAGCACTGTGGAATGGCAATATGCATTAGGCATTAAGCCCGTCAATCCCTGGAGGTAAGGGCAGTCAAAATGGATTGAAATGAAGAGATTGCTTAGGAAGGATTACCACTGATGGGCAAGTAAGTTAAAACATTCTTTGGAAAAGCCAATAGTTTTGGCAGTTGTTTATTGTATTTATAGTCAAGAATACAGTACATCCTTGAGCCATACAAATACATATTTTAAAGGTTCCAATCCTGTCTTTATGACAGTGTTTGCAGACTCATAATCTTAATAATAGACATAGTAAAAAGACTGCCATTGACTGCTGTGATTTACAGTTATTTTACTTCTACATACTGGGCCTCATTACGATTTGCCCGGTAAAACCGGGTTCATTATAGGCATGCCGGAATGAGCGGGTCCGTGCTCGTATGAACCCGCTAATAGCAGGTGATTATGAGTGCGTGAGCACGCGCATTACCCCGTGCCGGTAGTGGCAAAACCGCCATGCCGGTAACGGGCCACCAACCCCCCTATACCGGCATTGCAGGTACCGCCCATTCCGTAACCGCATCATAACAATGACTAAACACCGGCACGGTAATACTGGCACGGTATTACCGTGGTCGCAAAAAAGGACCCGGAAATTACATCGTGTCGGAATGGGAAATGAGCCGGCGGCCATCTTTAAAAACACAATCCATTGCCATCCTCCATAACCACCACTACACTCGTGTTGTTGTGTGCCACAATTGAAGCAGGATGTCAAAGGCCACCAGTAAATCCTCCCAAAGGAAGAGGAAGCAGCATATTTCTGATGCTGAACTGACTATGCTTGCTAACACCCTTGAACAGCATGCAGACACAATCAGGAGCACAGGCCTCAAGTATGCAGCACAAACCAAAAAAAAACAGGTCTGGCAGGAGGTCGCTCAAAGGGTGTCGGCAGTGGGGAACACCCCAAGGAGTTGTACGTGACTGCCGGAAGCGCTGGGCGACTTCCGGGTCAGGAAGATCCTGGCAGAGAACAGGAGGGCCGCGATGGCGACAGGCAGTGGCCCACACTCCCCTGTGAAGCTCACCGCATGGGTGGAGACCACAAGTGCATTCATTGACCCGGAATCTATAGAGGGAATAGGAGACCAGGAGTTTGGCGCTGCAACTACCACAGAGGAAGGTGAGTGAACCATCACATCCACGTATACCAAAACATGATGTGGCACAAGTGATGTGGAAGTTAGACTAGGCAAGGCAATGCATGTTCCAAGGCTACATCAACACATCCATAGAATAATGAGTGCCACACCCTGCACCACACACATGCTGAGTGAAAATCCCAATCCCAACAGAGGTGCAACATGACCCAACCATGCTCATGGAAACCACCACACAGACACCAAACCAATGCTATGCCACCAGCCATGCATTGATTGCCAACATGTCCCCTCAGTACACCAAATGCCACACACCAGAAATGAAATGATGCCTGAATGTATGAACATATTACACCGCAATACATCATAGCTGCCATTTGATAACATCACTGATGACCTGCATCTCTTCTATCTCCCAGGCACCGATGAGGAAGGTGGAACACAGGACAGGTGTGCGAGTATATCCAGTGCACGCAAAGGGACCAGGGCCACCGCCACCCCTCCCTTCCAAGAAAATGCCTGCAGCAACACCCACTGTGCCACGCAAGGCATCAACCCTGCAGGGGGCACCTCCAGCGACAGAACAGCAGCAGGCACCCACAACAGTGGGAGCCGTTCTGCCAGCCACCACGGACGTTGTGTCCACAGAGGTGGATGATGAGGCTGGAATCATGTCAGGAATACCCACCCCAAGCCCCATTGCCAGCCCCCACCCACCTGCGGAGTCTGAGAGCCTGGACAATCCGTGTCTTCATGACTCTGACCTTGGAGAATCAGACATTGGGATCTTCCAGGAGGACAGTTCCCAGAACGAGGAGCCCACGCAGATCTCTTCCACCACCCTGCCAGCCACCACCGTGCCAGCCACCACCCTGCCAGCCACCAGTACACCTGCGGCCGACACCTCCTTCGAGGCTTGCCTGGCAAGGGTAGAGGCCCGCCAAGAGTCAATGCTGCAAATCATGCATCGACAGGTAGACGCTGGGAATGAGGCCATGAGGGCCATAGCCACGGCCATTGCAGCCAATACAGCTGCTGTGGAGGCATCTACGTGTGCAGTCAGGGAGTGCATGGGGTCACTGACACAGGCCCTTCTTGCCAACATTCCGCAAATGCAGCCTCAACACCTTGGCCCAGCTATGGTACTGACAATAGACACCTCCACTACAACAACCCCTTCCAACTCGGTGCAATCGAGGCCTGTGCGGTTAACGCGCAGGAGCCCACGGCGCTCGGCCATGGCACCCCCAGACCCAAAAGTCTCGAGGAAATAACAGTATGGCCAATGACAATGTGAAGAACTACATTGGTGAAGGGAACACTGTTTGTTGCACACATGGGGACATTTGGGATCTGTGGGTTGAGTGAGGGAGTTTGTTGGGGGTCTGGGAGGGGGTAGTGGGCACATTTTTGCAGTTTTAAATAATTCACAAGTTGTGAGAAGAAAAATCCATGGCTGGACATTGTTATTTTTCGTGTGCATCCATTTAATGTGTTAGAGTGTTCAGTGCCCAACTCCCAACATTCCCTGTGTGCATGTTCATATTGGCCCAGTGTCTGACAGACACAAGTCTTTCATAGTCCCTGTGTTTCAGAAGTATACTTGAATTTGTGCTTGCCGTACGGCATGGCCATCCCGTGCATCACGTACTGGCAGTGAGGCTACTTCACCTCTGTCTCCGTCCTCATCATTCTCACCCGGCCCATGCATGTCAATGTCAGGTGACAATGGTACATTTCTCCGGATGCACATGTCGTGCAGCATGACACAGGCCATGGTGATCTTTGCCACCTTCTCAGGCCTATATCGGAGTGCCCCACCAGATCTGCTGAGGCAGCGGAACCGTCACTTCGACAGGACAAAGGTCTGCTCAATGACAACACGGGTACGGGTGTGCACACGATTGTACTCCTCCTCATGGCCATTCTGCGGGTTAGGCACAGTGGTGTGTAGCTACGGATTCAAGGGATATCCTCCATCACCAGCAAGCAGATTCAAATAGGTGTGTGTCACTCTGAACTCCCGTAATTCAGGGAGCACAGTCATGCCGCCAGCTATTTGGTGTGGCCATGCACATGTCCTTGTAAGCATGAAAAAATGTTATCTAGGTGCAATCTGTACTGTCATGAGGTGTGGTAGTCGGGTTGGCATTCAATAAATGATGCAGGGTGTAATCATGCATGCTGAGGCAGATATGCTGTGGTAGTGCAACAATGTTTTGACTCCAATTCATGCTGTTCATTATTTACTATGCATGGTCACACTGCCCACATAGCCACACTTGCCGTCCTGTTCATTCATGCCTTGCTTGCCATAACCATGGTGGCCTGGTTGTGCCTCTTACTTGTTCTCATTGATATGCATTATTTGTGATATGTGGCCCAGTGAAGTGTCATGTACCATTTCACTGGTTCAGGTCAGGAGTGTTTGGCTCTGCATGCTTTCTACAATCACCGGCTATTCCGACCCAGGTGCAGTATTGCCCCCCCTCATGCATCCCCACACAGCAGTACCCCAAAGCACTGCCATGGGACGGTTGTGCAACTCACCAAGCAGCCAGGCACGTGGTCCGGCATGTCACTCCATTTGATGGGGTACCGTGGATTTACCCAGTAACATGGCATCATGTGTTGATCCAGGAAATCGGGCGCAGCAATGGGTGATGATCTTCCTGGAGTTATATACCATTTGCATATTGATGGAGTGGTGTTGTTTGCGATTGCGGTACACGGCCTCTATGGCATGGGGGACTATCAATTCCACATGGATGCAGTCGATGGCACCGACACAATTGGGCATGCTTGCCAGTGCATGGGAGCCTACTTTGGTTTTGGCTATCTCCTGGGCAGTCCGTGGTAGGGATATGTGGGTGCTTGCGTGCTTCAGGAGGGCATCCAGCACTTGGTTCAGCATGCGTGAAAATAGTGGTTGTGAAATGCCATGCAGCTGGCCCACTGTGTGTTGGTAGGTGCCTGTGGCCAGGAAGTGTGGCACAGACACCACCTTTAGTAGTGGGGGGATGGCAGTGCATATTTGTATGTGGCTGGCAATGTCGTTCTGGATCATGTGCACTATGGTGGTGATGGTGTCACGGTCCAACCGGTACAGGGTGTGGATCTGCTCAGAGGTAGGGTTGAATGGGGTGGGTCTGGTGCGAGGTATTGCTGGCTGCCTACGAGGCTCTGGTGGCTGCGCTGGTGGTAATGGATGGGCCTATCTCAACCTCCTTCTCCTCCTGTGTCTCCTCTGTGCTGCCTGTTCTTGCTGCTATTGTTGTTGTTGTTGCAGTTGTTGCTGTAGTTGTATCAGTATAGGCAGGTACTCCTGTGCCATGTTTGCAAATGCTAGTGGTGGCATTTTGGTGTAGGAAGGGGTGTGGTGTTTAGTTGTGCTCCTTTTGTACTGGGCAACTCTGCATTGCCTACACCTGGGGGGGAGGGGGTTGTGGTGTGTGGGAGTGCTCAGTTCATACTGGCACAGCCTCCTTTGACTCCACCTGTGGTGTATTGTGTGCACCTGTGGCAGCTGCCTTGTATCTTACTTGCTGTTTGCGGGTGGTCTGAGATGCCTGTATGGCCGGCATCGTGCAGGCTGTGATTACCGGCTTCGCGATGCCGGTATTTGCATGTATGCGTGGGTTGGAATTACCCCCTATTACCGGCATGCCGGTATTTGCTCCCTGAAGGGGCGAGTGTACGTGCCTATGCCGCTATTAGCGGCACCGTTGTTTGGTATGCCGCTAATACCGGGTTTGCGGGTCAGAATGCTACGGAACGGTAAATGATGCCGGTATTTACATACCGGCATCGTTTTTCCCTTACCGGCATCCCTCGTAATGAGGGCCACTGTGTGCAATGGAAGTGTTTTCTCAGATAGTTATCCACTACATGCACCACACGGGGTTCCTGGTTGCACCTCTGGTGCCCAGGGCTATTTCTCCACTACTACATAGGTGAGCAGAGTCACCAATCACACTGCATGCCTGAGGTTGGGTGCAGTGCACAGCTGAAGGACATAAGGTGGGAGAAGTCAGGGAAGGGAGAGAGTATGGGCAGGGGGATGGGGGAAGCACCGGCACAATCTATTGAATCATTCAAACAAGGAGCCCCCACATCAACTGCTCAAGAAGCTAGGTACAGCAAAAATAAAAAATAAAAACAGG
Source organism: Ambystoma mexicanum (assembly GCF_040938575.1). NCBI lineage: Eukaryota > Metazoa > Chordata > Amphibia > Caudata > Ambystomatidae > Ambystoma > Ambystoma mexicanum. The sequence continues at coordinate 856,886,255 of NC_090922.1, read as the reverse complement.
TGCATCAAAATACAAGGCCACCATGGGGGCCATAGTAATAACTAGTGTTTTAGCTAGAAGGAGCACAGGTGCGTGCACAACCTGGTCCATCAGAGACAATGCATGCATTTGCACCGGCTTCACCTTACATAGACATGCAAACAGGTTTGACAGAAATGGAAATCCTCTTTTAGTCCAACCATGCCCGAGGTCAGCCCAAAAAAGAACACTTACATGCCAGACAATCAGCTTCAATGTTCAGTGTACACGATATTTCCGGCTGCTCGCGACTATTTATTTATTTGCTTAGTTGACAAACCCACACAAACCCAGAAAAGGTGTACTTTTATTCTTTTCTTGTTTTGCATCCTATATACCTACCTGGAAGGTGCCTTTTTCAAACACTGATAGAAGTATGTTGACCTTATAACACAGTGGGCCTGATTTACAAAGCCCTTTTCAATGGGGATTTCCCATTCAAAAGTGTTTTTGTAAATCAGGCCCATAATCTTTTGTGTCTTTGAGTCTTGTAAATTACTTTGCAAAAAACCCAAAAGGCATTTTTATACTCACAGTGCTTTGCATTCTGGTACTCATAGGCTACTATTTAAGATGGGGGAAAATAAAGCTACTATCATACCCCAACTGACTTATATATTTCTTTCAGAATGTATCAATTTGCCAGGTTGGTTAATTATGATGTGTGCACTGTTCAAATTATCAAAAGAAAATAAAGTATTCTTATAAGACAAACATTAAAACACATTTCTACATCTAGACCTCAGAAGATATGTGGCGAAGTGTGTAGGTTGCAGACTGGTCTCCAATTCCAGCTTCATCTTTTAAATAAAGTGTGGGATTCTGGATAAATCACTGTATCTCACTGTGCCTTTTCTGCTAACATAAGAAGTCTCTAGAATGGATTTAGTTCACATTGTACATTGATTAAAAAAAATCCTTGCTCTATATATCAAATTAATGGCCATTAAAGTGTCACTTAAGTCATTCAGAGCAACTTCTCCAGGCTTTGCACTGCTCTGATCCAAGAACACAGACAATGCATGCAAACCCTTCCATGGTTTATTTCCTCTTTCCAAAAAGAGAAATTAGGGAATACAAAGTATTCACCATATCAACAGATACAAGAAGAAAAGAAGGGCAAAATAGCCCAACCCCCTCTCATCACGTACACATTGTCATGGGAGGATGTGTGCCATGGCCATATCTTGCACCAATAGGCCAGGTGGTTATCCCCCGTGCAATACTCCAGGAGGGCAATCAAGAACCAGCCCTGGAATTGCTCTGAAAGGAAGTGGGCAAGGGCAGGTATTGCGCATAAATGAACTATAGGATGGGCAGCCCATGCTAAAGGTAATAACTGAAAAGGTTTAGAAAGGACTCGCTATCTGGGTAAACTTGCCACGTTATCTGCCTAGAAGAACCTGGGAAAAAACCAGTGTTTTTCCTGTTGCAAGTAGTTGGAGCATCATTAACTGTTTTATTGCAGGTGGACGAATCGACAGAAGAAGCCAATTACCTGAGATGAGCGCACAAACAACAAATCATCACTGAATCCTGCTAGATACATATAACGCACCACTCCGGTGGACACTGGCCAGAGGCATGGCTATTCACACACATGAGAATACAGCAAGGACTATGACAAAATGTGGTCATGCTGTTCACATAATTCTCTGCCTACCTACACCAGACTACACCTCAACACCTTTGACAGAGGAATGCAACGCAGACCTAGAACAAATAAGGGCATGCTGAAAACATAGCGAGCCTCTAGCACCCATGCCACCTCCTGACTCCTCCCAGGACCCATCCACATGCCTGACCGCAAGGATTGCTTGCTACCAAAGCTGTTTGGCAAAATGCACACATGCATCCTAATCTTACTCCATGACCTCCAATACTCTGGACTTCGGTCTTCTGAGAGCGTTCCCACAAACAGTGCATTGACACTATAGTAATGGTAAAAGGTGCTATATAAATGACAGGTTCAATACAATACACTCACAAACTATGCATGCAAGGCACAGCCGGTTGATAAGATAGCAATCAATCCCTAGATGTGCATTTCTTTGCAGGAATGTGAGGACAGGGGTGGAACAACCCATTGGTATTGTACAATTTATCGGAGTGCAGTGGATGAGAGGGCATTTAAAGCACTCTATTGCACTTTCACCATGCCATCTCCTCTGCTAATCCCACAGTTGCTGAATCAATTTCCTTGGCCCTTATACATCCCCAGGGCCTTGACCTCCCACACCAATTCTTCCCAGCTCCTGTCTATCCACATTACTTTGCACCTGCACACCCTCCGCTCTGGAGGCCAGCAGTTACACTTCATGTGGCCCAGGCCGTGTAGCACTCAAGATTCCTAGCACTTCATCTATGGCTCACCCACAAGCTCGGACTCCCTGGCACTTACCCCCTCTTCCCTCTTCCTTTCTGCACTTGCACGTTCTGAATACTCACAAGGCATAGTAGGTTGACTCTCCCCTCCTCTGCTCTTAATATTGTGTTGTAATGTATTTCCCACCCTAGCTCCCTCCCTGCCCTCTGGGTGCTTTGAAACTGAATTTTCTTATTGTATAAACACCTAACAAGCAATAAATAAATAAATAAATAAATAAACAAATCTCCTCCTCTGAAATCCATCTTTTCCTCTCCATGTAAACCAACACTTGTTCTTTTAGCTTAGGTGGCTTATGCTATTTATGCGACAAAACCACACCTAATCCACAATTTAAAAAAGCATCTTTTTTGAAGTGAATCTGAGTGGAAGCAGTAACACAGATCATATGGCAAGATGTTGGGTGTGAGATTGTGGCTTCAATTAAAACACTGGCTTATTCCGTGTGGCTTGATTCGTTTAATCAGGTTTCTTCGTGAGAATACCCTAGTTAGAGAGGAGACACCCATCACATTTCTCTTTCATGCCACACCTTCTGCACAAGGGCACCCTTGCATCTTCCCTTTACTCCCCTGTGGCTGGCACTCTCATTCCGATGACCATTTCTAGTTTTGTCGCATAAATAGCATGTGTTCTGTTATACTTGGACAAAAAAAGAGCATTTAAGAACCAAAAGATGTGTTGGCGGTATGTGCTACTTAAATGATATTTTGTATTAATGGTATATGGTTTAATCATCATCTTTTACTCTGCCTACAATTTTAATATGCATGTTCTGCTTCCAAATGTGGTCCTTTAGTTAGTTATGCTCTACTGCAAATGTGTACAGAATTCTGAAACCCTGGCTTAGATATCTGACCCTTTGGCTTTCTTACAGATGAACTGCAACTCGCTATAGGCCATTTGCATCATACGTCTCCATGGAAATGCATTCGATATGTCGACTCCCTGGTGCTTTGACTTTAGGGAACACTTTCCCAAAACGGAATCCCTTTCTCTCTGTTTTTCTGAATTGCTTTCTGTGTCTATCCGCATTTAACAAGAGGAAAGTGTGACTATTTCACGAGTATCCTCTTTTGAAGTAAACCCCAAATTATGCAAAATTGTACCTTTGTAAGAAAATAAAACGGATTAAAAAAGGACTTCATTTGCTCTAGTTCTTACAATGTTTTTTTAAGAAATGCAAACATAGCATCTTATTATTGAACGTGCACCTGCCATGTGCATCCCTATGATGATCACACCCATGTGCATGCTACCCCTGGGAAACTGCCCTTCCTGTACCCTAAATTACTCCCCAATCAGCTGGGAGATCCATAAGCAAAACACCTTTTACCCTTGTTTTAATCTAATTTGCCATCAGACTTTCAATAAAGTGTAGACACAAATTGTACATGTTTTATTTTCTTTCACCAGAATGAAAATAATACGTCTTCGAATTCTATGTCTTTGAATAAACAATATATGTCCCTAATAGTAACACTAATAAAATGCTTGAATAGATTTGTCATGTTGCGTTATGGTCTTGAGATGCTGAGCTTGCAATAGTTGCCAGGCAGTTTGATGAACAGATTTCGGCTGCAGAGAAAGGCTGATGGCGAGAAGGAGAACTGGTGAGGTCAGAAAGAAACTCGGGTTTGATGCTCAGAGAGATGGTAACTAAGTGAGATGAAACATTTTGGGATATGGGCCTGACATGACGTCGCTGATCAGAGAAGGGGAGAAGAACACAATTTTGCTTTCAGGAGTACGACTGGAAAAACCTGTCAAACTGACTTTTTCTGCCAAATTTACAAGATGTGTACTGTATGTGAGGACAGTGAGAATATGGTGGAACATGGGGTGGCGTTTTGGAGCATTGCTTCACTAAAACTTAAGTCCCTGATTAAACTACTGGTAGCTGGGGGTCAGCTAATTCTTCATTCTCTCTTGATGTTGGCAGCTTGCTCTTGGTCATTCCGTCAACACCACCCACATTCCTCTCATTCGCCCACATTCCTCTCATTCACCCACATTCCTCTCATTCACCCACATTCCTCTCATTCGCCCACATTCCCCTCATTCACCCACATTCCTCTCATTCACCCACATTCCTCTCATTCGCCCACATTGCCCTCATTCGCCCACATTCCCCTCATTCACCCACATTCCTCTCATTCTCCCACATTCCTCTCATTCACCCACATTCCTCTCATTCGCCCACATTGCCCTCATTCGCCCACATTCATCTCATTCGCCCACATTCCCCTCATTCACCCACATTCCTCTCATTCACCCACATACCTCTCATTCGCCCACATTCCTCTCATTCACCCACATACCTCTCATTCGCCCACATTGCCCTCATTCGCCCTATTCATCTCTCTGACTTGAAGAGATACCCCCTTTCAGGGTTCTCACGTCAGAGGACATAATGCAAATGTTTTGATCCTGCTTGTTTACCCCTATCAAAAATGTGTTTAGGTCACTGGCTGTTGCCAGACTAGTTTTGGGGGAAATTGAGTACATTTAGCAACTGGATTTTGACTTAATTATAACTATAATTAATTATAATTGTTCTTTTATAATGCGCAAAGTCAGTTTTCAGCCGTCCAAATTCACTTTGAACCGGGCAAATATTCCATGAATCGGGTCCTACGTGTGTGCTGGGGGCGGGAAGGATCAAAGTCCCATGTTGCAATAGATGTCAAGCCTTGATGAAACAGACCAAGTGGTTTTGCATTCACAGAGCCTCGATGCCCGCAGGCTGTGTGAGCGCTTTAAAAATGTAAAAAATAAAAATAAAAAATAAATTTGCTTGGTTATATAACATGTGCATTGATTCCATGATTCCATTTCATGTGATGTTTAAAATTGTATTATTGTGCGTAACGTTTACTAAAAATGCATTGCACATTAAATTAATTAAAATAATAGTTAATAGTCATACAACTTATTTTAAGTGTTTTTAAAATTCCATAGTAATTTTAATGATACGTTTTTCTTATTTATACTTGTTCCATAAATAATATATTTTGAAATTTAGCTGGGTCTTTTACAAAAATGTGAATTTCTTGCTGAAACGGTTATTACCTTTATTATTAAAGAAAGACAACCATTTAATAGTTCTAATAGTTAGCTTAGAGTCGGAATTGTTTGGTAAAAGGTCTACATCTTATTTACATAAATTCTTCTTATTTATACATGTGTAATAAACAACCACACTGTAGGAATTTTACAAAAATATGATTTACTTGCATGAAGGCTATGCACATGTTTACATTTTTTAACACGCAAATCCACATTTCTAGATTATAAAATATTTGTTCACATTTAAAAATAAATAGTACAGTTGTTTGCGTATGATCTCTGAACAAATGATTTCACTTTAAATAATGTTTACACTGTTTGCAAATGTTATAAAATGCATACACAACTATTGAGGTAGAGAATGAAATCCAAATTTCTAGCGATGAAGCAGTATTGTCAAGGGGAAAGGGAAATTAGCCAGTTTGGTAATTCATCAGAGTTGCTATTTTTAAAATCCTTACATTAGGGCATGCTTTTTTAATCAAAGTAGCCTCCAGGAGAAAGATATTAGGAATTCTGTCCCATCCTATTTATGAGGGATAAGAAAATACAGTTGGGAGGGGGGATATTGAAAACATACATACATGAGTCCATAGGACCAGCAATTTACCAAGTACACCACAGAGGGAAAATAATCACCCACAGCAACAAAGGTCAATTACATGCAGTAGCATCATGACTAGAATACAGGTGCATAACAATAACCATGCAGCCACTACACACACAAGTACAACACACCACATGGCAGCACCATAGTTAGTGGATGAGAGATGGTTTTACCTACTTGTCAATAGAGCCCACCATGTAGTACACCATGGGGAACCAGCAGATAGCATCCAGAAAATGGAAATCTGGCCTGAGCACATGGATTACAAAGCATAAAACAGAAACACAAGGTGTTCATATCCTCAGAAGAAATCATGCTTCATGTCTTTACAATTCCAACATTAAACCCTTATGTTTACATTTTAAAATGGAAATAATGTTTTTGCTAGCAAGAATTAAACACTGCAACAGCGTAAAAATTGATTACCAGACAATAAGAGGAACAACAGCATAACGTTATAACTAGAACACATGCATTAACGTGCATTCTCTTAATAAATGTACATATACATTAGGTCATCAATCCTACATTTTGCTTCTCCATGAGAAGGTACAATGCCCATTGTAAAAGGCCAAACAGCACCATGGTGTAATGCTTGCTTCCGTGCTGTGGACACTGGCCTCACTTCCTTTGCAAGCTGTTGTAAGCCTAAGCTTTGACCATGAAGAGAATAAAAACCACAATGGAGTGTGGGGGAAAGCGGATATGGGAAGATAACCATTTATTTTCTGGGAGATCTACCTAAGTGAGAAATGTCCATTACAGGGAATACACTTTAACTTGTTTAGTCGTCACAGGTGCTCTCTCTTGAATCATCAAACATAGCATAAAATAATAAGCAGTTCATTTTTAACAAAGCCGAAACTCACGAACAACCACTTGATGGGCATTAGGTTTCCTAATTCCTGCAACACTGGGCTTCAGCTCCAGAACTACTTTTTACAGAGGTCATTCGTGATGAACTGGGTTGCATCTTTGCTGACCATGTCAAGCACCAGTCTTTATGAATTTGAAGGGTTCTTCTTTTTACAGAAATAACATGATAGGGCTCTCAGTTAGGGGCCACCAGGGGCAGCCTGGAACTGTCCTTGGGACCCTATGGTTGGAATTGGCAGGGACAGTGCAAGGGAAAGAAGACAGACAGGGCTCAGTGGCACCCAGTGTCTTGCCTCTGAAGTATTAGTGTAGACAGCCCTGAGGCCTGGTTTTCACAAGAACTTGCACATTTCTAAAGTGTAAGAAATAAGTTACACATAGAGGGCCCAATTCATGGAAAAGTGTGCTGTGAGCCTGCACACAGAATAAAAAATGTGCTCCCCGCATATTGATGGAATTTCACGCGCAAAGTAACTGTATAAAGCACCTGGACAATTGCATGAGATTTTCATGCAGGTGGAAAACATATCTATTCCAATAGAAATACACTTCCCATTTACACCTGGTCAATAGCAGGTGGATTCCTTTGGAATACATTATAAAACACTGCCTGAAAAGCATAACGAAGAGTAAAGGTGAATATTAAAGGTGATTTCGCCTTAATTTACTCTTAATGTTTACACCACGCTTTGTAATGGCTTATATTGTATTCAGGGGACCCAACAGCAACTAAGTGTTAGGTTTGGGGGTAATTTTATTTAGAAAAATGCAATTTACATGCAGGAAATTGATGACGTTAGCACTTGGCAGAAGAGTCACCAGCTTTCCATGTACAGTAGGCATGAGCAGATCACACAGGACTGTGGTTTTTCTTTGCATTCTAGAAATTCTGGGGTTGCATTTATGATGGACAAAACTACATGTTTAAGAATGCACACAAAAGCCAAGAATTGGATGACCTATTGACACAAGATATGGGGCAACTCGAGATATCTGACATGTATTCCTATTCTTGAATATTGATATAGTATGTGTGCATGTTCCAGGAAAGAGACTCATTACTAGTCAAAGAAGCCTATGTGTGGGACTCATCAAATCTAGTTTGATGTTGTGCCTCAAACCTTCATAGAAAGATGGCCAAATGAGTGTGGGGATGCACGTGCGGCTCCCATACATGGCCAAACGATTCAGGCTAAGAAAAATCTATTAGCGGACGAGATAGCTGCAGATAGATGGGGAGTGCAGTTGGGAGCAGCAAAAGTATTTTCAAAATAGTTATAGAAGTGTAGCCAGGCCCAGGTATAGGGTATGGGTGATATTATGCAGTAGTAGTGAAATATAATGTGTAACAATGATGATGCAGACACAGGGCCATGGTGCAGGAAATGCTATATCTACATATCTATCTTCGTAACTACCTATCTTTCGACCTATCTGCCTATGTATTCACCTAATTATTTATCTAACTACCTATCTTCCTATTGTCCTATGTATCAACCTATCTACCCATATATGTACCGCTCGGTCTACGTATCTATCTTTCTAGCTCCTTACCTATTGACCTTCATAGCTGCCTATTTTTCCATCTATCTACCTATTTGTCTATCACCATATCTCGACTTAAACAGATAGGTAGGTAGATATACATTTGTATATCTCTCGACCTGTCTATCTTGGTAGCTATCTACCTTTCTGTCTATCTTCGTACTGCTACTTATAAGTATGTTTACCTATCTATCTACCTACCTACCCATCTTTCTACCTATCTTCCTATCTAGCTATTCTGTCTACCTATTCACCTAGCTGTCTATCACCATATCTCTAATTATGCTATCCACCAATCTTCCTAGCTGTCTACTTATCTACTTATTGTTCTACTTATCAACTATCTTCCTATTTATCTATCTCTCGATCACCATATATCTACTTATACAAGCCACTCTCTCTTCTCACTGTGTGCACGTCTGCATATGTCTGCGTTTGTGTGTATGTATACAAAAAGGTACGTGCATATGACAAATAAAAGGCAGTCATGCTCCTTGTTAGGAATGCGGTTCTTGGTACAATGCAGTACTTATTTAACCCAACGTGTCAACTTGTTCCATGGAGTGCCCATTGGACCCTCCTCCCACTTCTCCCCTTCATTTACATCCATCGAGATCCAGGAGATTAAAGAAATCCAGGGTGCTACATTTCACACAGGGCGGGTTCTCCCAGGATGAAGGACAAATAAAGGCGGTATCTAAATACACCAAGAGTGGGCCCCAAAGGGAATGAAAAAGTGGAATAGAAATGTATGATTCCAATCTAGAGCAGCAGCTTTTTTTGACAATGCTCAGGTCAGGTGCATAGTTGCAGCTTTCAGCTTGGGTGGGATAGAGCGATGTGGTGGGGGTATGCGGAGGTGCATAGTTGCAGCTATCAGCTTGGGTGGGATAGAGCGATGTGGTGGGGGTATGCGGAGGTGCATAGTTGCAGCTTTCAGCGTGGGTGGGATAGAGCGATGTGGTGGGGGTATGCGGAGGTGCATAGTTGCAGCTTTCAGCGTGGGTGGGATAGAGCGATGTGGTGGGGGTATGCGGAGGTGCATAGTTGCAGCTTTCAGCTTGGGTGGGATAGAGCGATGTGGTGGGGGTATGCGGAGGTGCATAGTTGCAGCTTTCAGCGTGGGTGGGATAGAGCGATGTGGTGGGTGTATGCGGAGGTGCATAGTTGCAGCTTTCAGCTTGGGTGGGATAGAGCGATGTGGTGGGGGTATGCGGAGGTGCATAGTTGCAGCTTTCAGCTTGGGTGGGATAGAGCGATGTGGTGGGGGTATGCGGAGGTGCATAGTTGCAGCTTTCAGCTTGGGTGGGATAGAGCGATGTGGTGGGGGTATGCGGAGGTGCATAGTTGCAGCTTTCAGCTTGGGTGGGATAGAGCGATGTGGTGGGGGTATGCGGAGGTGCATAGTTGCAGCTTTCAGCTTGGGTGGGATAGAGCGATGTGGTGGGGGTATGCGGAGGTGCACAGTTGCAGCTTTCAGCTTGGGTGGGATAGAGCGATGTGGTGGGGGTATGCGGAGGTGCACAGTTGCAGCTTTCAGCTTGGGTGGGATAGAGCGATGTGGTGGGGGTATGCGGAGGTGCACAGTTGCAGCTTTCAGCTTGGGTGGGATAGAGCGATGTGGTGGGGGTATGCGGAGGTGCATAGTTGCAGCTTTCAGCTTGGGTGGGATAGAGCGATGTGGTGGGGGTATGCGGAGGTGCATAGTTGCAGCTTTCAGCTTGGGTGGGATAGAGCGATGTGGTGGGGGTATGCGGAGAGCTTGATGACCAGGAAAAATAAAAAGTGTTCAGGCGAGACAGATGATCCTGATGTCCTCACCTCACCTCAGTCTTTCTCTGGTGGTGGTGGCTGTGGTCACTCGTAGGCCTGCTCCTCAGCCTACCCTCCCCCTCTCCATGTGACTCCTGTTTACCTCAGCCTTTCGCCATTCCTTTCGTCTTGGCTGAGAAGGCTGAAGCGTGGGCCAAGGGCAGAGACAGTACCGGTGCATTGCTAGAACGGCCAGCACACGTGCAGTGCCAGTGTTTCAATGCAATGTACATATGCAGGAAGAACCACACCCTGCCATGGCCCTGTTTTCATATCGGCCTGAATGAGGCGTTAAACACGAGAAATAGAGTGACTGAGGGACACTGCTCACAGTGTCTTGGACCAGGCCTGGTGGAAAACAGAAATCAAAACATTTTACTAATCGCACTCATGCAAGAACGCACACAAGCACTGACTGCACGCACTATTCTTCCACATAAAAAAGAGGCCCCAGGTCAAGAGGCCTACCGGGAAAACTCCTGCTATCCCACCTTTCCAGTCCAGCACTTAGTCCAGCCCAAACTTCCAGGTCACATCCATTCTGCACGATACCTCCAGCAACCCAGACATTTCTTCAGCATCATTGGTCAAGTGATGGATATAGAAAATTGCTTCATGACAGATGAAGGACCAAGCACTCTATCTGATCTATGATTACATCAATCGCCTAGTTGCTTGGCACCAAAAAAGGGACAATGGCAAAGGCACAGATACTACTTTCTCCTTCCGCAACACCCATCACTTTTCTCCACTTGTGCAGTACTGGACCACACAAACAGAAAGGGCGAGGCCATTTGCACTAGCATGGGAAATGTATCTCCAAACTCCCACCATCTATCACTGTTCAGGGGCATAATAGCCAAGGCACCTAGAAGGGATTCATCTCAAGAATGTGCATCAAAAGTGTCCCGTTCACCCGCTGTATCATTCATGCCTTATCAACATGTTGACACTAAAAATGGGCAAAATAGTAAATAATACATAAATATTAACCAACCTTATAATAGCTTTGTGTGACACGTATCCTTCAAGATTGGTTTGTAGTGAGTAGGTCCTGATTGAACATGCATGCCCTCGAAATCTACACATCTGAGCGCTACTGCTAGGTCTTAAGTATGTGCATGTTTTAAAGATGTGGCTAATGTAAAGAAATCCAAGTATTAGATGATCATATTATATGTCATATGTGGGGTGTATACACTGTAAACCTATCTAGGGTGCAACAGGATCACTAGGGTGTTCTCCACACATAATCAATAATGCGCATGTGCATGAAATTTAGGGGTGATGAGTGGATGCCTTCCCCCTCCTCGCTCCCCATATTCGTGTGGAATTGCATTGTGGACACTGACATGCTATATTGGGCTACACTTGAATTGCCTGTTTAATTTGATTGTCCTGTTAGTCACTCACCTTTTTGACATCCAAACCATTCAATATATACTAGGGTAACCCTGATGTTCAAATGGCACACGACATACGGGTCATATTTACAAAACAAGTGTAGGCAAGACAAAAGTGGCAACATACTCACTGGTTGTCCAAAAGTAGTACAATTGGATTGAGCTCTTTCTTTGGTCTGTAGTAAGCCCTGAGTGGCACAATGAAATTGTACAAGCCATTTCCTGCAGTTTCAGCAGCTACTATGATCAGCTTGTTTTGGAACCCATAGGCTTTGGCATCCTCGTTGTAATTATGTTGGCACCCCTAGAGAGAGCAAAATAATTATTTAATCGGTGTTGGCTATTGAAACAAATGGCAATTTGTGTTTGCTTTATAAAGCTGAGACTTTCAAATGCGCAATACAATAAAAAAGGATATTCATTTACACTTCAATATAATATTCAAAAAGCAAGCAGATTCATATCCATATAATTACAACTAATGTAAAACAATTCATAATCACCTATGTAACAATATTATTTAACATTTTATAATATTGAACTATGATGTACGCATTATACCTCAGCTGTTTCCCAAGAAAAGTGAAAGTCGTGAGTGTACAAAATCAAAGATCGCAACACTCTAAGACATGTACACTAGAAACGTCTGATACATGACTCAGATAATACCAAACAAATGAGTAGGTTGAATGTCCACCAAGGCTTCCACACTCATGTTCCGGAATAACTATTTAATATGATAGTTTATAAGATCACAAAAATACCATCAGCAAATGAGATCATGGTCAGCCCAGCAAAGATCCCTTGACTAAGTGGTTACTTTGTTTTGACAAACCTCTACATGTAGGAACCATCGTAACAAACCAATATCAGATGTAAACAAGATATTACATCTTTCATAACTCTGCATGTCTGACAATATGTTGAGTTGGCGGTCATGTCAAAAAGAAAATGTGTCCCTTCTAATCTGCCACATTATGACATTAAGGAATATCACCAATAAAGATGTGCGTGCAAAGTAGAGGACAGCTGAAATGATGTGTATGATCATGATTAATATTTCGGACAAATAGTCCTAAATATAGTGAACATATGCTATTAAGATGTTGAATATGAAGGGAACCCTCACTCCCTCACAAATTCAAAATGAGCAGAACGTGATTTAATCTGATTGTGACTACTTCTTCCCCTTTACTAGATGACTTGTTTGGTTCTCAACAAAATGACTGGATCCAGCATTAGGAGGCATGAAGTGCGCCCATGACAGGAAGTTAACATGGTCAGTCAAGTTACAGGCTGGTGACACTTCCAGCAGAGCTAAGGGCGCTGCTTTGCTATTGACGAAGGGGATCGGGTGGTCTTCACTTGTGATCTGAAGTGCAACATGTTTGACCTAAAAACAGTTTTGGTGTCTGTGGGTTCACAGTGTTGTATGGGTTGGCCCATACCTTCCTTTCAAATTAGATTGCCAGTTAATGGGGAGAAAATAGGGGACGACAGGCACATTTATTATTGTTACTTTTACAGTTTTAGGTGTTTTGACAAAAGTTAGATTTCTGAAAGCTAATAAAAAACAAGTAATCTAAAGTAGTGTGTTTGGACTGGTGACGTGCTTTTTGAAGGCCTTCCCGGACCTCATCTTCACAAATATAGTTAAGAGGCAGGCTGGTAGTGTGGGGGGAGGCTGGAGGTGTGGGGGCAGGCTGGAAATGTGGGGGGAGGCTGGAGGTGTGGGGGCAGGCTGGAAATGTGGGGGAAAGCTGGAAGTGTGGGGGTAGGCTGGAAGTGTGGGGGAAGGCTGGAAGTGTGGGGGCAGGCTGGAAGTGTGGGGGAAGGCTGGAAGTGTGGGGGCAGGCTGGAAGTGTGTTTCTTTCGGGAAGCTGCCTAAGGCTGGTTGAGGCTGAGGAGGCTTGAAAGTAAAACACTGTTTTGATATGATATGATATGGCATTTATAACGCGCCTATACACAAGTGTTTCAAGGCGCGACTAGGTAAGGGAGGGGGAACAGAGGGAAGACAGACAGTGATCATACTAGGCCAGGTGACATGCAGATCGCGCAAGTGCATGGGAAGGGGGAAGGAGGAAAGTGTGGGAGAAGGGGACAATGCGGTACATGGGATAATAGAAGAAATAAACAATAGGTAAAAGTACGGCCATCAGGTGGCAAGTGCAAGGTTAAGTGCAGACATCAGGTGTCAAGTGCAGGTAGTGTGACTGTAGCGGTACAGAAAACAGTACCCAAGTGCATGGGGTGCCAGGATGGCAGTAGAGGTGTGCGACTGGTGGGAGTGGGGACCTGGGCCCGAGACCAGAGGGTGGCTTGGTAACCAGTGCAGTTTCAGTATCAGCCAGGAAGTAATGACATTATTTTATGAAAATGATTTTGAAATTACTAAAATGTGAAGATGACGGAGGGCATTTATTATGACAATGCAATGGCACCCCATGGTTCAATATTTGCTACAATGTCATAGGCTCGTAGGCTCTGATATTTATCTTACATCAGAAGAAAGCTGCTACTGATGTCTTGAAATGAAATAAAGTGTCTGCTGTTGACTTGAATTAGAATATTGTTTCTGGTGTCATGGTAGATGCCAGAAAAGGCACATGTGTGTTAATATTTCATTAATTAGTTACTAGTGGAGGTTCGTCTCTCATCGATGATTCTAGAATTAAACATATGTCTCCAGTGACAGTTTGACATTGTATACTATTTTCTGTGACCAAATTTCTTTTTACCGGTTTAAGTCATTCTCTATATATATATTTTAACCTTCTGTTTTTTGTAAATGTCCACTATTTTCATGTTTGAATGTTTCCAGAATAGATGCATTGATAAAACAATAGAAATGGCTTTCATCAAATGCATACTAAAACTGATACAGGTAAATACTATCAGTGCCATACAGATTACATATGTCTCTGCTCATTGTAACAAGAGTACATAACCTATTAGTTTGCCTTTGCACACCATCTATTGCATGTGTGCACCCGTCCAACATAGCTTTGAAATTCCGCTATTGATGTGTTCCCATCACTTCTGCTGCCTAATTGTTCACTGTATTCACCACCCTTTCCTTTGAAATAAAAGAACATCTGTATTTTACTCCTCTTGCACCTCCCTCTCCCTTCGGAAAACACCTTGCTTAGGTCTTTTTTTTATAGATTGTGTTATTTTCACACATACATTTCTGATGCAGAATACCCTTCCTTGATATCTCCTCTACCTGTCTCTAATCTTTTTTATCCACCTGCACATCTGTCCCTGTTAGGTAGAATTCTCATTTATGGCTAATTTCCCTTACCTACTGAGTCCCTCAGCAGCTTTGCTGGATTCCTAGGATTTATCTTTTTCACCTGGTAAGAGTGTGAGCCTTTTTTCCCACTCTTACATGTGTTTTGCTGTGTGTGTTTAACATTTTCTTGTGTTCATAGACTGTGGAGCCTCACCTACTCCATAGGCAGGGGCGTTGCTAGGGGGCGGGCTAAGAGGGCTATAGCCCCTGATCTTTTGGTTGTAGCCCTGGATAGAATCTCAGGAGCTACAGCCAAAAGACTAGTTAGCCCCCAGTCCCAACAGTTCCAACATCAGCTTCGCCCCGGGTCTTTTCCAGACCTAGCAACTCCCCTGTCCATAGGCATCATCTTTTTACTGTGTGTTACACATCATCTTCAGTGCAGTGCCACAGGGTTGTCTTTTTCAGACTTCCCAATTCTGACTCAATTTTCTGAGACTGATTAGTGTCTCTCATTACATGTAAAGTTGCCCTTGACTTTATTAGTCTCTTTTAAAACTCACAGACCCAGTACAAACTATCTTACATAGAGTTCTGGAAAGGGTTAATACTTACCCCTTGTTGTCTGTTTCTCTTGGAACATTGTTTCATTTCCTCTTCATTAAGACTTGGCTGGTGGCAGTGGTAACTACCCTATTTTTCCTACCACGATTATCTTAAATAGCCCTGGTATTGTTTTAGGCTATCTTGGTAGCCTCGAACATAAACCTGCTGGACCATATACGTTTTTATACAGTTCCGGCTGTCTTTATTTGCCATTTCTTTTAGTAAAAGTCTTTCTTGTGTTTACTCTGCGCACCAAACCAGGTTTGGTTCCTTTGTTCGCAGTCCGTTTGCGGGCTTCTGCACAGACTGGATAGCTAGGAGGAACGGACCCTGCTCGCGTTTTAAGGAGCGCACCTTTTATTTGTTGCTTTTGCTCTGCTGCTGGTTTCTTCCCTAGGCAGTGTATAACCCTCCAGTCGTCCCTCTTCTTGTCAGTCCGACAGTCGCTTCAGGAACCGTGAGCCTGCAGGACCTGTCAGGAACATCTGCCTCAGCTACAGCATTCTTCTGCCTTAAAGGTACTGTGCTAACCCGGTTGTTCGTTTCGTACAGTCGCAGTGAAAGTGTGTGAAATCTTTCGCCAATCCGAAGGCTTGTCCTTCTCCACTCTTTAAAGTAACTTTTCGTCCAACCAACTTCGTTCTAAACTCTTGGCAAAGTCTTAACCGCAAACTACTCTGAACTGTGTGATCCTCCGCAAAGACTTTGGTCCATTGACTTTGGGCCAGGTCCCTTGATTTTGATTTCCTCACTGTAGTTCCTTTTTCTAGATTTCCCTGCTTACTTACTTGTTGGTGCTGCTCAATTTCTGTCTAACTTTGTCTTTCCCTCCCTTTTAAATTGCTGGAGTGCCATTTTCTCACACTTCATTTTGAGCCTAACTTGTCCAGAATCTATTGGGTGCGGTGTAGGGTATTAGTAACATGATTTTTCAACTGCTTGAAAATAGTGAAATGTTTAATAACTGATGTGTAAATAAATGTATAGTCTTTTACTCAGAAACCTTGAGTTAGGGTTTGTTTGAATCATAGTAATTGCTGTGCCTTGTGTAACTATTGATACTGCTCACTTTACTCTTGAGATAAGTCTGGCTGCTCAGCCATCGCTACCACTTTACTGTGCAGTACAGGCTTGTAGCAAAGGTGAATTTGTACTGTCACTATTTTTGTGTGGTGTTCCCAAAGGGTACTGCATATAATTCTGCCTAACAGTCCCCATGAATATAATAATGAATAGGCCGCTCTAATTATTTGTACAGATATATCACTGCCATAACACATCTTCTTTTCATCCGATTGTACTTCAAATATCCTTTCCTCACTGTTTTGTACTACTGATTGGAAATGATAAGTTCATTAGCTAAAATAACCCCCGTTCAAACCCGGTGGAGCGGTGCCAGACAATCAGGAGGCCTGGAGAATGGCCAAAAACTGGGAATGACTGCCCCAATATCTCCTGGTCAATGATGCCTCTCCCCATGTCTGCTATTAGTTTGAGCCACTGCCCCTGGACTCTTTGTCACAGTTTAGACAAACTTTATAAAAGGATACAGTCGTGTAAAGGATGCAGTCAGCATCCACTCTCGGGAAGCCCTTCCGCTCTGGAGTAGCTTGAACGTGCAGCGAACCAGATTCTTCCGGGACACCTTGCGTGTGATGCTAAACAAGACTTCCCCCCCAAGAGCATAGCCTGTAGGAATTTAATAATAACTAACAGGCCAGGGGCTTGAGCGAAAAGGCAGGAGCAGCGCCAACAGAGCTAAGGGAGCAAACAAAACAATGATTCAATAGAATAACTAAGGTTACCCAAAATGCAGCGACCAGCCACCCACAATTACCTTCTCCTACCTGCTTAGCCAGAAAGATATCCCACAACCTTATGTGAGTCCAGACACACCACGGAAACCAGGTGATGCAGGAAGAAGGTCCCAGTTGGTAGAAGTTAGTGCAGAGATTCACCTAACCCGAACAGCACGAGGGCGCCGCTAGTGTCCAAAAAGAAATCCCTTGTTCAATTCAGCAAAGCGTCCCTGAAGTGATGGTAAGCAATCCAGGTAGTGACCAGTAGAATCAGGAAAGCGTCCATATAGTCACGTTGATGCGTAGAGCGATGTGTCTTGTGACAAAATGAAAAGTACCATTAAACAATCGAGAATGCGTAGAATATTGAAGGGGAATTAGGAAGTCTGTGGAGATAGCAGCCAGAGATAAACAAAGCTTAACTGGAAGTTCAGTGATGAGGAAGCAAATCCGAAAGCGTCACAACAAACAGGAGCAGAAGAGAGCAATCCGTATACAAAGCCAGGGGTTCGATTACCAAAGGGAAAACAGTCGAGGGTTTTGGCGCCAGAAATGGTAAGGGAGGAGACGTATGGAATAGTCCTTAAAGCAAGAGCCGGGTCCAGGAGATTCAGAAAACAGGATAACGAGAATCGGGCACTTCAACTAACTGCTTAGTTTTAGGAGCACCCGTTGCATGGACAATCTGAGTTAAGTAAGAGTATCTTTCCCAGGACGTGAGACGCGTTGTCGGCGTGTCATGTGACCGCAAAAAGGGGAAATGCTGGGAAATGTAGTGCGGCGTGTCCCGCGGCTTGGAAATAGTCGCCAAGGCAACTTCCACATGGAAACGGATGACCCTAGTCGTCCTTGTGCAGGAACGCGGGGCATGACAGTACCCCTCCGCAAATAGCGACTACCCCTGCGGGCACGCAATCTTTCCAAAAAGAAGGCACGCAAAAGCCGGGGTGCATGCACATTTGAGGCCGGTTCCCAAGTTCTATCTTCGGGGCCGTAACCTTTCCAATCAATCAGGTAAGATCGCACTCCGTGACGCAGACAAGTGTCCAGTATAGCATGCACTTCGTATTCGTCTTCCCCCTGCACATCGATGGGAGCGGGAGCAACAGAAAGCCGGGTACCAGGTACAAAGGGGCAGAGGAGGGAAACATGGAAAACAGGGTGAATCCGCCAATGAGATGGAATGTCCAAACGGATTGCAACAGGATTGAGACAATGCAGTACCTTATAAGGACCTACATAGCGAGGCAAAAGCTTTCATTTACCCCGAATGTTGAGATGCTTGGTCAAGAGCCAGGCACGATCACCCGGTGCATAAGAGGGGGCAGGTGAACGATGCCTATCCGCTTGTTTTTTTGTCCGAGACTGCGCAGCCAGTAGATGAGACATAATCGAATCGCGTATAGCAACCAATGTGTCTCTTGTAGATTTTGCAGCAGGGATCTGGTCCAATGAAGGCAGGACATGCGGAAGAATCCTTGGGTGTAGACCATACAAAGCGTAAAACGGGAAACAACCTGTTGAAGAGTGCCGAGAGTTATTATAAGCAAATTCTGCGGTTCCCAGAACGGACAACCAGTCGGTCTGATGTTGCAAGCACAGACAACGAAGGTACTGCTCCATGGTGCCATTGGTGCGTTCGATTTGTCCGTCCGTTTGAGGGTGGTAGGATGATGAAAGCCGTGCATCTATGCCCAAGGAATGGGTAAGGGCTCTCCAGAACCGTGAGGTAAACTGGGTGCCCCGATTGGAAATCATGATTGTAGGAAGACCGAAGAAACGCACCACATGATCGAAGAATAGTTTAGCCAACAACGGAGCAGTAGGTAGACCAGAACATGGTATAAACCGTGCCATCTTTGTGAAAACATCCACTACTACAAGCACAGTTGACATCCCCCTGACCAAGGGGAGTTCCACCACAAAATCAAGAGTAACCGTATGCCATGGATGTGGTGGGAGAGGCATCTTCATCAATAGACTGAAAGGTTTCCCAGGTTGTCTCTTGCATTGAATAGACACCGCACACTTGGATACGTATGAATCAGAATCTTTCCTCATGCCCGGTCACCAGCACCATCGGTGTAACAGGTCATAGGTTTTAAGCTGACCCGGGTGCGCAGCCAACGGGGTATCATGTGCCCATTCCAAGGCCTTCCGTCTGGTTTGGTCATCAGGTAAATACAAAAGCCCATGAACATAAGGAACACCCGTAACGATTCGGGCATCCAAAGTATTGAGAAAAGAAGCATGATCTTTGGTCCACTGTCGTACTCGGTCAAGGAGTGAGGCGGAGACCGAACAGACACATACTGCAGAACCCGAGGGCAATATAGGCGACACCGAGTCCTGGGTAATAAAATCGGTACCGACACGGGATAGGGCATCCGCCTTCCCATGTAGAAGGCCAGGGCAACATGTAACCGTGAAATCGAATAGTGTGAAGAACAAATGCCAACGTATTTGGCGGGCATTAGTACATTTTGCATGTGAAAGAGCTTGGAGGTTCCGATGGTCAGAGTACACCGTTATGGTGTGTCGAGCACCCAGGAGATGGTGCCTCCACTCCTTGAAAGCCGCTCGAATTGCCAGAAACTCTCTCTCCATAACGGTATAGTTGCGTTCAGCCGGGGACAGTTTTCGGGAGAAATAGGCCACCGGGTGCAACCGCTGCATAGCAGGGCAGGTCTGAGACAGGATGGCCCCCACCGCTATTGCGGAGGCATCAGCCTCCACTAGAAAAGGGAGAGAGGAGTTTGGGTGTTGTAGAACAGGAGCTGTGGTGAAGGCCTTTTTTAATGCCTCAAAGGCCGACTGGGCTTCATTGTCCCAAACAAAGGGGACTTTGGGACTAGTGAGGGCGAGTAAGAGGTGCCACTATTTCAGAGAAGGAGGCAATAAAGCGTCTGTAAAAATTTGAAAAACCCAGAAAAGACTGGAGCGCTTTTACAGATTCCGGAACCGGCCAGTCCATCACAGCATTGACTTTGGAAGTGCACATGAGCACCCCTTTTGCTGATATTTGGAACCCTAAGAACTCAACTGAGGCGGCGTGGAACAAACATTTCTCTAGCTTAGCATAGAGGGAGTGAGTACGTAAACGCCGCAGCACGGAGCGGACATGCTGGATGTGTTGAGTGAGTGAATCCGAGAATATCAGGATGTCGTCTAAGTAGATCACTACATAACAATCCAGCATGTCTCCAAAGATGTCGTTAACGAAGTGCTGAAAAGTGGCGGGGGCGTTACAAAGCCCAAAGGGCATGACACAGTATTCGTAGAGCCCAAACTTCGTCTTAAAAGCGGTTTTCCATTCATCACCGCTTCGCATTCTAACCAAATTATATGCCCCTCTGAGATCTAATTTGGTATAAATGGTGGAAGATGTCATCTTGTCAAGTAGTTCCGTTATGAGGGGTAGTGGGTACTGGTTTTTTATTGTTATCTAGTTCAAGGCCCTATAATCTACGCAAGGGCGTAGGTCCCCCTCCTTTTTTGGCACAAAAAATATGGGAGAGGCAGCAGGGGACCGGGAAGGTCGAATATGTCCCAGACGCAATGCTTTATCCACATACTCCTTTAGATGTTCCTCTTCTTGGACGGTTAAGGAGTAGACACGACCGTGAGGCACCACTGCCCCAGGCACTAAGTCGATGGGGCAGTCGTAACAACGGTGTGGAGGGAGTTTCTCTGATAGTCCCTTGTCAAAGACATCAGAAAAGTCCTTGTATACCGTCGGCAGTTCGGACGTTGGATCACTCCGCGTGGCATTAATGGAGGGGACATTAGCCACCAAAGCCAAACATGGAGAAACAGACATCGTATCTGGGTTTTGAAGACAATGTTGGGTACAAAACACAGAAGAAAAATGCACCGTCTGTTGGATCCAGTCGATTTCAGGGTTGTGAGTCAGAAGCCAGGGGAGACCAAGAATGATCCCAAACTGAGGGGCCGAAATAAGGTCAAACACTATATTTTCAGTGTGGCTTTCTGTGGTGGACATGCAAAGCGGGGTTGTCTGTTCCGTTACCCATCCGGATACCAGACGAGAACCGTCTACAGCATGCACCTCCTCAGGTCTAACCTTAGGAACTACCATTAAACCATGGCACCGAGCCAACTGTATATCCATAAAGTTACCGTTAGCCCCCGAATCAATCATGACTGGATTGGTGAAAGGCTCCACACCAGGGATCACAAAATACATAGCCAGGTAGATGTGTGAGGAGGGGGAACGTTGTTCCGAGCCATCCGTTTGGTGACTCCTCCTTAGGGCTCTGCTTAAGGACGAGTCTTGGCGTTTCCTGCCGTCTTGACAGGTCGCCTAGGGCATACACGGATGTAGTGGCCTGACTGGCCGCAATAGAAACATAGATTGTTAACCATACGCCGTTCCCGTTCGGCTTTGGTTAATGGACCTCTGACAGCTCCTATTTGCATCGGTTCGACCTCTCCTGGAGAGGCAGAAGAGGAGGTTTCTGACTTGGCTGGAAGACGAAGATCAGAGATACGTCGTTCGCCACGTCTCTGTCGTAGCCTAGCATCGACCTGTAAATACCAAGTCTACCAGTTCCGGAAAACTGGACGGTAGAGCCGGTACCACTGATAGAGCGTCTTTTAACTCTTCCGAAAGTCCCTTATAGAAGACGGCTGCTTTCTTCTGTTCGGGCCATGTAGTTTCCGCTGCTAACTGATTAAAGCGGGCAAGGTAAGATAAAAGGTCCGTTTTGCCCTGGCTGATAGCAAGGAACTCGAGGTCGGAAGTTTGTGCCTTGTAACGCATGTCGAATACTCTATTCATGGATTGAATAAGGGTATCAAAATCATACAAGGCTGGGTCGTTGGCTTCGAGTAACGGGTTAGCCCAAGCCGCTGCTGTTCCTCCCAAATGGGAAAGAAGGAACGCTGCTTTAGTAACAGAATCAGGAAATGCCAGTGGCCAACACAGAAAATGCAGACGGTACTGATTTATGAAGGTCCGATATGTTTTTGGATCTCCAAAAAAGCGTTCCGGAGGGGCCAAGGGGAAAGGTCCAGGAAGTACAATGGGGGCTGAAGCAGGAGGTTGAACTTGGGGTGTAGGAGGAGCTGCCGCTGCAACAGCATCATCAAACTCCTCATCGGGTGGTAGTGGCTGCACGAAACTCTGTAGTACATCCATGCGCTGATGGAGGGTCGCATGTGCTGATGCCATGTCGGTACGCAAAGCCGCAAAGGCTTGCATCAAAGTAGCCATTTGATCAGCTCCGGTGTCCATGACCGACAGGCAAATATAGAATAGGCTCCTAAATCTGTCACAGTTTAGACAAACTTTATAAAAGGATACAGTCGTGTAAAGGATACAGTCAGCATCCACTCTCGGGAAGCCCTTCCGCTCTGGGGTAGCTTGAACGTGCAGCGAACCAGATTCTTCCGGGACACCTTGCGCGTGATGCTAAACAAGACTTCCCCCCCAAGAGCATAGCCTGTAGGAATTTAATAATAACTAACAGGCCAGGGGCTTGAGCGAAAAGGCAGGAGCAGCGACAACAGAGCTAAGGGAGCAAACAAAACAATGATTCAATAGAATAACTAAGGTTACCCAAAATGCAGCGACCAGCCACCCACAATTACCCTCTCCTACCTGCTTAGCCAGAAAGATATCCCACAACCTTATGTGAGTCCAAACACACCACGGAAACCAGGTGATGCAGGAAGAAGGTCCCAGTTGGTAGAAGTTAGTGCAGAGATTCACCTAACCCGAATGGCACGAGGGGGCCGCTAGTGTCCAAAAAGAAATTCCTTGTTCAATTCAGCAACGCGTCCCTGAAGTGATGGTAAGCAATCCAGGTAGTGACCAGTAGAATCAGGAAAGCGTCCATATAGTCACATTGATGCGTAGAGCGATGTGTCTTGTGACAAAATGAAAAGTACCATTAAACAATCCAGAATGCATAGAATATTGAAGGGGAATTAGGAAGTCCGTGGAGATAGCAGCCAGAGATAAACAAAGCTTAATTGGAAGTTCAGTGATGAGGAAGCAAATCCGAAAGCGTCACAACAAACAGGAGCAGAAGAGAGCAATCCGTATACAAAGCCAGGGGTTCGATTACCAAAGGGAAAACAGTCGAGGGTTTTGGCGCCAGAAATGGTAAGGGAGGAGACGTATGGAATAGTCCTTAAAGCAAGAGCCGGGTCCAGGAGATTCAGAAAACAGGATAACGAGAATCGGGCACTTCAACTAACTGCTTAGTTTTAGGAGCACCCGTTGCATGGACAATCTGAGTTAAGTACGAGTATCTTTCCCAGGACGTGAGACGCGTTGTCGGCGTGTCATGTGACCGCAAAAAGGGGAAATGCTGGGAAATGTAGTGCGGCGTGTCCCGCGGCTTGGAAATAGTCGCCAAGGCAACTTATACATGGAAACGGATGACCCTAGTCGTCCGTGTGCAGGAACGCGGGGCATGACACTCTTTCCCCTTCACTCCAAAGTCTGCATCCCCCACAGGAGCCTCCACTTACCCCACAGTGTCCCACACCTCCCACCAACCCCCTCAACTGACTTAGTTGCTTGACTCTGGGCATCATTTGTTTTCTTGTCATCCCGGCTGCCTGCCAACTGTTAACTGCCAACTATGTCCGTTTACTATTTCCATGTTGCCCACCTTGTTTTGTAGTTTTTTAAGGGAAATTTGGCAAGCACAATATGTGCACTCGCCATTTTAAGGTATTTGCATCCTGGGTGATCCCTAGGGGTGCAGGTAGCAATCACCCCCATGAATGGGGACAAACAGAGCTGGTAATGGTCCTGACTCCTTGCCAAGGGCTTAGGCTCGGGCCAGTGGGCGGGGGGCAGTGGTAACAATAGTTCCTTCTATTGTTTGATGGATTCAGTGGGATTTTCTTCATTTCTTGATGATTTATTTCCATGTGGCTATGTTGAATATTAGTATGTGGGGGGCGGGGGGATGTAGCCTCCCAGTGAATTAGGAGGCTCGGAATGTGGGGTTTACCTATCTGCAAAGCCTGTATTCCGAGCCCGCTTAGCACCAGGAAGCCACAATTTTGCATGCTGGGCAACAGGTAAGTGAGCCTGTGCGCACTTACCCTCACCCTCTACCCCAAATTTCATCTAACTGTGCCATTTGTCAACTTAGAAAATAAAGGTATTAGCACCCCGGTAAGCATGCAGGGATTCTAATGACAGTAAACCCCATCCATGCAAGGGCATTATCTGATCTCATAATGCCTCAGGGCTCATGTTAAGACCCTCGCTTCGCTCCGGCCTGTAACTCATTTCCGGGACATTACCTGATCCAGTAATTCTCCTACCAGTCAGGGTTTATTGCCTAAAATTGTTACCACATCTCTGAACTTTCTTCAAGACTTTGAATATCTGTTGCTGGGTCCTAGAATTAGTGGCTTGTTTGAGATAAAAGTGATGGTAGGTGGAGATGTGTGGGGGCCTTTTGGGGCACACTTGGATAGGGTTCTTCAACCAATGATTAATTGTTTGAATACACCGATATAAAACATTCTTATATCGGAACAAAACATTCCAAAATTGGCAAAAAGTAGCAAGATGCACCCTCACAAAGACAGCTCCAATAGTTCAATTCATGGATGACCATCCTGTAAAATGGCTGGTTTGCATAAATGAATAGAGAGACCTGCTAAGCTGAAGCTCGCTGGCACGTAAAAGTAATCCCTGGTGAGGCAAATAGTGAAATCGTATGTATATATGAGATTTGGTTGCAAATGGAATACTCTCCAGAAATCGACTCTGTGAATACATTTCGAGATATAACCAGGTAACAGCGCAGCAGTCGCTTAACTGTCAAGCAGCAATCCTGAGGCTGAAAATGGGTCCTCTGTTGCATAATTTTGACCAGAAGACCAAAACATTGTTGGTGGTAGATTCACACGAAGAGAAAATAGGAGCAAAGTTAAGTCAATTAACAAATCTAAAAGAAGTAGCACATACTACTAAATTATTGATGTTGTGGAATTGTGAACATACATATTCACAGTGCATGAAGCTATATTCTGTTGCTGGTGTTTAAAATAATGGGGTATGTATGTGTGGGTTATGGAGTATTACATAACTGTTGACCTCAGTTCACAAAACACTGGTTCAGTTATTCATGACAAGAGGATAAGGAATGGAACTCATTGAATAGAATAGAATTTTATACTGGTTTTCTATATCTTGCAAAGGTAATATATTTGTAAACTGTTGATATTATTTGTAGAGATTTAAAGCAATGATAAGTAACAAGGGGAAGAGATTGGTTCTTAAATGGTTTCGGTTCAGGAGAAAACAAAAGTGCATTTACTGAAGAAGACTTGATAGAAGGAGGAAAAATAAGAAAATCAAATGTGTGATTAAGTATCTGAAGCAAGTATGTGTAACGCTGAAGAAAAAAAGGCAGCTATGCCATGTTTAAGGATGAACTTTCAGATTTTACAGGGGACCTTGTCAGAAGTTTATTCTGGCCGGGGTTTGTGCATGGATACAATAAATACTTAGGGTGAAGCAGATATTTGATTATTGCCAAAGATGATATGAGTGATAAGGTGCATAACATGAAAATACTGTCTATCCAACCTGCTGAAGTACTCGTTAGAAGTTGGATGAAAGATGATTTAGGGATAATGGGACATTGGGTGATTATTGCTCAAAATGTTTGAAGGCTCAAATCATGCAGGAGGAATCAGTAGCAAAGTTATAATATTCGTAGGGGAAATTATTGAATAATAAGGTTTTCTAAAGTAGTAGTGATGGACAATGGGTTTTTTATGGCTAGTAATACCATGGAAACAAAAAGTGTGTCTCTACACAATCAGAGATGTAATGAATTAGTAGAAAGGATTAACAGGTTGATCAAAGAGTTATTGCAACTATTCCTTAGGCTGGTAGAAATTCGAAGGGAAGAAAGAAATGATGACAGCGTGTGGCAATACATCACAAAGTTAAATGGGCAATCATTTTTTGCTATGATGTAAGGAAGATTGTATTGAACTTAATTATGTGCATCTTTGCCAGCAACCTTAGTCAGTGAGATAACCAAAAAGGGGGGGTGTATTGAGGAGGGTGAAAATGCAGTAACAGAAGAATAAACAATGCCTTGATTGGGAAAACATGTGAAGAACATGGGAATAGACTCAGTGAAAATTGACATCTCGTGAGAGGTTGTAAATTGATTACTTCTATTCTATTTTCTGAACTGAAAAAGCTGATAAAAGTAGGAATTAATTATGTGGTGCTGAAAGGAGGATGTAGGTAAAATAAATACTAGATTTCTAGGGTTAGGAAAACAGTAACGCCTGATTAAGTAATAAGTACTGTTTTGGTGTGAGCCAGAATTGTATAATGGCTCTGCTGGAACATAGAGAGAACAGAGAAGAGAGATACATAATTGGTGAAAGGTCAGACGGTCGGAAGAAAATTTGGTGAGAGAACCGCAATGGGAGAGTGGAAAGGCTGTAATAAGGAATATGAGTATTCACCTCAAAGATGATATTGTCAGTTTGAAATAAAGTCTATGTACCATCAACCAGTGAGGATTAGAGAAAGATAATTCAGTAAAAATAATGTTCTAATCATTTAAAGGTTCAATTATACAATTTTCATTTTGTTGAACAATTCTGTTGTGAACAGAAGACTTATAGGCTAGCACTAGGTTTGTGAACTGGGTTCAGAAGTGGTTAAGTACTTGGGAACCTTGATGTTGGTATATTGAGAAGTGCAGCAGATTAGTTAATGCCGATGGAAGGGACTGACTCATAAGAGGTGGCATTGTAATGGTCTGTTCCTGTCAGTTCCCCCACTCATCTTCAACTGTAAAAATGACTATGGTTAGAATTCTATGACCCCACAACATTCTTTACTGAAGTAATAGAACCTGAGGTGGGGGCATTACTGACCAGTAATGACCCCCTCCAAGGGTTCTTTTGCTATTAGCACTCCTGGACATTTTTCGGGGGTAATGATAGCAACAGAAGCTCATTGAGGGCTTTGCTTTGTGTCTGCATCTGCGTTTCAATACAAGGCTGACATGAAATGGCCGGCAGCTGTCAGGTGTCAGAATAGAACAAGAAGTCTAGACTTCTCGTTCTGTTCTGAGCGGAGACGGCGGCGGCCATGTTGCTTGTTTTGGAGACCAATGATTAGTATCGAATGCTAATCTGTGGTATCCAAGTAAGTAAATAACAAAATATATACAAATAATATTTACATTTTATGTGACAGAGACATTGTAGAGTGGAATGATTACTAATGAAGAAATAGAAGGATGTAAAAGATGTAATTAAAAACACAGAAAGGAAAACGAGAGGAGGAACATTTCGTAAAAGTGCAATACAGATTGCATAAAATATGGCATTGTTTACAAAGTTTACAAACAGGATAATTGAGAGCACAATCTGTTAAGGATTTCAATCAGGCAATACACCCGGGTCTCAGTCTAGCATGCAATGCACAAATGAAATACTTATTTATTGTGTCTATAGGTTCAATATTCTGAGTGATATACCACTCATATCACACCCTTCTCAAAATAACTCCAAAGTCACACTGGACCAGGAATCAGGCTGGTTTATTTATTTACTAAAATTTAAATCAAACATATGTTTTAATATATATGGGGCAGCAATCACCAATGTGGTGAAAATACAAATCAGAAAGTAAGCAAGATAATTGAATTCACTTATAGCAATACAGAAAATAAAAAACAGGGAAAATAATGGTTTTGGCTTGTTGAAAAGATAGCGCTTAGGTTAAGATTTCCCCCTGCAAAGTCCTTAATTCACAAATGAACAATTCTACACAGATGTAAGTAAGCAGCAGGTATTCGGGAATATAGAACAGTGTATAGGGTTTGAAAGCTATCTTCCCTCCACAAACAAGAGAGAAACACGTTTTGGAAATTTACACTTTTAAAATGACATTTGAAAAGGGCTGTGTGAAACAATGAAAAGTGTGCAAAAACCCTTAAATTGATATGAATTCCCATGGGAGCAACACTGAAAAGATCCTAACAAACATAAGCTATAAGATGAGCAACAGTACACACTTTAAATCAGAATGGAAGTTTGGAAATACTTTTAATGGGAAAACACACGTGTAAAACATTTGCAAAATTGGGAATTCAAGCCTAAATTTCACTATGCAATTTTTGAGAAAAACGGGTCAAATACACTTAGGGATGCTGTTTTTATGTGTGGATTTAGCTACAGGTCTTAGATTGACCTCAGAGTTGAAATTAAGTCTCTAGCTATAAAATTGAGGAAGTTATGAAAGACTGAATGAGAGGTGTTTTCAGAAAAATAGAACAGAGAAAAGCAGAAACTTGGTTTTAAAATGACAGATTGGTTTTATTTAAAGTATATTAATGACTAAGAAAAAGAGAATGTCACCCGTGAAGCTCCACAGTTACGCACGGCCGATTGTAACCCTTCATGTGGCAGATACTTTGTATTTCGTTATGGGAGTTACTTTATTTAATACAAATCACTAATGGCTTATGGTCTAGCAAAACAAATGGGAGAAAATCTGCGCTAACACTAGGGATTACAAACAGGGTTGCAAGAATGGTTCTGACAATATTAGAGGTTCTTAAATTAAAGATGAGATAGGTTGACAGATGGGGGTAGGACAAGATAAGACAAGATATGCTATGGTTTACTATGATTCCTATTCATACTTCCAGTCTACTTTAATTTAAGATTGGACCGTCAGGGTTCTAGTCATCACGGATCGGGTCTAGGGACAGCAGGGCACTTCTGGCAGGATGGTCAGCTGGGCGGTTCTGGTCAATTGGACTGGCACCTCAGACTGGATTGGATTGGATTGGATTGGCCCTTCCGGTCAGTGGACACTGTAGATCAGTGGGATGGCAAGTTTCAGCAGGTAGGCATGAATGGTAGCAAGCCAGACTGGATCAGGATTATTACCCTTAGGTTTTGGGATGGTTTCAGAATTTGGGCCTAGCTGAAGAAGAGTTCAGCAATTTCGAGGCCTTGGTTTTGCAAAGAATCTGGAACCAGATGAAGAATTCAGGAACAAGATGAAGAGTTCTGGAACAGGGTGCCACGCGGAAATCAGGATGTAGGCAGAAATCAGTGTCTTGTGTGTTGTGAGGTTCCCTTATTTACCCTGCCAAATGACATCACTAAGTTTATGGTAGGGACAGACTTACAACCCACACCCACAATGCTATGATTGGTCAAAGGAACTTGGATTTTTTCTAGTTGGAAGACAGAAAGGGCTGTCATAGTTTGTGATGTGACTTGGGAAACTCCCACAGTTATTTGGACTAAAATGTTACTTCCCTACAAATACATATTTTTATACTTATGCCCTCTAATAAAATCGGACACATACATTACACATTTTGTGGGTTACTTTTACATCCAACTCCCATGTCAGTGAGACCTGGCTTTGTCTTTCTGTGGAATTTTGTCAATTTGAATCATAAAGGTTTGGCCTAACAATTCCTAATTCAGTACATATCTGTGCAATCACCCATAGAACAGGGTATACAATAGCGGAGTGTGAGGGAGTGTGTTTCCTGTTACTGGCGAGTCTGTTTGCCATTTCCGTTGCGGTGACCAGGAGGCGGAGGTGGAGCAAAATCACAAAAACCCCCACTGCTACGGAGCGGAGCGTAGCGGAGTGTGAGGGAGTGTGTTTCCTGTGTTCCCTGGTGGACCCGTGGGACCAGTGGAAAAAGCCACGCCAGAGGGAGAGCCTCAAGAAGTCGTTCGGTTCGGCTCATTTTTTCATTCCCCTTCAAAAGAACTATGGTAAGAGCCGCTTGCGTGTGTGCGCGAAGAAAGGCGCTGTTCCCTGTGCACGGTGCTCTGTGCCGACAATAATGACAACAATGAGGACGGTTGGGACTAAGGTAAACACGCGCACGCAAGCCAAGCGAGGGACGAATGCGGCATGCACCACAAATGTAAACACTAACGAAAAAATAAGGACGTTTAAACATACTCATAACGATGCCACCACAGCCGTAGAAAGATCGCCTCCTTGGAGGGGTGGAATCGAGATGATGTCTGCCGCCCTCTCCATGCGGTCATGCCTCCTCACTGATCCACCCGGGACAACGATCTCCCTGGAGACGGTAAACCCCACACGCTGCTCACAGAGGGAGACGACAGCGACACAGTTAGAATTCAGGACTCCCGGAGTGATATATAGAGTGAATGCGATCAGGGAGAGGAGGACGAAGAAGGGACCGAGCATGAGCATGAGAATGAGAACGAGAATGAGAAAGAGAAAAAGAAGGATGGGGCAGAAGAGTGGAGGAGGACGATTAAGGGAGACAAAAAAAAGTGATCCCCCGAGAAAGACAAACCCAAGCTCATCCCATCACCAGAAAAGGAAGAGGAGATACTGACAGATGACGTTTTAGGAGTGGTCAGCGTGTCGAATTACTAGCTGATTGGAGAGAAGAATGTAGAAGTATGCGCCGCAATGGTTCATCATGCCCAGGGTGCATGGTCCTCCCCGAAATCCCCTCTTCCTTTGAGCAGGTACGAAGAGCAGATACAAGCCATGGGACAAATGCTACCACTTAAGAACGGGGGCATAAACAGTAAACAAAGGATCCCAAACACGGATGACCAACTAAAGACGAGCTCCTCTTTAAAATTACTGGCTTGGTCAAAGGTGGCTGAGATGCACAAGCCAGAAGCAAAAAAAAAGGAAACTCTGAATACAAAGAGTAAACGAGATGATCAAATTACCCAGACAATGCAAGAACTGAAGAGTTACTCTGTCAACCCAAAAACAAAAGAAAGCCTCAGTGCAGCCGACATAAGGGAAGAAATAGCAGACACCTGGTCACCCCCTGATGAGTGGATAAAAAGATCTGCTCCTCAAAACACCACCAAACCAGGAAGCAGAAGAAACTCATTGGGGATAGCAGACCAAGTTTTAAAAGATCTATCAAAGATTAATGCCAATTTAACGCAACCCCGGAGAATATCCCAACTAAGCTCACATGGGGGAAGCCCACTTCAAGTGGAGCTACAATATCCTAAGCATAAGAGCATTCACGAAATGCTGAATCTCGAATCAAATTCCCCAGCCTTTGAAACTCGAAATGAGGAGATCACAGTGTCACAAAAGAGGAGCAGAAGAAGAGAAAGTTCAGAGAGTGAAGGTGGTGTGTCAAGGAGAAAAACTGTGAGAAATAAAACAGGTGAGATACCACCACCCAAAAAGGCAAAATGGTACACTACCCGAACTACAGCTTCGGAGTCAGAGGACGAGGACTGCGTTCTAAATTTAAGAAATGAAGCTGTCAGACGACTAATGTGACACCATCGAAGGAAAGAAATAGCACGGAAGGTACCCTGCCTTGTGTTGAGACAATAATCTCAAAGTTAAGTTCTATCCTGATGTCAGCTACAACGATAGCTGTGGCCCCTCTGATGAAATTGTATGAGAACTTACACGAGAACTACCGTGATCAAACGACTCTGATTGCCTTACTTAATTCCAAAATGATAAAATTAGAGACAGACTTGAAGGAAATGACTTCTGAGGTACTGGCGACAAGAAGAGGGAATGATATCTCGCTAACAGCGCTGAAGGAATCCCTAAGAAATAACTCTGAAGACAAGAAACTCCTAGCCGAAGTGACGAGGCAAGCTCTCACACTGCTACAAAAGGAACGTGATGGAAAAAGTGACCCAAACCAAAATCGAGCCTCCACTAATAATCAAACTACCATGAGTACAGTGAGCTACGTGGAGCTAGTAGAAACGGTAGAAAACCCAGATCAAATGAACAACCTCTGGGGAAAAAGATAGAGGCTGAGAAAAAGAACTCTCATCAGAATTGTTACTACGATAAGGATCTAATAATTACTTCAGAGGATAGCGACTGTGGAGTGAAAGAGCCCCAGGTCGTCGAGATAGCAAAGAAAATAAGGGCGCCCGCACCTATTGCAACAAAGAAAACTCTAGAAAAAGAGGAGCTATCAGGTAAAACTCAAAAAGAAAGTGATGTGGACAAAGAACAGGCTGCCACTCGAACTGATCCTACTTTACCACAAGTCACCAACGATGTCAATCCAAGGGTGACAAAAAACAATTCTGTCGCCATTGCATCAAAAAAGAATGATGGTGAGTAGTTTGATATATTTGAACACTCGAAAGCTCAAATAGGAGTGAGCAAAGGGACAAAGACAAAGAGAGACACTCTAAAACAAAATGAATGTAAAAAAAAAACAACAAGCTCAAAAGCAGAAGAACCCTCGCAGCTCAGCAAACTTTTTTAGAAATATTAAAGCACTGAACATAACAGTAAATAATTCCGAGCAGCCGGCTATGTAGGAAAAACAGAAGATTGAAGGAGCCACAAATGTAGGTGGAAAGGTCCCTTCTGAAATTCAGCATGAGGACAATAACCCGCAGATGGAGATCATAGTCGAGCTGGACTCTGAGGAAGATGAATGTGATGTAGAGGAGCTGCTGAATATGTAAACTTATAGTACATCTGAAGCGGATGAGCACAAAGAAGAAAATAGGGACGAGCAGTGGTGGCTGGTGAGTTTGAAAGCTGGTGGGGCGTAAAATTCCCTGGGTGAATTTTGTAGGGAGCGCGTGCAGCGCGCGAGCCCACCCGTCCAAAGGGTGTGCGGGGGGGTTCTCCCCGCGAAACTTTTGGAAAAATGGCCTACAAAAGGTGCAATTTACTGTCCAAAAAATCTACCAAAATATGAAAAAAAGCATTAGGTTTTACATATTAATGGTGGTACACTATTCTTACGTGTGCAAGTGTGATGGTGTATTTTACAGCAGCTTGTATTGAAAATAGCTCGTACTATGGTGTAACACTACCAACACTACCATGATCTTGTCCTCCCTCCCCGCTCCCCCGTCTCTCCATCTCCCTCCACCTGCCCCCCATGCACGTTGCTCTTAGCCCTGCCTAACTGTTCTGTGTCCCTCTCCTCCCCGCATCCCCTGTCTCTCTATCTCCCTCCACCTGCCCCCCATGCACGTTGCTCTTAGCCCAGCCCAACTGTTCTGTGTCCCTCTCCTCCCCGCTTCCCCTGTCTCTCCATCTCCCTCCACCTTCCCCCATGCACGTTGCTCTTAGCCCTGCCCTGCCCTGCCCAACTGTTCCGTATCCCTCGCCAACCAGCTCCACAGACACCTCCGGCCCTCTTTTTCTTCCATTTCACACACTGCCACGCAATGAGTTGCCAACATGCAGGAGCGGTTGCACGTGGACCTGCAGTCAGCAGACGCATGGCGATTCTGCATGTACTGGCAATGCATACTTAGTTATTCCTTTTGGTGATGCATATAGCGCTTTATGCTCACAGTCACAGCCTGCATCAAAGCACTGTAATGATCGAATTTATGCACTCATGACACTCAATATATAGACTTCAGAAATATGAAGGGGGCAGCTAGCCCTGATCCGGGTATCGAACCCCTGTTACATTGCATTGGCCCTTTCTCGAGGGGGGCATGTTGTGCTTGAGTTCTCCATCCGACAGGTTGCACAATGTTTACCTACTGCCCCATATCAAGCAGAGAGGCCTACAATAGCCATCTTGGAGGCCATCGGTCAGCCCCTCTTTAAGGCCCGTCACATGGAAGCCAGCGACTGGGCACATATTGCAGGTCGGTGAAATAGGCGCTCAATCGACATTCAGCACATGAGGTGGGCTCGAGGTCTCGCACCCAATGGAAAAACCCCACGGTAGTGAGTGTCTGGTTTCAAACCAATGGCAATGCAAAGGGGGTCTCCGCCCGCTCACTCACTCTCTACTTCTGGAAGGAGTTCTTGGCTTGTACGCTCTGTGTCACTCATTTCGATAAGTAAACTGCATGTCCCTGGCATCTGGAATGCAATTTGTGAACAGTCTCATGACCTCCCCGTGGAAGTGAATGGGGTGGGTTTTAGCCCAACCCAGCCCCACCTGATCCTGCTTGCAGACTTCCCGGGAAGTTTTCCAAAGAAGGGGGGCCCGATCCTCGGAGGTGCTCATCTGGCATTGGCTACAAAAGGCCAGTATTCGCTCCTAATAGAAACTACACTGTAGCCCAACCAGACCCACAGGGCCACTGTACATTGACTGACGCTGCGCCAGACCGTTTGAATACTCAAAGATGCTCACAGCCACCGTTAGCCTGAATGAATAAGCTAAAACAGCCTAGAGAAATATGAAAGAAAAAAAACAATAACACACTTCTACGAGCGCTAGAAATTCAAAGAATGGCTCGATGCAAGCGTGAGTATTTAATAGAGATGATGAGGATGCACTAATCGAGGAAAAGTTCAAAATGGGACCCAAAATCAAACTGCCATTCCAACACAGGGGCATGTGTGTATTACCGGCAGCCCGACTGGCACACTGCAAACACATAAAGACACTGGCCCAAGTGGTTGTTTTATGGGACTACCACATAAAGGTTTGTTGGCAACAGCTACTATGCTTTCTGCCAGAGAACACATTCTCACTTTTTGAATGGCAGGCTAGCAATGGGGGCTTCTCCCTCTATTGGCAAGAAAAATAATCCCGGGAAAGAATGAAAAGAGCATGGTAGACGAACAACCTCACCTATGTGTATGCAAGGACTCCTGCGAAAGGAACTTTACCTTCCATGCCCCTTCCCCTAGCTCCTTCCCCACCTGCACTTCGAGGCGATTTGCTCTGCATGAAGCGCATTACCATTACCAAACACCAACCACGTCATGGAAAAACCTTGGGATCGAAGAGGCCATGGTTTAGTTTCGTGATCGCCGACCACAAAAACAAAACCACGGCCTGTAAGATTGTAATGGTTTTTCCAAGACGTGTCTGAGCTCTCCTGAGCGCCCTAATTGCCTGAAGGTTAGTAAAAAGTGGTGAATCAACCTTCAGGTAATTAGGGCGCTAAGGACTGCCTCAGGCCTGGGACACACACAACTCTGGGGCCATGTGTGACACAAGGCCCCAAGTTGCCTACACGGCCCCGACAGTCAGAACTGAAAGACGTGTAGGCCCTGGCCTGCATGTCTTTGAGTGCTGACTGTAGGGGCCTTGTTACACACACGCGGCCGCCCAAAACAGTGGGTACTAACTTACCGCCGACAAGGCAGGGCCCAGGCTGTCTCTGGTCGGACTCATCCATATGAGCAGGTCCGGTCGGCCTTGTCCACTCGCTCGTCGTCGGGCAGAGAAAGAGAAGTGTGAAGGTGGCGCAGGCGCACGTACACACCCTGCGCCACCTGCATAGATACAGTAATGTCATTGGCTGTTTGCCAGCCAATGCAAGGTTTGTCATTGGCTGGAAAACAGCCAATGACATTACTGTAGCTAGGTGGGGGGGAGGAATCTTCAGTGCGCTGTTTGCGCACATTTTAGGCTGGCGGGGCCACCCCTCAAGCGCCCCGCCAGCCTACTAATGAAAGGTGCTTACATAGAGTGCGTGGAGCTACGAGCTCCACGCTTTCCTCTATTGAAAAAATGAAAGTAAAACGGGACGTGCCCCGCTGTGGCAGCCGGCCTGACGCCAATAGGAGTCCTATGGCCGTCGGCCGGCTGCCACAGTATAGTTGCCACAGCGCTCCCGCGCTGTTGGGAAATGCAGCAAATGCAAGAAGATTCAGAAGAGATTCTTCTGAATCTTTGTGCTTCTGCTCTGCTTTTTTATCTTGCTCTTCTTTATGGGGGGGCGGCGCCCTGCCGCCCTATAATAGCAGCCGCCACTGGGGACGAGACAAACAAAGAAATTAAAAAGCATAATGTTCAAGGCGACCCTAATTCAGAGGCAAATTTCACAAAACTACCTCTACAAGAATGTGAGAAAGGGAGAGAGGAGGAAATGTCAGGCAAAAGAGTGATATCATGGCCAGAAACACTGAAAAAAAACCTGCCTATAATCAAGAAACCTGAGAAAAAGGTAGAGGAGCCTTCAACCTTTCTCACCCTGGAAGAGAAAAGGATAAATAGCATGTTGAGATTGAAAACTAAACCCACGAATAGGGAAGAACTACAAAGCTCATCCGAAGAAGAGCAGGAGAATATTAAGTTGGGAGAGGAAACCCTAAATGAGATTTTGAATAGAATAACAAAAGAAGGAGGAGGCACAAGGGAAAAGGCAGATGAGCCTGTTAAGCCGTGGCAATCTACCGAGAATACTGATAGCAACGGGGTATCAAAGTAACACAAATACAGAATACTAGTCGAAAAAATAGATAGCAGAAAAAGTGATTCTCCATTCAATCGATATACTATTCTACAGATATTCCAAAAAATACTGGTGTTAAAACTGATAAAGAGTTCTCAAATCAATCGTGTGGAAATCATTACTGACATGAACCAGAAATTTGTGCTGTTACACATTCACGACAAGAAAGACGCAGAAGTGATCATGATTTGTGAGAGACAACTTCTGGAAGTAGGTTATCAAGTGTACGAAGTAGACAACACTTTGGGGGAAAAGGATTGCGAAAAACTGAAAGACACAAAAGTACCACCAAAAAAGTAGAAAGAGCCACTGTCAAACAAAATACTTGAAAAAAGTACAAAACAGGAACACAAGAACAACGACAATGCAAAAGGTGAAGACTGTGATGTAGGAATATCATGCTCACCAGCTGAGAAAAGAAATAAGAAAATCAAAATAACAGTGGAAAACCGCGGAAAGGCGGGTGTTGAGAGATCAAAAGATACAGATTTGAACGCTGGAGAGGAAGAGAATACAAATTGGACCTGGCTAGCAAAATCGTTAAATACTACAAGGAAGAGCTAATGCCATAATGAGACAGCGAATTTGGTGATAGCCTCGTGGAACACAAGAGGATTTTCGCATCTCTTGAGAGCCCCTCCGGAAATATTAAAAAAGGCCGTTTTGATATGTATGCAAGAGACATGGCTTACAAGCATGTCATGTGTGCATGGCTTCGAAGTAGCAATAAATCCAGCCATAAGACAAAAAAAAGGGCGGCCAATGTCGGGCCAACTGACTTTAATAAGAAGGACATGCGGTCTAAGAATTAAGTTAGCTCATAACTTGTCACCCTGCAGAAGGTATGCTTAAAACAAGTAAATCAATCGGCGAAAAATGTCCACTCATTACACATACTAAATGTATATTGGAACACCACGCCAAAGACCAATCAAAAATTTGAGGATGAACTTATTGAGGCCCTAGATTCCATTCTAATAGACGATACAAAGGCTTCAATTATGTTATGTGGAGACTTCAACATAAAACTAGTCGAATTGGAACAATTGAAAACATTGAGAACCAGTAGTGAGAGATACAAAAATGAATGCTAGTTAGAAGAAATGTCACTTAGAAATCTATCAATGCTAAATGGAGCAACAAGAGGAGACATACCGGCTAAGCCCACATGGGAAAGAGGACGTCAACAGTCCGTAGTAAGATTACTGTTTTCATATCTGAGAGTTTATTGAAAGAAACAGTCTCCTTTAGAGTCACCAAATCTAAACAAAGTGATCATAACATAGTATCTATGGAATGGAAATGGAATAAAGCCATGGAGCGGGAGCAGTGGAGATGTGAAATCGCAGTGGTGCCTGGTCGAAATCGATTAAGGTTAAAGAACACTGATATCAAGGTAGTATCTGAACAGCTGCGAAGATGCCAGGAGAAAGGCCTAACCGAGACAATGGAATATCAGCAGCTACTAGAAATTTACAAAATCAAAAAGAAGATCTCTCCAAAGAACCGAAACTTTCTAAAGCACCAGTATGACCCGGAGGTTGCAAGAAAGAAGAGAGAACTAAGGAAAACTTTAAGAGTAATTCTGGCGGCTAAAGGGGCACTGACAAAAAACCTGGCAAGCAAAAAATCAATACAATAATTGGTGTAAACGACATAGAGCAATGATGGAGCAAAGAGATGCCGAAATGATTCTGAAGGCCCTCAATCAAAGAAACTCCAGAGGTTTTTGGGCCATACTAAACAAAACAACTAACTCTGACAAGGCCATATTAACAAATATGGTAACGGAAAACGACTGGGAATGTCACTACACAAATCTATTTAAAAGAAGGAAAAGCTTGTGTACAATAAAGCTTCAACCGAAATTACCATGGGAAATTAAAATAGATCGAGAGGACATTCCATCGTCAATTCTAAAAAGTAGTGCATCCAGAGCAGCAGGCACCGATGGCCTTTCTAACGTCGATTTAAAAGAGAACAGCGAAGAGTGGTCCGAATTCTGCGATATTCTATTCCAGGCGGTAATAAAAGAAGGAAGAATCCCTGCGACCTGGAAATCAGGGCTCATTGTGCCGATATTTAAGAAAGGAATTCGATCTGATCAGACTAACGATCGGCCCACATCCCTCCTCAACGTAATAGGGAAAGTGTTTGCAACCCAGCTCCTGAAACAACTAACAACATGGATTAGCCAGGAAAAGATCTACGATGAGTGCCAGTCCGGGTTTGTAAAAGGAGTGGGTTGTAGCACCAACCTACTAATTCTAAATTTACTGAAAATCGATGCCATCAGAGCAGGTTACAAAATCTACCTGGCATTTATCGACATGGCAAATGCGTTCGATGGAGTGAACAGAGAAATCCTTTGGTGCAAACTGAAAGAGAGGGGATGTAATGAGAGCCTAATTGCTGCCATCAAAGAACTCTACTCCGACACCTACATTCAAGTACGGCTAGTCAGCGAAGGAAATTTGTCAAAACCAATACCCACAGAGAGAGGTGTGAAACAGGGGTGCCCATTAGGGGCTACCCTGTTCAACTTCTATATTTCAGAAGTGGGAAACGCTCTGGCAAGTGTGATCTCATTCCCACTGCTCATTGATGGAGTCCAGTTACATCATATTGTATATGCTGAAGATATGGTGATCTTAGACCGCACACCAATCGGTCTACAGCGAAAACTGACAGCACTAAAGATCTATACAGAAAGTCTCAGGCTAGAGATAAATGCAGCCAAATCAGAAATCCTAGTCCTAGAGAACAAAAGAGGAAGACCGACATCTGAGTATAGAACAAGTTGGTCTGCGGGAAATAAAACATGTGTAAAAGTGCAGTACACAAGATATCTAGGCACAATGATCAACTCCAGCTTAAATGACGAACCGATGGTGAAAACAATCTTAAACAGCTGTAGACAATTAACTTCACAAGGAATCATAATGCAAAAGAGATATGGGAAATTTACGTGTGAGCCAGTAAGAAAATTCTATCAAAATAAAGTTATGCCAATTCTAACCTACGGGGCCGAGAACATGTTTGGCTGTGACCATAAGATATGGTCCAGATGCAAAGGATTTTTTTGGAAGAAAATTCTCCAGATGCCCAAAACCACCCCGACTGCTTGTGTACTATATGAAGTAGGGATCTCCACCCTGAACATAAGAATTATATGGAATAAACTAGTGCTATTCAGAAAGACTCATGAAGAGGCGAATTTGCCACCATTCAAAATATTGACGGGAAACGAGCTAGAAAAAAACTCTGCCTTAAAAGAATGGAAACATCAATGTAGAGAGATCCTTACTCAATTGGGGACGGATGAGATAACACTATGGTACAATCCAGAGTCTGTGAAAAAGAAATTACTAGATCTTGACTGGATTGAAACCGGTGAGAAACGATCAGCACAAAAATCTATGTTAAACCAACCCAAGGAAGCACAAAACCGAAATACGCTCCCGAAATATTTGGTTCTTTCACCGTGCAAACATCTAAGAAGACATTATTTGAAGTTCCGTTTGAACATCATGGAAACAAAGGAAATTCTGAGGAATAGACGTTTGATCCCAGTAGGAAACGTATTGTGTAGATTCTGTGCAAATGAGGAAGAAAATCTAAAACATCTTGTCCTGAATTGCACCGAACTAAAAGCTCACCGTGAGAACTGCCTAAGGAAAGTGATGACAAACTTTCAGACTCTGAATGTGGAAGAATGGTGGGAGCTACTACACTTGAATGAAAGTAGATCAGTGATGATTGCGTTGATGAGATTTCTGGAGCAATTGCAGAATCAACTAGAAATGAGATTAGCTTATGCTAAAGG
Source organism: Ambystoma mexicanum (assembly GCF_040938575.1). Taxonomy (NCBI): domain Eukaryota; kingdom Metazoa; phylum Chordata; class Amphibia; order Caudata; family Ambystomatidae; genus Ambystoma; species Ambystoma mexicanum. The sequence continues at coordinate 856,845,882 of NC_090922.1, read as the reverse complement.
AGAGGCCTGTGTAGAATAAAGACTGGAGAATATGAACACAAGTAATGCTAAATGTAGGGATTAAGTAAAACAAAAAAACTAATGTAAATACAAAGTCGTATGGAAATAGATCGAATCAATGCTAAAGAGACATAACAAGTAAAGATGATAAGTGTTTCTTTTTTACCACAATTGTTTTTAGTTTCTTCAGTTTTTTTTTCTTTTTTAATTAAACAAAAAGTTTTTCAAAAGTTTGTTAAACTAAATGAAAATTAAAAAAAAATTAGATTTCCAGCATTAATAGTCTCTGTGCAATTAATGTTTCTGCGTAACTTTTGTAACTTATGCAGTACAGGGTTCAATCACATCTTCAAAGAAAGAGCATAAACTTAGATTTGAAACTATCCTCCTTCTTGTGGCAAAGTTAAATGTCTTTAAAGCTCAACAACCAATAGGCATTTAAGCACCAAAAGTCCTTAGCAGTTTCTTTTACTTTTCTTTCAGCTGGCAGCAGCTGTCAAATTCCCTTGATCAGGGTGGGGGTCCTCTTCCTTGAGAATGGAACATCCTGCCTCTCCCCTGGAGGGATGAGTGTTCAAGCCTGCCATTGTCTTTGGCTGGGGCCCAGACGAAAGTCTGATGAGTTCTTTGTTATGAGTATGCGAAAACCTCCCAGCAGCAATTAGTCCTTTCTTGCCAGCAGTGAGGTGTCACCCTTTCCCAGGCTGAGGCTGTCAGATCAGAATTAAATAGTTAATTAACTCAGGATTGGGTTTTAACTTTAAATTACCTACATCTTTCATTAAGACATATAAAATGAACACAGTTTAAAGGTGGATTTTGACATTAGCAATCCTTTGACATTTCTGAAAGAATTAGGCCTTTCAACAAAACATGCTTTAAAAACAGGCGATTTTTGCACTTCATTCCTGAAAAAGCACATTACACTGAGTCCTTTAAATCTGATTTTCCTCTGCAGCACACACATTTTATTGAGCACCAGTTCTTCTGTGCTGGGATTTGTTTGCAGTCTGGATACATGTATCCAGCCTTTGTTTAAAGTTTTTGTCTGCACAGCTGAAATTGTTACAGGTTGCAATTTTAGCCACATTTTTCCTGTGGAACTGAAAACAATTGTTGTTGGGCTGGTTTTTCATGAGATACATTTCTTAGCGGCTGTCAGTCAATGAGGAGCCACACTACACTGGATGATATGTAACTCTTTTACTCTCAAGGATTCACTGGAAAATAAATGGATTTAGCACCAAAACAGCTCTTTGAAGTTTGCAAAGCTACATTTAAAAGGCATTTTCGGATTTCAGCACAATTCTGCTGTCTTGCTCCATGTTGAAGGTAACATAACCCACTGACATGCTCCTGCAGTGAGAATTTAGTTTTCACCCCCCTCCCTTGACTGTGTGTGGCAGGGTGTGCAGCCTTTTGTGGTTGTGACCCAAATGCAGTTTTACAGATTTTGGTGTGCGCAGGAGTTAGCGCATCCATTTTTGGCTGATTCTTTCCCATTTGTAAAGTGATGCCGTGGGGCATATTGGGATGGGTCAAAATATCCCACAGAAGCCCCCCCCTGACTTCTGCTTGACTTCCAGTCGGGGGGAAGTCGGGCACGTGGGATTTTTCTGTCTGTCCATGTGAAGAACACCGGTTTCTTCAGGTGTAGGTTCTTTTTCCCGCATCGATTGATGCAACACGCTCTCCTCGCCGGCTCTGGATGGAATGGGAATGATACCCCATCTTGTATGTATGTATGTATGTATTTCATTTTTGTATAGCGCCGGTAGCCCGAGGGCATCTTCTCTCATCCTTTCCTTTCTGGTGTGTGGAGCGACACTACGGATTTCTTTGGTTTTTCCTCTAGGGTCCCCGAGGAAGTCCTCCTTGGTGATTAGGTACACTTAGTGCCAATAGTAGAAAACAGAACATAACCCAGTTATGAAGATTTTACCACTACTGCCTCCAATAGGGATGACAGCCGTAGGATATACATATGCATTTAATGACAATTTACAATATTCCCTGCATGTATTTAATGACAATTTCAAATTTTCCTAGGTGTTATCATTCTCTCCCTCTGGATTTTCGGTAGGCTCTTCTCTTTGCCACAAAGTTGCCTGGGATGGCAACTCTTTAGCTGGTTGATGTGGACCCACTTGTCTTCTCCTGTCAAATCGCCCTTGGGGATGCTGATACTGTAGGCAACTGGTGAGATTTTGTCCACAATTTCAAAAGGTCCCCGCCAGCTGGGCAACAATTTGCGCTCCTTTTCTTGGTTCCTATCTTGGTTGGAAATTGTACAAGTAGACCCTGTCTCCTACTTGATATTCCTTTTTGGTTGTCTTAAGGTCATAGTGGGTCTTCATACTGTCTGCAGATCTTTCTAGATTCCGCTGAGCATACGCAAAAGCATGTTGAAGGTGTTTTCTCAGATTCTCAACATGCTCATGAGTTGTGGAGGCATTTATCAATGTCTGCTCTTGGGTTCTATAGAGCAGATGCCAGCATAGAACCATCCTTCGTCCAGTCATCAGATCAAATGGAGACATTTTAGTTGCAGAAGAAGGGGTAGATCTGATGTCCATCAAGACCAGGGGTAAGCGAATATCCCAACTTGGCCCAGAGTCTGCCACAAACTTTTTTAATATGCTCACAATGGTTTTATTGTACCTCTGAACTTCAACACTTGAGGAAAGTGGTATGCAATGTGTAGTTTCCTTTTTACCCCAAGCATCTCCCACACCTCGCTGGTGAAGTGACTACCTCGGTCTGACTCAATCCTTTGGGGTAGTCCAAAATGCGAGAAGATGTGATTGATCATCAGGGCAGCTGCTGTTTCTGCCTTGCAATTTGGGGACGGGAGACATTCCACCCACTTAGTAAACAAGCATGTTACGGTTAACATGTACTTGTTCCCCATAGAGGAGCGAATCACAGGCCTGATGAAATCTACCTGTAAATCTGACCAAGGCAGTGTCATCCCCCTCTTATGGAGGGGAGCACGGTGTGTGAGTGATGTTGGCTGAAATTGTGCGCACACACAACACCCCTTCAAGTATTGGTCGAGGTCCTGCCCCATGTGTGGCCAGTATACAACCTCTAGCAAGATTTCTAATGTAGTATGAAACCCAGATGACTGGCTGTGGCCGCATCATGGGCGTGACTTAGCATCAGACTTTGGAATGAGGTAGGGAGCACCCTCTGGTCACAGCCAGATATGGATCTCCTCACCAACAAACCGTCTTGGATTCGGAAAATATTTGGACATTTCATCAACACACTGAGGTTCTCCTTCTCAATACAATTGGTATCCGTCAGAGGAAATTTCTCTGGGTCCTCAATCCATTGATGAAACTTACCAATGATTGGATCCCCTTTTTGAGCCATGATTAAATCAGCATCTGGGTTCTCCGTACTCCACTGGGCAGTTGAGAGTTCATTGTGAGCATTTGTCTGGGACCTAGTGATAGCACTGACCTGGATTTCCCCCAACAGGGACTCGATCTCAAGGAGATCCCCTTGGAGGGCTCTGGTTTTGGCCAGCTGATCAGCTAAGTGATTTCCAGTTTTGTCTGGTCCCTCTACTTTGGAATGACCCTTGATCTTTTTCCAGGAGATGGTCATCCCACTAGAGGTGACCAGATCATCAATATTTTGTATTAGTTTTCCATGTTTGAGTGGTTTGTTGTTAGCACATAGCATGCCTCTGGTTTTCCAATTAACCAGGTGCTCCACAAACCCATTCTGGACATAATCTAAATCAGTGATTATGACCAGTTCGTGGAGTTGGTGTTCGACAGCAGTGAGGATGGCTTGATGAACTGTCATCAGCTCTGCCACCTGACTACTACGGGGACTGATTTTGTACCCATATGAGTGTTCCGGGGCATCATTCACCCAGGCATTACCCACGCGGGACACTAGTTCATTTTCCTATTGTTATCATCATGGTAGGAGCACCCATCCACATAGACTGTGGGCATTCTCTCAAACTTGTCCTCTTCATAGACTTTGTGCGGTAAATTCAGGTACGCCTCCATTTTGTCCTGGATTTTAAGACTTTCATCCTTAAGACAGTTTTCTCTGGCACAATCATGCAAGTCAGCCAGACCTTGTGCGAGGAGACTCTTCTTGTTTTGGCCATATCTGACCTCCACAGGAAAGCCTTGCATTGACAGAATCCAGGAAGTAATTTGGGAATTACTCACATTTCCGGCCCAGATTCTGTCACTTTGAAGATATTGCAGAGGCATTGTGGAGTCTCCACTATGATGTGTTCCCCCTGGATGAACGGGCAGTCATTTTTCAATGCCCACACCATTGCCAGGAGTGCCTTCTCACAATTGTTGAGTTTTTACTCCACAGAGGATAAAGTCTTGCTTGCATAGGAGATGACTTTATTGACCTTTTCATGCTTTTGGTATAATATTGCGGTGAAGCATGTATTTGACAACACTGTATCCAAGAAGAACTCCTTGTTTTTGACAGGGTAAGCTAAACAAGGCGCTTGTGAGAGGCTTCTATGAGTTGCTTTACTGCCTCAGCTTGTTCTGGACACCACTCCCACTTGTCCCCCCCTTCAACAGGTAGATGAGGGGTCTTGTGATCTCTGCGTAATCCTCAATGAACTTTCTACTGTAATTAGTCAGTCCAAGGAGGCTCCTTAGCTCACGCAGAATTGTGGGGCCTTTTAGTTTCAGGAGTTCTTCCACTTTCTTTTCTTAGGGAAAGAGACCCTCAGGAGTTATCTCATGCCCCAAGATATTGACACAGGTCCTGCACCACTGTGCCTTTTGGAGAGATAGTTGTGCTCCGGCAACCCTCAACTGTGTCAGAACATAACGGATTTCCGCTATGTGTTCCTCCACAGTTGGACTTTTGATCAGAAAATCATCCACATAGGCCAGGTTACCCCTTTCACTCAAGTCGGGCATGACCTTGTGTAAGAAGATATTAAATTCATTGACGGAGTTGATGTATCCGAAGGGAGCCCGGGTCCATGTGTACTGCTGCTCCCCGAAGGTAAAGGCCAGCTTGTAGTGGTCCTCCCTACTGACAGGTACCGTCCAGTACCCATTGGTCAGGTCAACGGCAGTGTATACCTTTGACCCCTGGATCTAGGCCAGCCCTTGATCAATGTTAGGAAGAGACCGTCGGGACGTGTGGACTCATTTGTTTAGCTCCCTTAGGTCAGCACAGAGTCTCCACTGGCCGTTAGGTTTTAAAATCCCCACCGGATTATTAAACGTGCTGTGGACTGGACGAATTATCCCACGGGACTCAAGGTTTTTAATTATTTCTGTGAGGGACTCCATGGATGTGAGAGGCAAGCGATATTGCTTCACAAACACTGGAGTCATGCCAGGGTCTGTGGGAATTGTCGTTGTATGGATTTCGGTGCAACCACATTCATATGAGTCCACCACAAAGAGATCCTGAAAATCGAAGAAAACTTGTTTCAAATTTTGCTTTTGCTCCAGAGTCTCACAAGCATCAGCTAGGTTGAATCTCTCTTCAGCCATTTGCCTGAATCCCGGAAAGACTTATGGTTAGGCTATCTCAGCTGCCTCCTCCTGCTGGTTGGAGAAGTCCCTGGTTAAAGTATTGACCTGGACTGAGAGTGAAGGGAAGGCAGCCCTTGTGGAGGACTTGGAAGATCACCTCATCCCTCCTGAAGTCACAGGTCACCTCTTCCTTACCATAAGGGCAGGAAGAGTACACCAGAAAATTCCCCCCATGCCGGGTGAAGATCCTGTCTGGTGTTGTGTCATTGTCACTATGACTGTCAAAACAGTCATTGGGGATTGGTCCGATCAGTTCATTACCTAAATCTATTGAAAAATGTCAGTCATCAACCGCCATTCCAATAATGGTGCCTGCGCCCAGAGTGGTACTCCTAAGGTCGCTGTTATCCACCACTATTGGAATGGTGTCGTGTTCTATATTGACTAATGGTGTTGGCTTTAACCCCAACCCTTGCTGTTGGAGATGGGCGTTGAGGTGAACATATGCGTCAGGATTTTGCAGTTTCTGTCCTCTTTTAATTTTTACTTTAAGTGGGGTTAGTCGTGTCCGTCCTGGGTTGGTGACTTCCTCTCCAATCTGAACTTCAACTGCATACGGCAGCAATTGAGCTGGTCAAAATGCATGGTATTACCCCCTAATCGGGACCAGGCTTTGAAGTTTATCAGGTCCAAACTAATGGCAAAGCAATTGAGAATGTCACTGCCTAAATAAAATGCAGCAGGGACATCTTGCACGACCCAACAGTTATGTACTATGCTTTTGTTGCCTCTAGAAATGTTGAGCATACACCTGCTAGGCAGGAGATTCCAAGTTCATTTCCCATTTGTCTATCAGTTTAAATGTGGGAATGGCTGGATCTTTTGGGAGTTTTCGGAACATGGCTTTGCTGATGAAGCTCTTACCGTTCACGCACGCTCAGTGAGAACAGATTCCTTCCCCTCATTTAACTGAATAGGGATAAATAACTGTTCTCCAATTTTCTGAATGTCAGCTAAACTTTGAGCTAGCTTCTCATAATTATGGACTATGGAAGTGAATTAGTATAGAATTTCAGAGTATTTACTTCCAGTGTGGAATGCCACTTGAAACTGGAAGGAAGGTTAATTTTCCGAAATAGAGAGGAATTCCCATCACCAGTTTATTGTTCTACTGCCATTAATGTCATGTCAGAGATTTGGTTGTTTTGAAAATGGAATTCAATGTGATCCTGTTTTTGTTTAACCATGTGGCATGTGCCATTTAAACTAACATGGTTGACACTATGTTTTAATTTTATTGGTCAGTTAGTCTGGGTCCAGAGGACCTTGTTTACACAGTCTATCAGGGGAGACAATCTGCGCAGGATGTCATTCCCCAGTAAACATGGTGTGCCCTACGGAGTCACGACTATGACTGGGTGTTTCACCTTGTGTCGCCCAATTTTAATTTCCAAATCCGCAGTCCCCTCGACAGGAATTTAATTCCCATCAAAGTTCTGAAGTTGTCCAGGAAGAGGGTTGAGAGGGATCTGGTATCCCTCCCCCCTTCTTGAATTCACCTGATCAAAGGCTTTCTGACAGAAGTGTGGCTTGGGATCCAGTGTCCACCAGTGCAAAAATATACATTGCCCTTGTACTTGGACCGGGGCATAAAATCTTCCCTCCTTCTCCTCAAGGGGGCAAAGATCATGTGCATTTTGGGCCAGTTGGTGGGCTAGTTTCTTGATTCTTGATTCTGACACAGGGGTAATTTGGGCAGGATCCTGTGTGGGGGCTTGGGGATCTGTAAGAAAAATGTGGCAGTTGGATATCGGGGGAGTTTTGGACTCCCCTGGTTCAGATTCTGTGCGCCCCCCCTTTTTGGAGGCAGTCACCAGAATTGGTTTGGGCAATGTGGTTTTCCAAGCAATCATTCCAGGGTTCAATGGTGGGAGATTTTGACTCAGTCCCCACTTCCACCCAGTCTTCATTAGGATCTCTCAGGACCCATTTTTCTTTGGGAGGAGTTCCCCCATCCCTGAAGGTGAAGATCTTTTCCCCAGAGTCCTCTGAGGACCCATCTCCTTCAAATTGGAGGACACTAACCTCCTCCACAAAATGGGTCTTTTTAGGTCCTTTATTTCTCCTACCCGCCCTCTGTTCCTTGGGTTGCAGACTTTCGGGGGTAGGAGATTTTGGTTCTGGTTCCTGGTTTTCCAGGGGCTTTCACAAGTGGGGAAGGAAGCTTCCTCGAAGGCTTTAAACCCCCTCTACCCCGTGCCTCCTCCTTTGGAACCAGTGAGTTGTCGGGGTTCTCTCCTAGTCATTGCTCTGGAATACCAGACCCTTGGCTTGTGGAGTTCTGAGCCGACATGTTCATCTGAGGGTTCAGCTGAGCCCTCAACTTGCAACCCAGATCCAGGGACAAGTTCTGGACCTAGCACTCCAGTTGGGTCACCCGCTCTGGCTGGTACGGGGTCTCTGTTCTATCGTAGGTGGATCACGGGAAGGGTAGCTATCCCTTCTCCAATAATACCCGGGGTTTGGATAGTTTCTGTAACCGTCCACCCTTGGCCTCCCCTCTCCCAGATTGGGCTGTCTAGGCTCAGGAAAGTGGGGAAAGAAAGGAGGGTTGTTCTGTGGGTTGAAGTTTTGAGGGTACCGGGGAAAGAAGCTCAATCCGGCCTTTGGGGGATTACGGCCCTCCTGGGGAAAGTCAGGAGGGAAGTTTCCTGGGTTGGTTCCTACCTGGTTGGTTCCCCCCCACTTGGGCTGGGGGAGTCCACACATACCCCAGGATAGGTTTGTTGCCCTTGTATCGGGGGCTAATGTAATCAGGATAGTTAAGGGTCCCATTTGTGGGATTACCTCCGTGACTACCTGTCTGGGATTGGCCCGAGAGCCTTCTGGTTCCTTAATTGGATGGGTTCTGTGCAGGTATATTTTTAGGCGCCCCCATCTCCAGATCTAAAATGGGGGCAACCTTCACCTCTGCCACATTAGCAGCAGCAGGGGTGTCGGCTAGTTTGGGGTTTTATTGGTGTTCTTACTATCTACAGGTTTATGCACCTCATAAATACGGGTCACCTGTTCTATGACCCAGTCCAGTGATCTCTTCTCGTGAAAGTCCCTCACCAGCTAACTCATGATGTATTTGGGGAGTGCATTAAAAAGCTGTTAATGAACTCCCTACTATCTGTGCGCACCCTCCTGGTGGTCTGCGCAAAGGCACGTTTGAGTTCCTGCACAAATTCTTGTGGGACCTGGTCTTCCCCACAGTGCAGATTGTAGGCCGCCTTGCGGGCCTCTTGGGGATTTCTAGGGACAGAGAAGTGTTTTAAAATGGCCGCCCTGTAGGTGGTCCATCTTGAGTTGCTCTGATCCTCCAGCCCCGCAAAGAAGCTGGGGTACTCAGGGGAGAATGTCCATTTTACATATTGGATGCAACTCTGACTATCTTTCAGATGAAAAGTATCCATCATCTGTTCGTATTATTCAAGGTGTTCCCAGACTGAATACTAAGCATTTTTATGATAGGGGGTTATAACACTCCTAATGGCCTTGATCTGATTTGGGGATCTTTTTGTATAGCCCTCTTGATTTTGCTTGCCTTTTTGGTCTTAGTCACCCACGTCCACTCATCCTCTCACTCAAAGGCACTACTACAGGGGGTGGCTATTTGATCCTCTAGGCACTCCCTGATTCTGCGAACTTGAGAAGGGCTGGCAGAAAGTGGGGACCTAGTTTCCCTATTCCTGTGGTGCTCAGCAGAGTCTTCTGACTCTCACCTGCTTCCAGGATTGGCAGAGTACTGCACTACTGCCCTACCTGGGAAGAGGTTTTTAGGATACTATTTTTGGGCTTTATTTCCTGGAGTTCCCCACCAAATTTAATAAACTGATCTTTTGATAGGCGGTATTTTTGAGGATCCAATTCCCTGACTATCCCCTCATCTGATCCTTCCTGGTCAAAGATATTAGCCCTAACATTTGGGGATCTGTACAGAGACGCCCGTCCATCAATTTCTAGGAGGCACTAATCTATCAGTCCCATCTTGCCCATTTTGTTGAAGTCTACCCTCCCCATGGCCCCTGGTTCAAATGAGTCAGTGGACATGAAGGTGGCAGAGTTAATTGCATTCAAGGGGTTAGAGTCCTTGAGTACAGGGGTCCTGATGTGATGCTTAGGGGTTTCTCTGTCCTTCCCTACCTCTTCTCTTTCAGCCCCTATTCCTGGGTGACAAAATCTGAATCTTTTGTTCTTCTATCAGGGCCTTGCTGGTCTCAATGATTTGCTCTTGCATTGCTATCTGTTGGTGGAGCCTATCATTCTTTTCACAGAGAGCCTCATTGTCTCTCTGTGCTTCCTGCCTGGTCTGAAAATACTGGGCCAATTTCTGCTTCAGGAGACTCACCTCCTGAATTTTAGCATAATTGGTCTGGTTGTTCTTTTCCAGAGCATCCTCCACCCGCCTGGTGTGCTCTAGTAGCTTCTCATATTCTGTTTTTACTTCCTTGAGCTCCTGGAGGGCCAGGTTTCTTTCCTCTAGCTTGTTTTTTAATATGCTTACTTCCTGACTTAGGGTGCCCCTCTGTTCAGCCAGGTCGTCCCTTGGTTTTTTAAATGCACTCAATTTCTGGCGCTCCTCATCAAGCTCCTCTTGAGAGTGGAGGTCTTTAATAATTCATTTATTATTTTCCTCTTTTAATTTGTCTATCTGGTCTTGTAGGGCAACCATCTGTTCTGTGCAGGCTCTATTAAAATGTAATTGTTGTGCCAGCTTCTGCTGACCCTGTTGTAAAGAGTCAACCCTTTCCTGACACTCCTCTTTCATTGCCTGTAATTGGGTGTCTTGCTCTGCCTTCTCTTGCTGTAGGAGAGACAGATCTTCTTTTAGTTTTGTCAGATACTGCCTAGCTTCTGTCTCTGATTCTTGGCTCTTCTGTAGCTCTTGCTCTGCAGATTCCAGATCAGTCTGGATTCTTTGCAGTGTGTCCACTTGATTCTTTGCCAGAACTATGTTTTCTGCATGCTTTTCCTGCATTACTCCTATGTGGAGGTACAGGTAGGCCGCTATTTTGGCAATTTTACTCTGCTCCTCTTTTGCTTTTGGGACCATGTACAGTTCACTAAGAGCTTGTGTAATGGGCCCTTGTCCTGCCATGTATCCAGGTCAATGGCAGTGACCTGTTCTTTGATTTACTGCAGCCAAACATGTTCATTCTGTTTTGGCCACTCACCCCAGTTTGTGCAGGAGGTGTTCCCTAGCCATATTGATTTCTACTGGGATGGCCATTTTGGAACTATCGATTTCTTTATGAATTATTTTAGGGTTCATTTACTTTTACTTTTACAAACAGGCCTGATTTTGGAGTATTTATTTTGAGAGGTGCTTGCACAGTGTAGCACAGTACACCAACCAAACAAGGTGTCTGTACCCTGCAGGTTACTCTGCTTTGTTAGACTGTCATGAGTGGTAACTCAAACTCAAAATCACAGCACGAGCCCCCAAATCTGTTAAGGATTTCAATCAGGCAATACACCCTGGTCTCAGCCTAGCATGCAATGCACAAATGAAATACTTATTTATTGTTTCTATAGGTTCAATATTCTGAGTGATGTACCACTCATATCACACCCTCTGACACTAGACCAGGAATCAGGCTGGTTGGTAACGGTATTATGTCTTTATTTATTCATTAAAATTCAAATCAAACATATGTTTTAATATATATGGGGCAGCAATCACCAATGTGGTGACAATACAAATGAGAACGTAAGTAAGGTAATTGAATTCACTTATAGCAATACAGAAAATAAAACACAGGGAAAAGAATGGTTTTGGCTTTTTCAAAGATAGCGCTTAGGTTAAGATTTCCCCCTGCAAAGTCCTTAATTCACAAATTAACAATTCTACACAGAACACAGATGTAAGTAAGCAGCAGTTATTCAGGAATATAGAACAGTGTATAGGATTTGAAAGCAATCTTCCCTCCCCAAACATGAGAGAAAAACGTTTTGGAAATTTACACTTTTAAAATGACATTTGAAAAGGGCTGTGTGAAACAATGAAAAGTGTGCAAAAATCCTTAAATTGATATAAATTCCTACGGGAGCAACACTGAAAAGATCCTAACAAACAAAATCAGAATGGAAGTTTGGAAATACTTTGAATGGGAAAACACACGTGTAAAACCTTTGCAAAATTGCAAAATCCCGTCTAAATTACACTATGCGATTTTTGAGACAAATAGGTCAAACACACTGTTTTTAGGTGTGGATGTAGCTACAGGTCTTAGGTTGAACTCAGAGTTGAAATTAAGTCTGTAGCTATAAAATTGAGAAAGTTATGAAAGATTGAATGAAATAAAAAGAATTCAGAAAAATAGAACAGATAAAAGCAGAAATTCATAGAAGTAAAAATTTGGTTTTAAAATGATAGATTGGTTTTATTTAAACTATATTAATGACTAAGAAAAAGAGAATGCCACCCGTGAATCTCCATAGTTATGCACGGCCGAATGTAAACCTTCATATGGTGGATCCTCCGTTTTTTGTTGTGGGAACTACTTTATTTAAGTCAAATCACTAATGGCTGATGGTCTAGTAAAACAAATGGGAGAAAATCTGCACTAACACTAGGGATTACGAACAGGGTACAAGAATGGTTCTGACAATATTAGAGGTTCTTAAGTTAAAGATGGGATGGGCTGAGAGATGAGGATATGACAAGATAAGACAAGATATGCTACGGTTTACTATGATTCCTATTTTAACTTACAGTCCACTTTAATTTAAGATTGGACCATCAGGGTTCTGGTCATTACGGATCAGGTCTACACACAGCAGGGCACTTCTGGCGGGATGGTCAGCTGGGCGGTTCTGGTCAATTGAACTAGTACCTCAGACTGGATTGGATTGGCCCTTCTGGTCACTGTACACTGTAGATCAATGGGATGGTGAGTTTCAGAAGGCAGGCATGAATGGTAGCAAGCCAGACTGGATTAGGATTATTTCCCTTAGGTTTTGGGATGGTTTCAGGATTTGGGCCTAGCTGAAGAAGAGTTCAGCAATTTTGAGGCCTTGGTTTTGCAAAGAATCTGGAATCAGGAACAAGATGAAGAATTCAGGAACAAGATGAAGAGTTCTGGAACAGGGCACCACGTGGAAATCAGGATGTAGTCAGGAATCAGTGTTTTGTGTGTTGTGAGTGTCCCTTATTTATCCTGCCAAATGGCATCACTAGGTTTATGGTAGGGGCAGACTTAAAACCCACACCCATATTACTATGATTGGTCAAAGGCACTTGCTTTTTTCTGGTTGGAAGACAGAAAGGGCTGTCATATTTTATGATGTAATTGTGAAACTCCCACAGCTATTTGGACCAAAATTTATCTTTCCCACAAATACATATTTCTATACTTAGGTCCTCTAATAAAATAGCATACATACATTACATATTTAGTGGGATACATTTACATCCAACTCTATGTCAGTGAGACCTGGCTTTGTCTTTCTTTGGAATTTTGTCAATTTTAATCATAAATATTTGGCCTAACAATTCCTAATTCAGTACATATCTGTGCAATCACCCCTAGAACACGGGTATACAATATTAGATTTGCAGCATTAATAGTCTCTGCGCAATTAGTGTTTCTGCATAACTTTTCTACCTTATGTAGTACAGGGTTCAATCACGTCTTCAAAGAAAGAGCATGAACTTAAATTTACAACTACCAACTTTTAGATTTATCCTCCTTCTTGTGGCAAAGTCAAAGGTCTTTAAAGCTCAATTACAAATAGACATTTAACCACCACCAATTTAGCAGTTTTTTTTTTGCTTTCCTTTCAACTGGCAGAGGCTGTCAAATTCATTTGATCAGGGTGGAGGTCCTCTTCATTGCGAATGGAACATCCTGCCCCTCCCCTGGAGGGATGAGTGTTCAAGCCTGCCATTGTCTTTGGCTGGGGCCCAGACGAAAGTCTGATGACTTCTTTGTCATGAGTATGCGAAAACCTCCCAGCGGCAATTAGTCCTTTCTTGCCAGCAGTGAGGTGTCACCCTTTCCCAGGCTGAGGCTGGCAGATCAGAATGAAATAGTTAATTAACTCAGGACTGGGTTTTAACTTTGTTAGCTACATCTTTCAAAAAGACATATAAAATGAACACAGTTTATAGATGGATTTTGACATAAGCAATCCTTTAACATTTCTGAAAGAATTAGGCCTTTCAACAAAACATGCTTTAAAAACAGGCGATTGTTGCACTTCATTCCTGAAAAAGCACATTACACTGAGTCCTTTAATCAGATTTTCCTCTGAAGCACACACATTTTATTCAGCACCAGTTCTTCCCATGAGTGCTGGGATTTGTGTGCAGTCTGCATACATGTATCCAGCCTTTGTTTAAACTTTCTGTCTGCAGAGCTGAAATTGTTACATGTTGCAATTTTAGCTGCATTTTTCCCGTGGAACTGAAAGCAATTGTTGTTGGGCTGGTTTTTCATGAGATACATTTCTTAGCTTCTGTCAGTCAATGAGGCCCGGCTTCTCTGAGCCACACTGGATGATCTGTAACCCTTTTACTCTAAAGGATTCACTGGAAAATAAATGGATCTAGCGCCAAAACAGCACTTTGAAGGTTGCAAAGCTACATTTTAAAAGGCATTTTCGGTTTCAGCACATTTCTGCTGCCTTGCTCCATGTTGAAGGTAACAGAACCCACTGGCATGCTCCTGCAGTGAGAATACTGTTTTCACCCCCCCCCCTTGACTGTGTGTGGCAGGGTGTGCAGCAGTTTGTGGCTGTGACCCAAACGTAGTTTTGCAGATTCTGACGCGTGCAGGAGTTAGCACATCCATTTTTGGCTGTTTCTTTCCCCATTTGTAAAGTGATGCCGTGGGGCATATTGGGATGGGTCAAAATATCCCACAAGTGGCACATCATGGAGTGCTTACTGTGCATTGATTCTGTTTCTGTGCCTACCAATCGGCCAAGACTACAACATAGCATTCAATTGGGGCAGGAAAAAGAACTTGTCTGACTCTAGCATGACCCCACTAATACATGCACACAGTGGGTGGGGCAGAGTGAGTATGCTCACTTGACAGATGAAAACAAGTGTAGGAGAGCACATTCTTAGGCACAGGCAGCACTTTGAGCAGGTGATTATGAGGTGGTTTGGTTACAAATGAATTAATGAGTAAATGCTGATATTGCAAGAATTATCAAGGAGGACACACACCTAATGAGATAACTAGGAATAAGTATGATACGATATGATATGGCATGTATAACGCGCCTATACACAAGTGTTTCAAGGCATGATGAGGCAAGGGAGGGGGACGAAGGGGAGGACAGACAACGATCATACTAGGCCAGGTGTTATTCAGATCGCGCAAGTGCATGGGATGAGGGATAGGGAAAAGTGCAGGGGCAGGGGGAAGGGGCAGTGCAGTACATGGGAAGAGAATATTGATATTGATATTTTATTTCTATCGCGCTCGTACACAAGTGTTTCAGACCGTGACAAGGCAAGGGAGGGGAACAGGGGAGAACAAAACAGCGATCTTACTAGGCCCAGTGACATTGAGAACACGCAAATGCATGGGAGAGGGGGAGGGGAAAGTGCATGGAAGGGGGCGAAGTGGAAAGTGCGAAGCAGAGGAGAAACCGATAAATAAGAATAAATAAATAATAAAGGCAACAAACAGTGGTAGTGCAGACAGCAATTTGCAAGTGCTAGGTTTAAGGCGGCAGACAGGGTGGGTCTGATAAGTGCAGGAAGAAATAGGGGGGGCTGTATGGGTACAGATACAGACCCCAGTGCAAGGGTTGGCCTGGAGGCAGTGCGGGAGGGTGGCAGGGTGAGCAGGTACCTGGGCATGGAGGACAGAGGGTTTCTAGGTGCACAGTGCCAAGAGAGAACAGATCAGCAGAGGAGAGGGGGAGCGAAGGCAGAAGAAAAGAGGAAGGTCTTGAGGTGTTTCCGGAACCGGAGATGGTTCTCCTCAAGTTTTAGAGTGGCAGGGAGTATTTTGGACCCAGGTCCCAGAAAGCCTTGTGGACAAGGCAGAGGGTTTTGAATTTAATCCTTGCATCCACTGGGAGCCAATGGAGAGATTTCAGAGTTGGAGAGATACGATCCCAGGGCTTGAGGCCAAGGACAAGTCTTGCAGTCCTGTTCTGAATTAGTTGCAGAGGGCGGAGAGTAGAGGCAGGTAGATTTAGAAAGAGGGAGGGGAAAAGGATGGTGAAGGTGTGCCGATTAGGAGGACAATAATAATAAGTAAAAGTAACGGCCAGCAGAGTGCAAGTGCAGAGGTAAGTTCAGACATCAGATGTCAAGTGCTGGAAGTGGGACTGAAGGGATACAGAAACAGTCCCCAAGTGTGGGAGGGGGGGGGTTGCCAGGCAGGCAGCGCAGGTATGTGTGACTGATTGGGGAGGGACCTCAGCCCGGGATCAGAGGGTGGCCAGGTAACCAGTGCAGATTCCTTTTCATCCAGGGGGTCAGGAGGGGAGGAGAAAAGGCAGAAGCAAAGAGAAAGGTTTTGAGGTGCTTCCGGAACCAGAGATGGTTCTCCTCAAGTTTCAGGGAGGCAGGGAGGCTGTACCAGAGGGAAGTCCCAGCCCAAGAAAGAGATCTACAACCAACTTGTTTCTTGGAGAAGCGACTGTCCCTGAAGTAGTTGGAGGCGGATGAGCGAAGAGCTCGAGAAGGAAGATATTTAGTAAGAGAGAGTTGAAGGTATTGAGGACCCAGGCCCCAGAAGGCCTTGTG